>NC_141348.1:44968307-45355807 GCF_057382095.1 Aulonocara sp. 'chitande type north' Nkhata Bay | reverse complement strand
ACCGCCCCGATACAGACCGGCGCTGGTCGGATGGTGACTGTTTCTGCACAGGTGCACGCCCCGCCCGCACCATGCAGAACTTCCAAAACAACAACGGCAACGATGACGGACCACGTCGCGGGGGACTGGTCGCCCTTCGGTGAGACGGAGCAGCAGCCAGAGAGGGAACCAACACCTTCCCCTCCTCTGGAGCCTTTACAACTAACGGAGCCAAATCTGGAGACTCCGAAAGACCAGAGAGTGGGCAGGCTCTTGGCCTCGCTTCAAGAGACAACATGCCAGGAACGACCACTTTCCCCCTCCACCCAAACACCACAACCTGATCAGGTGTCACACACTGAGGTGCTGGACCTCACACAGGGGGAATCCACCCCTGTTAAGGCAAGACGCATTGGCCCTGTGAAAGGGTTTAAACCACAAACAGCTTCTCACCAGGCCCCACCTCGCAGCGGTTTAGACAGACTCAGCTCCTGTGTGCAAACTCGGCTCCAGATTCAGCCAGCAGAAGGATCACCATCTCCTCCACCATCTCTTCCTTCTTCACCAGCCTTACCGGGACAGCAGGTGAGGACCCCGACCAGACATCCCAACACATACAGGAAGCTGACAGACTGGCATCTACACGTCGGGGACCCCTGGCTAATCGTCGGCGATTCCAATGTTAGCAAATTGCCTCCCTTTGCAACCGACAGCCTTCAGATTGACAGTTTTCCGGGTGCCAAATGGTGGCATGCAGAGTTCATCCTACAGAAGGCCACTATTGACACTACGGTGACACATCTGATCCTGTCTTTTGGCATTAACAACAGGTCCCAGAGAGACAAAAATGTGCCTGTTCTAGAACTAAAGAGAGTCCTAAAGACAGCCCGGGAGAAATTCCCTGAGGCTGACATTTATGTGCCTGAGGTTAACTTTTCCTCTGCTCTCCCTCAGATCGAACAGGACACTTTGCTGCATATGAACACCTTTATTACAGGTTTAAAAGAGCACATTCCAGCCCTCGCCCCAGACAGCTTCTCCACAGAAGATGATGATGTTCACTGGTCGCTTGAAACTGCAGAGGCAATGCTTCAGCACTGGGAGAAGTATGTAAATGGGGAATCCCCACAAGCCTGAGACGGGAGGGGTCAAGTGTTTTACATGTTGTAAATGGTGTTATGAACTTGTCCAAAAAATTCCGTCCTTCCATTGCTCAGCGGACCCTACTGAATAGAGGCCTGACCTTTATCCCCACAAAAGGCTATAACAAAAATCTAAAATTACAGAGTAAATATGACATCCAGCAGTACCATAGGAGGATCAAATTGGCTGCCTTTTATGGAGATAAAAATGAGTCTCGATCTCAGCCCTTCACTCCAAAATCATACTGGTCACCACCCAATGCTCAGCTTCCATCCCAAATTCTTAATTTGATCAAAACAGATAATGAATATTTTCAAAACCACTTTAATATAGGACGACTTAAGTCCAATTTGACAGTAGAAGAGATAAAGGCCCTGACAGAATTGAAAGGAAACAAACAAATTATCATTAAACCAGCAGACAAAGGAAGCGCAGTCGTAATTTTGGATAGAGAACAGTATTTGGAGGAAGGTTACAGACAATTGAACGACAAAACATACTATTTGAAACTAAAAAAACCCATTTACCACGAAACAGTACCACTAGTGGAAAAGATTATTAATAATTTGAACCAAAAGAAATTTATAAACCTAAAACAAAAGACCTATTTACTGGGCTCCGCTGAGCCAAGAGGAAGGCTTTTTTACATGCTGCCTAAGATCCACAAGGATCCGGCGAAATGGAGTGTCCCCTTTCAGGTGCCCCCAGGACGACCAATCGTTTCAGACTGTGATAGTGAGACGTATTATACAGCTGAATACCTGGATTATTTCCTGACTCCTTTATCCACAAAACATGCAAGCTATATCAAAGATACATATGATTTTGTGGATAAAGTGAAGCAAATAGAAGTCCCCATTGATGCTTTTCTGTTTTCCATAGACATTGACAGCCTTTACACAAACATTGACATTGGTGAAGGCATTGACTCCATTAAGAGAGTCTTTCAAAGATACCCGGATAAGAAAAGGCCAGAAAAAGAATTATTACAACTTTTAGAAATAAACCTCACAAGGAACGATTTTGAATTCAATGGTGACTTCTATTTACAAATCAAGGGGACAGCTATGGGGAAAAAGTTTGCCCCAGCATATGCAAACATCTTCATGGCAGAGTGGGAAACTGCTGCACTAAATAAATGCACAAAGAAACCACTGCATTATTATCGCTTTCTGGACGATATATGGGGTGTCTGGCAACATTCTGAGCAGGACTTTGAGATGTTTCTTAAAATTTTAAATGACCACAATGCTTCTATTAAGCTTAAATCAACAATCAGTAAGACCTCTATTGATTTCCTTGACACGACCACCTTTAAGGGCACAAACTTCATAAATGACCACAAATTGGACATAAAGGTATTCTTTAAACCCACAGACACTCACGCCCTATTATTTAAAACAAGCTTTCATCCCAAGCACACATTTGCAGGAATTGTCAAATCCCAACTGCTTAGATTCCACAGAATCTGCACACAAAAATCTGATTTTGGAACTGCTGTCAAAATCCTATTCTCTGCTCTCTCCACTAGAGGGTACCAGTGGTCTTTCCTAAGGAGGTGCTTCAAATCATTTCTGCTGACAAAGCCAATTGATGTTTCCCCTTTACTTCCAGTGGTCATCACTTATGCCCCTTGCACCTGCAAATTGGTCAGGGCTATTAAGAACAATTTTCAGAACCTGTCTCGGGATGTCCAGACACTCCATACTCACAGAGTGATTGCTGCCTTCAGGAGGCATAAAAATCTGGGTGATCTCCTCATTAGAGCCCAAATCACACCTCTCTCTGTGCCTAGACAGAGACATCAAGGACAATTTTTCCAACATCACAGATTGGTCCGCAGCCACTCCAATGGCCATGTTTTTCTGTCTTTGTGCAAAGGGACACCGAGGTCAAAAAATTGTGTATATTTGATTACGTGTAGGAGATGTGGGATCCAGTATGTGGGAGAAACAGGTAACACACTGCTCACCAGATTCACTCAACACAGGTACAATATCACACGAAAAAAGAACATTCACACCCACCTGGTCAAACATTTTTTATTGCATGGCTGGGATTCTGTCACAGCGACAGTCATTCAGATCAATCCGAGGTGGGCAACACAACAGAGATGGAGAGCTGAGAGGATGTGGATTGCTAAACTGAATACAGTTTATCCACATGGCCTCAATGAAAAGGGTTTTAGGAGGTATTAATCCAACACCATGTATATAGTTAATATTTCATTTTTGTTATGTGTGACTTTATGGATATTTTGTCACTGTACTTGGGACCTCGGCTTCTTTCATGTCTCACAGGGGAACATCCTGGCCCTGAAACTGACCCTGACCCTAACCTCAGTGACCTCTATAATAATTTGACCTCCTGCCCTAAACCTAACCACTTGCCACTCTGATTGGACACGTGAGTGGGTCATCCCCCACCCCTTGAGTGGACCCTAAGCCTAACCTCCACACCCCTCCTCCCCCCACCTCTCTAACTGCATCTATTACATTCCATTTGGAATTCCACTGGGGGGGTCCTGGGCGCCTGAGATGGGAGCAGGTATGGTCTGTGCATTGGAGCACGGCCCCCTTCGGGGACCGTGCCCCCAACTTTGATCTCCCCTAACCGGCCTGTGCCGCCTGACTACCCGCTTGGGTTATTCTGGGGCCCCTCACTGTGATGCTCTGTTGATTCCATTTATGGTATTTTTTCTTTGACCCTCATATGGAGGTGGATTTATTATGAAAACGTTATATGTTTCTGTTCATAAGTTAAGGTCATTTTGTATGTATATATTTGGACCTGTTCATATCATCGACACTATAATGTTTGTGATGGTATCCCTCTAACTCTCACATGTAGAGTAACTTGTTTTGGAAACTGTATATATCTCGATTGACTAATCATTGCACTTCACAAATGTCCCTGAACGCAACACACGGACGAAGAACCAATCAACTCGGACTTTTTCAAAGGGACCTCTGACGTACGGAGCATGACCTCCTCTCATTGGTTGTGGAGACCCGCAAGATTTAAAAATGGACTTGCGCAGTATATACACCTGCGAAATAGACTATATCCATGTGTTTTTACACTGTTCTCTGTTTCTGAGCAAGCCAGCCTGAAGAAGGTTTATCACAAACCGAAACGTCGCGACCTTGGCTTGTATTATATGATTTTTGTATATATTTTTTGTATATATTTTCTACAGTTTGCTTTATTGAATTTGAGCAATAAATAAACGCTCATTTATCATAAAGTCGGTAGCACGAGTCATCCGTGGGCGCAGCATCGCCTAGCATTACCTACACGACCGGTGGAGAAGAGAGGTTGTAGCTAAAGCCATCAGCGGCGATACAACCATGCCCACATTCACAACGGATGACCAGTGGACCGTTGTTCGGCGGCGCAGAGACCGGAGAAGAGATCGCGGCTGGGCAGCTGAGGGGTACGTACACAGGTCCCCCCGCCGCAGCAGTTATCCATCTCGTACAGGTCGGAGGACCTACGCGGCCGCCGTGAGAGGAGAACGCCGCAGCGGTGAGCGACACTTCCTCCACGCACCACAGCGGAGATGGGAGGAAGCACGGCCCGCGACAGACCGCTATGCAGCCGAACGGTGGAGCCGGAGAGGAGAGCGCGGCTGGACAGCCGTGGAGGACACACGCAGACCGCCCCGACACACCAGTTACCCATCTCGGGAGGCTCGGAGAACCTACGCGGCGGTCGTAAGGGGAGAACATCGCAGCGGTGAGCGACACTTCTTCCACGCACCACAACGGAGATGGGAGAGAGAACGGCCCGCGACGGACCGTTATGCAGCCGAACAGAGGGGTCGGGGAGGAGAGCGCGGCTGGACAGCCGTGGAGAACGCACGCAGACCGCCCCGACACACCAGTTACCCATCTCGAGAGACTCGGAGGATTCATGCAGCGGCCGTGAGAGAGGAGCGCCGCAGTGATGATCCAGATTCCTTCCACGCGCCACAGCGACGTCAGAGGGAACGACAGCAGACGACACGTCGCTTTGCAACCGGACCAGGGAATCGGACCGGACGGGACCGACGCTTTGAACGGAGACCAGCTCAGGACAACCGGTATGTGAGAAACACTCGAATTGAACGAGCTGGTCCTCCTGTTCACAAAATACCGTCGGAGGATCCAGACTTTTCTGCGAAAGTCCGCGTCATTCACAGACTGATAAAAGCTGTACATCACTTAAAGAATGTGACTAATGACAATTATCCTCCTTCGCTAAATAAAATAACACACAATCTAAAGACTGTCATTAAGCCAGCAGTCCCCACGAAAAAAACACAGACCAGGATTGAGGAGAACGCAAAAAATTGGGCCAGCACGACCATGATGATTCTCCGGCAACATTACACTCAGAGCGTGGAGGAGGAGATCAAATGTCTCTCTGAGTTTTCCAAACAGGATTGGGAGGGCCCGTTTCAAATAGCCGCCTCCTGGGCTAGGAGGAACCTGGGCCGCCGCCTCCTACCAGACTCTCTGGAACAGGCCAGAGCTGAGATCGTAGCCAAGTGGAGTGACCTGGGACCTACCACTGCTACAGAGGAGGAGGACACCACCACGACAACTACACGGGGGACAAGAGGTTGTGTGATGAGACTGCAGCAGGACACCATTGAACTCCTTAGCGAGGTAACGCAGCCTGATGCTATTATCACACAAACCGCCCCGATACAGACCGGCGCTGGTCGGATGGTGACTGTTTCTGCACAGGTGCACGCCCCGCCCGCACCATGCAGAACTTCCAAAACAACAACGGCAACGATGACGGACCACGTCGCGGGGGACTGGTCGCCCTTCGGTGAGACGGAGCAGCAGCCAGAGAGGGAACCAACACCTTCCCCTCCTCTGGAGCCTTTACAACTAACGGAGCCAAATCTGGAGACTCCGAAAGACCAGAGAGTGGGCAGGCTCTTGGCCTCGCTTCAAGAGACAACATGCCAGGAACGACCACTTTCCCCCTCCACCCAAACACCACAACCTGATCAGGTGTCACACACTGAGGTGCTGGACCTCACACAGGGGGAATCCACCCCTGTTAAGGCAAGACGCATTGGCCCTGTGAAAGGGTTTAAACCACAAACAGCTTCTCACCAGGCCCCACCTCGCAGCGGTTTAGACAGACTCAGCTCCTGTGTGCAAACTCGGCTCCAGATTCAGCCAGCAGAAGGATCACCATCTCCTCCACCATCTCTTCCTTCTTCACCAGCCTTACCGGGACAGCAGGTGAGGACCCCGACCAGACATCCCAACACATACAGGAAGCTGACAGACTGGCATCTACACGTCGGGGACCCCTGGCTAATCGTCGGCGATTCCAATGTTAGCAAATTGCCTCCCTTTGCAACCGACAGCCTTCAGATTGACAGTTTTCCGGGTGCCAAATGGTGGCATGCAGAGTTCATCCTACAGAAGGCCACTATTGACACTACGGTGACACATCTGATCCTGTCTTTTGGCATTAACAACAGGTCCCAGAGAGACAAAAATGTGCCTGTTCTAGAACTAAAGAGAGTCCTAAAGACAGCCCGGGAGAAATTCCCTGAGGCTGACATTTATGTGCCTGAGGTTAACTTTTCCTCTGCTCTCCCTCAGATCGAACAGGACACTTTGCTGCATATGAACACCTTTATTACAGGTTTAAAAGAGCACATTCCAGCCCTCGCCCCAGACAGCTTCTCCACAGAAGATGATGATGTTCACTGGTCGCTTGAAACTGCAGAGGCAATGCTTCAGCACTGGGAGAAGTATGTAAATGGGGAATCCCCACAAGCCTGAGACGGGAGGGGTCAAGTGTTTTACATGTTGTAAATGGTGTTATGAACTTGTCCAAAAAATTCCGTCCTTCCATTGCTCAGCGGACCCTACTGAATAGAGGCCTGACCTTTATCCCCACAAAAGGCTATAACAAAAATCTAAAATTACAGAGTAAATATGACATCCAGCAGTACCATAGGAGGATCAAATTGGCTGCCTTTTATGGAGATAAAAATGAGTCTCGATCTCAGCCCTTCACTCCAAAATCATACTGGTCACCACCCAATGCTCAGCTTCCATCCCAAATTCTTAATTTGATCAAAACAGATAATGAATATTTTCAAAACCACTTTAATATAGGACGACTTAAGTCCAATTTGACAGTAGAAGAGATAAAGGCCCTGACAGAATTGAAAGGAAACAAACAAATTATCATTAAACCAGCAGACAAAGGAAGCGCAGTCGTAATTTTGGATAGAGAACAGTATTTGGAGGAAGGTTACAGACAATTGAACGACAAAACATACTATTTGAAACTAAAAAAACCCATTTACCACGAAACAGTACCACTAGTGGAAAAGATTATTAATAATTTGAACCAAAAGAAATTTATAAACCTAAAACAAAAGACCTATTTACTGGGCTCCGCTGAGCCAAGAGGAAGGCTTTTTTACATGCTGCCTAAGATCCACAAGGATCCGGCGAAATGGAGTGTCCCCTTTCAGGTGCCCCCAGGACGACCAATCGTTTCAGACTGTGATAGTGAGACGTATTATACAGCTGAATACCTGGATTATTTCCTGACTCCTTTATCCACAAAACATGCAAGCTATATCAAAGATACATATGATTTTGTGGATAAAGTGAAGCAAATAGAAGTCCCCATTGATGCTTTTCTGTTTTCCATAGACATTGACAGCCTTTACACAAACATTGACATTGGTGAAGGCATTGACTCCATTAAGAGAGTCTTTCAAAGATACCCGGATAAGAAAAGGCCAGAAAAAGAATTATTACAACTTTTAGAAATAAACCTCACAAGGAACGATTTTGAATTCAATGGTGACTTCTATTTACAAATCAAGGGGACAGCTATGGGGAAAAAGTTTGCCCCAGCATATGCAAACATCTTCATGGCAGAGTGGGAAACTGCTGCACTAAATAAATGCACAAAGAAACCACTGCATTATTATCGCTTTCTGGACGATATATGGGGTGTCTGGCAACATTCTGAGCAGGACTTTGAGATGTTTCTTAAAATTTTAAATGACCACAATGCTTCTATTAAGCTTAAATCAACAATCAGTAAGACCTCTATTGATTTCCTTGACACGACCACCTTTAAGGGCACAAACTTCATAAATGACCACAAATTGGACATAAAGGTATTCTTTAAACCCACAGACACTCACGCCCTATTATTTAAAACAAGCTTTCATCCCAAGCACACATTTGCAGGAATTGTCAAATCCCAACTGCTTAGATTCCACAGAATCTGCACACAAAAATCTGATTTTGGAACTGCTGTCAAAATCCTATTCTCTGCTCTCTCCACTAGAGGGTACCAGTGGTCTTTCCTAAGGAGGTGCTTCAAATCATTTCTGCTGACAAAGCCAATTGATGTTTCCCCTTTACTTCCAGTGGTCATCACTTATGCCCCTTGCACCTGCAAATTGGTCAGGGCTATTAAGAACAATTTTCAGAACCTGTCTCGGGATGTCCAGACACTCCATACTCACAGAGTGATTGCTGCCTTCAGGAGGCATAAAAATCTGGGTGATCTCCTCATTAGAGCCCAAATCACACCTCTCTCTGTGCCTAGACAGAGACATCAAGGACAATTTTTCCAACATCACAGATTGGTCCGCAGCCACTCCAATGGCCATGTTTTTCTGTCTTTGTGCAAAGGGACACCGAGGTCAAAAAATTGTGTATATTTGATTACGTGTAGGAGATGTGGGATCCAGTATGTGGGAGAAACAGGTAACACACTGCTCACCAGATTCACTCAACACAGGTACAATATCACACGAAAAAAGAACATTCACACCCACCTGGTCAAACATTTTTTATTGCATGGCTGGGATTCTGTCACAGCGACAGTCATTCAGATCAATCCGAGGTGGGCAACACAACAGAGATGGAGAGCTGAGAGGATGTGGATTGCTAAACTGAATACAGTTTATCCACATGGCCTCAATGAAAAGGGTTTTAGGAGGTATTAATCCAACACCATGTATATAGTTAATATTTCATTTTTGTTATGTGTGACTTTATGGATATTTTGTCACTGTACTTGGGACCTCGGCTTCTTTCATGTCTCACAGGGGAACATCCTGGCCCTGAAACTGACCCTGACCCTAACCTCAGTGACCTCTATAATAATTTGACCTCCTGCCCTAAACCTAACCACTTGCCACTCTGATTGGACACGTGAGTGGGTCATCCCCCACCCCTTGAGTGGACCCTAAGCCTAACCTCCACACCCCTCCTCCCCCCACCTCTCTAACTGCATCTATTACATTCCATTTGGAATTCCACTGGGGGGGTCCTGGGCGCCTGAGATGGGAGCAGGTATGGTCTGTGCATTGGAGCACGGCCCCCTTCGGGGACCGTGCCCCCAACTTTGATCTCCCCTAACCGGCCTGTGCCGCCTGACTACCCGCTTGGGTTATTCTGGGGCCCCTCACTGTGATGCTCTGTTGATTCCATTTATGGTATTTTTTCTTTGACCCTCATATGGAGGTGGATTTATTATGAAAACGTTATATGTTTCTGTTCATAAGTTAAGGTCATTTTGTATGTATATATTTGGACCTGTTCATATCATCGACACTATAATGTTTGTGATGGTATCCCTCTAACTCTCACATGTAGAGTAACTTGTTTTGGAAACTGTATATATCTCGATTGACTAATCATTGCACTTCACAAATGTCCCTGAACGCAACACACGGACGAAGAACCAATCAACTCGGACTTTTTCAAAGGGACCTCTGACGTACGGAGCATGACCTCCTCTCATTGGTTGTGGAGACCCGCAAGATTTAAAAATGGACTTGCGCAGTATATACACCTGCGAAATAGACTATATCCATGTGTTTTTACACTGTTCTCTGTTTCTGAGCAAGCCAGCCTGAAGAAGGTTTATCACAAACCGAAACGTCGCGACCTTGGCTTGTATTATATGATTTTTGTATATATTTTTTGTATATATTTTCTACAGTTTGCTTTATTGAATTTGAGCAATAAATAAACGCTCATTTATCATAAAGTCGGTAGCACGAGTCATCCGTGGGCGCAGCATCGCCTAGCATTACCTACACGACCGGTGGAGAAGAGAGGTTGTAGCTAAAGCCATCAGCGGCGATACAACCATGCCCACATTCACAACGGATGACCAGTGGACCGTTGTTCGGCGGCGCAGAGACCGGAGAAGAGATCGCGGCTGGGCAGCTGAGGGGTACGTACACAGGTCCCCCCGCCGCAGCAGTTATCCATCTCGTACAGGTCGGAGGACCTACGCGGCCGCCGTGAGAGGAGAACGCCGCAGCGGTGAGCGACACTTCCTCCACGCACCACAGCGGAGATGGGAGGAAGCACGGCCCGCGACAGACCGCTATGCAGCCGAACGGTGGAGCCGGAGAGGAGAGCGCGGCTGGACAGCCGTGGAGGACACACGCAGACCGCCCCGACACACCAGTTACCCATCTCGGGAGGCTCGGAGAACCTACGCGGCGGTCGTAAGGGGAGAACATCGCAGCGGTGAGCGACACTTCTTCCACGCACCACAACGGAGATGGGAGAGAGAACGGCCCGCGACGGACCGTTATGCAGCCGAACAGAGGGGTCGGGGAGGAGAGCGCGGCTGGACAGCCGTGGAGAACGCACGCAGACCGCCCCGACACACCAGTTACCCATCTCGAGAGACTCGGAGGATTCATGCAGCGGCCGTGAGAGAGGAGCGCCGCAGTGATGATCCAGATTCCTTCCACGCGCCACAGCGACGTCAGAGGGAACGACAGCAGACGACACGTCGCTTTGCAACCGGACCAGGGAATCGGACCGGACGGGACCGACGCTTTGAACGGAGACCAGCTCAGGACAACCGGTATGTGAGAAACACTCGAATTGAACGAGCTGGTCCTCCTGTTCACAAAATACCGTCGGAGGATCCAGACTTTTCTGCGAAAGTCCGCGTCATTCACAGACTGATAAAAGCTGTACATCACTTAAAGAATGTGACTAATGACAATTATCCTCCTTCGCTAAATAAAATAACACACAATCTAAAGACTGTCATTAAGCCAGCAGTCCCCACGAAAAAAACACAGACCAGGATTGAGGAGAACGCAAAAAATTGGGCCAGCACGACCATGATGATTCTCCGGCAACATTACACTCAGAGCGTGGAGGAGGAGATCAAATGTCTCTCTGAGTTTTCCAAACAGGATTGGGAGGGCCCGTTTCAAATAGCCGCCTCCTGGGCTAGGAGGAACCTGGGCCGCCGCCTCCTACCAGACTCTCTGGAACAGGCCAGAGCTGAGATCGTAGCCAAGTGGAGTGACCTGGGACCTACCACTGCTACAGAGGAGGAGGACACCACCACGACAACTACACGGGGGACAAGAGGTTGTGTGATGAGACTGCAGCAGGACACCATTGAACTCCTTAGCGAGGTAACGCAGCCTGATGCTATTATCACACAAACCGCCCCGATACAGACCGGCGCTGGTCGGATGGTGACTGTTTCTGCACAGGTGCACGCCCCGCCCGCACCATGCAGAACTTCCAAAACAACAACGGCAACGATGACGGACCACGTCGCGGGGGACTGGTCGCCCTTCGGTGAGACGGAGCAGCAGCCAGAGAGGGAACCAACACCTTCCCCTCCTCTGGAGCCTTTACAACTAACGGAGCCAAATCTGGAGACTCCGAAAGACCAGAGAGTGGGCAGGCTCTTGGCCTCGCTTCAAGAGACAACATGCCAGGAACGACCACTTTCCCCCTCCACCCAAACACCACAACCTGATCAGGTGTCACACACTGAGGTGCTGGACCTCACACAGGGGGAATCCACCCCTGTTAAGGCAAGACGCATTGGCCCTGTGAAAGGGTTTAAACCACAAACAGCTTCTCACCAGGCCCCACCTCGCAGCGGTTTAGACAGACTCAGCTCCTGTGTGCAAACTCGGCTCCAGATTCAGCCAGCAGAAGGATCACCATCTCCTCCACCATCTCTTCCTTCTTCACCAGCCTTACCGGGACAGCAGGTGAGGACCCCGACCAGACATCCCAACACATACAGGAAGCTGACAGACTGGCATCTACACGTCGGGGACCCCTGGCTAATCGTCGGCGATTCCAATGTTAGCAAATTGCCTCCCTTTGCAACCGACAGCCTTCAGATTGACAGTTTTCCGGGTGCCAAATGGTGGCATGCAGAGTTCATCCTACAGAAGGCCACTATTGACACTACGGTGACACATCTGATCCTGTCTTTTGGCATTAACAACAGGTCCCAGAGAGACAAAAATGTGCCTGTTCTAGAACTAAAGAGAGTCCTAAAGACAGCCCGGGAGAAATTCCCTGAGGCTGACATTTATGTGCCTGAGGTTAACTTTTCCTCTGCTCTCCCTCAGATCGAACAGGACACTTTGCTGCATATGAACACCTTTATTACAGGTTTAAAAGAGCACATTCCAGCCCTCGCCCCAGACAGCTTCTCCACAGAAGATGATGATGTTCACTGGTCGCTTGAAACTGCAGAGGCAATGCTTCAGCACTGGGAGAAGTATGTAAATGGGGAATCCCCACAAGCCTGAGACGGGAGGGGTCAAGTGTTTTACATGTTGTAAATGGTGTTATGAACTTGTCCAAAAAATTCCGTCCTTCCATTGCTCAGCGGACCCTACTGAATAGAGGCCTGACCTTTATCCCCACAAAAGGCTATAACAAAAATCTAAAATTACAGAGTAAATATGACATCCAGCAGTACCATAGGAGGATCAAATTGGCTGCCTTTTATGGAGATAAAAATGAGTCTCGATCTCAGCCCTTCACTCCAAAATCATACTGGTCACCACCCAATGCTCAGCTTCCATCCCAAATTCTTAATTTGATCAAAACAGATAATGAATATTTTCAAAACCACTTTAATATAGGACGACTTAAGTCCAATTTGACAGTAGAAGAGATAAAGGCCCTGACAGAATTGAAAGGAAACAAACAAATTATCATTAAACCAGCAGACAAAGGAAGCGCAGTCGTAATTTTGGATAGAGAACAGTATTTGGAGGAAGGTTACAGACAATTGAACGACAAAACATACTATTTGAAACTAAAAAAACCCATTTACCACGAAACAGTACCACTAGTGGAAAAGATTATTAATAATTTGAACCAAAAGAAATTTATAAACCTAAAACAAAAGACCTATTTACTGGGCTCCGCTGAGCCAAGAGGAAGGCTTTTTTACATGCTGCCTAAGATCCACAAGGATCCGGCGAAATGGAGTGTCCCCTTTCAGGTGCCCCCAGGACGACCAATCGTTTCAGACTGTGATAGTGAGACGTATTATACAGCTGAATACCTGGATTATTTCCTGACTCCTTTATCCACAAAACATGCAAGCTATATCAAAGATACATATGATTTTGTGGATAAAGTGAAGCAAATAGAAGTCCCCATTGATGCTTTTCTGTTTTCCATAGACATTGACAGCCTTTACACAAACATTGACATTGGTGAAGGCATTGACTCCATTAAGAGAGTCTTTCAAAGATACCCGGATAAGAAAAGGCCAGAAAAAGAATTATTACAACTTTTAGAAATAAACCTCACAAGGAACGATTTTGAATTCAATGGTGACTTCTATTTACAAATCAAGGGGACAGCTATGGGGAAAAAGTTTGCCCCAGCATATGCAAACATCTTCATGGCAGAGTGGGAAACTGCTGCACTAAATAAATGCACAAAGAAACCACTGCATTATTATCGCTTTCTGGACGATATATGGGGTGTCTGGCAACATTCTGAGCAGGACTTTGAGATGTTTCTTAAAATTTTAAATGACCACAATGCTTCTATTAAGCTTAAATCAACAATCAGTAAGACCTCTATTGATTTCCTTGACACGACCACCTTTAAGGGCACAAACTTCATAAATGACCACAAATTGGACATAAAGGTATTCTTTAAACCCACAGACACTCACGCCCTATTATTTAAAACAAGCTTTCATCCCAAGCACACATTTGCAGGAATTGTCAAATCCCAACTGCTTAGATTCCACAGAATCTGCACACAAAAATCTGATTTTGGAACTGCTGTCAAAATCCTATTCTCTGCTCTCTCCACTAGAGGGTACCAGTGGTCTTTCCTAAGGAGGTGCTTCAAATCATTTCTGCTGACAAAGCCAATTGATGTTTCCCCTTTACTTCCAGTGGTCATCACTTATGCCCCTTGCACCTGCAAATTGGTCAGGGCTATTAAGAACAATTTTCAGAACCTGTCTCGGGATGTCCAGACACTCCATACTCACAGAGTGATTGCTGCCTTCAGGAGGCATAAAAATCTGGGTGATCTCCTCATTAGAGCCCAAATCACACCTCTCTCTGTGCCTAGACAGAGACATCAAGGACAATTTTTCCAACATCACAGATTGGTCCGCAGCCACTCCAATGGCCATGTTTTTCTGTCTTTGTGCAAAGGGACACCGAGGTCAAAAAATTGTGTATATTTGATTACGTGTAGGAGATGTGGGATCCAGTATGTGGGAGAAACAGGTAACACACTGCTCACCAGATTCACTCAACACAGGTACAATATCACACGAAAAAAGAACATTCACACCCACCTGGTCAAACATTTTTTATTGCATGGCTGGGATTCTGTCACAGCGACAGTCATTCAGATCAATCCGAGGTGGGCAACACAACAGAGATGGAGAGCTGAGAGGATGTGGATTGCTAAACTGAATACAGTTTATCCACATGGCCTCAATGAAAAGGGTTTTAGGAGGTATTAATCCAACACCATGTATATAGTTAATATTTCATTTTTGTTATGTGTGACTTTATGGATATTTTGTCACTGTACTTGGGACCTCGGCTTCTTTCATGTCTCACAGGGGAACATCCTGGCCCTGAAACTGACCCTGACCCTAACCTCAGTGACCTCTATAATAATTTGACCTCCTGCCCTAAACCTAACCACTTGCCACTCTGATTGGACACGTGAGTGGGTCATCCCCCACCCCTTGAGTGGACCCTAAGCCTAACCTCCACACCCCTCCTCCCCCCACCTCTCTAACTGCATCTATTACATTCCATTTGGAATTCCACTGGGGGGGTCCTGGGCGCCTGAGATGGGAGCAGGTATGGTCTGTGCATTGGAGCACGGCCCCCTTCGGGGACCGTGCCCCCAACTTTGATCCCCCCATCAATGCCCACTCCAGTCGAGTGAGAGTGCACTACCAGGGGACGAGCAAATGCTGGGACCCTGTTTCCTTTTCCAAACCCTTACCAGCCAGGTCCCGGTGGAGTGGGTGATGCCCCTACCCACATTTCCTACCCTAACCCTAACCTATCCCCCCTCCCTGCCTTAACCCTAACTCCAGGCCTAAGGCCCCCGCCCCAGAAAAACAGAAAAAAGCCAAAAAATGGAAAAACATATAAACAGTACAAAGAACAGAGTGGTTACTAAGGATGGGGGTGCCAGAAGTACAAAGATGAAAGAAAGAGTGGACTAAGGAATAGGGGGTGCCATGGATAACATAAAAACAAAGGAACAAAGAGAATAACAAAGGGAAAAATAGAAATAGAAGACAAGAGAGTCACAAAGGATACACAGAGAAGGAAAATAGAGAAAAACTAAGAAAAAAGTACAGAGAAAGCAAAGAAGAAAGCACATGCTCCCCAAGTAGGGTTGAGAGAAACAGAAGAGAGCACAGAAAAAACTAAGAAAGTACAGAAAAAACCTAAGTAAGAAGAAACAGAGAAATAGAAGACAAGAAAGTCACAAAGAAAAACTAAGTATAAGGAAACATAAATAGAGGACAAGACAGTCCCTACATCATTGAGCCCAGCCTGATGAAGGCGAAGTAATGCCGAAACGTCGCGACGGGCTCAATAGAACAAGTAAATGGCCACTATAACCCAAGATGGGCAATTTTTTGATCCGGGGGCATCAGTGCCCACCCCAGTCGAGTGAGCGTGCATCAACAGGGGACCGGCAAATGCTGGGACCCTGTTTCTTTTTCCAAACCCTAACCCCCTAACCCTACCCTGATGGCCCGTGCACTTCAGGCTGCCAGCTTGCTGGCCTGCTCATTTACACAAACCTAACCCTCCCTCTGAGTCAGCGCCAAGAAAGCTCGTCTCTTTTAAAAAAGTGGCTATAAATACGAGCGCTGCTGGGATCTTAAAACACTGGGGCTAAATCCAGACCTGAAATCTTTGGAAGTTTCACTCAGTAACAGCACCTTTTTAATATTATTGACTGGATTTTATAGTCACTTTTATATAAATGTCAAACAATCACAGAGTGATACTGAACTAAACAATCAATGCAATTTAAGTTGTTCTTGTTTGTTCTTTATATTTTATTTACTGTAAGAAACCGGGGGGGGGGGGCTAAAAGAAAAATGGGAAAAACATGAATGAATCTCTGCTCTTACAGCTTTTATTGTGCCGTGATGTCTCCTTTAAAACTGTCCTCTTGCTCGTCTCTTGGATGCTCACCTCTTCTTCCCCTTTCCTGTTCCTTTCTTTCTGCCTTAAGAGCTAAATGGCCATCAAAGAAAATCCTGAATGCCTGATACAGGACAGGCCAACATTTAATGCAGCCACAGATCAACATCAGTCAGCTTTCTGCACTTTCCACCTGATCACATCTGTCCTCAAAGTCATGTCACTTCCTCTGTGGTTCATTTATGTTTACTTTTACATTTGCAGTGACAATAACGTTAGTGACATAGTGCACACATTGTTTCCTATGGACTGCTGGGTTATCTTGATTTATTTAAGTTAGTATTTTTAAAGGTGCAGTCAGTCATTTTTATGTTACTTGATAGAAAAAAGGATCTTGTACTCATAAACATCCATAGAATAGTGGATAACAATGACACATTGTTTTTTGGGGGGTTTATTTTTCGCCTGTCCCGTTTGGTTCTTTTGCATCAGAATTATTGTCTAAAGGCAAAGAAAGATGCCCAACGGATTTACTTTACCAAATGGGCCATCCCAGCCTTGCCGTATTGGTCTATTTTATTCACCTTTTATTGTTTATTTTATTTTAACCTGCTAAATACGGGACAGACTTGGGCAGGGAATCCAAAAGGCCTGTACACAGAGGGAAAACAACGTTAGGAGGAAGCTCTAGGAAAACACCAGTGACACTCAAAAAGCTAGACTACAGTGACGCTAGGTAGCATGACAATCCAGCGAGGAGGCAGCATCTCCTGTCGTCTTAAGAAGTCTGCCAGGAATAAAACGTGTAATGAGAAGCCAGAGCAGCATCATTGTGAATGAGCCACAGGTGTGTGTTGAGGGTGGCCTCAGAGGCAGGGAAACAAAGTCCAGTTCTGCCCTAGTGGGAGAGGCAAAGACAAAAAACACACCACAACCTCTCCAGATCCTGAAAACCATGACAATAATATTTGTTGTAATTTCTGCTGCCCTCTTGGCTACTCTTAAAAAGTCATTTTAATGTCAATTGAATGAATGAGAAGTAAAAGTCACTGCCAAAAACTGATTCCAGCTTTGACTTTGTGACAGGAATGTTGTTTGTGACACAAGATGACTCGATATCACTGATGAGGGAGACATTTGACATATGTTTCACATATTGTAGACCCAAAGGTTTATATAACAGTTTAAATATGATGAAAATACCAGAAATGAGTTTACTGCAGAAATTACCCTAACTGCCAACAGCTAAGCTAATATTCCACTTGAATATTATTGCACCTAACCTTAGGCACAGCTGGACTGGCCATCGGTGATTGTCAATCTTCCAGTTTTTACTTTTGAAGGTTCATCCACAAGGTGCACTGGTGAACGGAGAAAAGCCATACCTCTGTGACCAGTGTGGGAAGTCCTTTAGACAGTCAGCGCATTTCAAGATACATTACTGTACCCACACAGGAGAGAATGCTGTCAACATGGACCATGAAGCTGTACCGGCATTTCCACAATGACCACATTGAAAATGTTAAAAGCCTATATGTAAAGAAGAAAACATTAAAAAGAAGAAAAAAAACACTTGATAAAAATACTTGATTAAACTCTTAAATTCATATAAGAGCCCTGTTTTTTGTTATTTGTTTGTTTTAACTTTTCAGTTAATGTTGTTTTATTCAACTTCCTTTTTGTTTTATGTGTTTTTGTAACGTTTTTCTATTTGCTTGTCTTTTATTACTTGAGTTGCAGTGCATTTGACCTATCAAGGCCACCATACAAACAATACACAAATTTTTCTTACATATTTACATTTTTATATTAAGGACAATGGTTACTATAAACAGAGTACTGTACAGTTATTAAATTAAATAAAAAAAATAGCTACAGAGAAGAGGCAAACCAGGTTGTAGTGCGAATCGGTTAATTAACTTATTGCAGTTACAGCGCAGATGTAAACATCTATGCTTGTTGGGAGCAGTTCTGATTGCACAGTCTGACAGCTGCAGGGAGGAAGGACCTGCAGAAATGCTCCTTCATTGGGAGGCGCATCTGTAACCGGAAGTTCGCCGGTTCGGTCCCTGGGCTCCCTGTCCTGGTCGTTGTGTCCCTGGGCAACACACTTTACTCTACCGCCTACTAGTGTTGGCCAGAGGGGCCGATGGCACGATATGGCAGCCTCGCTTCTGTCAGGGTCTCCACCAGTGCGTGAATGTGAGAGTGAATTGTAAAGTGCTTTGGGTGCCTTGAAAAGCACTATATAAATGCAATCCATTTAAAAGCACTCCCTGTACTCCAAATCAGCGGTCCCCGACCTCGGAACGGTACCGGTCCGTGAGTCGTTTGGTACCGGGCTGCGAGAATTGAGGCTCAGGTGTGAAATGTATGGTTTTTATCGGTTTTCAGCATTATTTTGTTATTGTTTTTATTGTTAACTCTGTTTTCCTGGGTCTTTTCACGTGTGTTATGAATAAATCTTCTTTTTTTCAGTACCGGTACTAGTTGTATTTTGTTGTATTTATCCGCAACACCTTAAAGACCGGTCCGTGAACATATTGTCGGGCATAAACTGGTCCGTGGCGCAAAAAAAGTTGGGGACCGCTGCTCCAAATGACCTCAGCCGCCTCAGCAGGTAGAGTCTGCTCAGTGTTGTGGCTCCAGTCCAGTTTATTATTCAGGTGAACACCCAGGTACCTAAAAGAGTCCACTATCTCAATGTCCACTCCCCAGATGTTCACCGGTGTCAGTGTGGTGGGTCTGTGTCTCCGGAAGTCCACCACCAACTCCTTCGTTTTCCCGGCGTTTATCAGCAGGTGGTTCTGCTGACACCAGTCCACAAAGTCCAGAGTCCACTGTCTGTACTCTGAGTCGTCCTCACCTGTGATGAGGCCGACTATGGCAGAGTCGTCAGAGAACTTCTGTAGGTGGCAGCGTGGGGAGTTGATGGAGAAGTCTGCAGTGTAGAGGGTGAAGAGGAACGATGCCAGCACAGTTCCCTGTGGGGCCCCCGTACTGCAGACCAGCGTGGCAGAGACACAGTCCTGTGACCTCACATACTGTGGACGTTCTGTTGGGATAGGAGGTCTTTTGTACCGGTACCACATAGGATGTCTTCCACAGCTGTGGTACTTTCCCCAGTGACAGGCTCAGGTTGAACAGATAACCTAGGATGCCACACAGTTCATCTGTGCAGCATCTCAGGAGCCTGGAGCTGACGCCATGTGGACCTGCAGCTTTCCTCACCTTGATCTTGCAAAGCTCATTCCTCCCTTGAAGTCCTGAGATGAACGACAGGCAGTCCCTGAAGATGAAGGAGATTGCAGCAGGGGGGGCGATGCTGTGGGAGGGGTGGGTGTTTGATCAAACCTATTAAAATATTTATTTAGGTCATTCACCCACCCCAAGTCACTCCCGCAGGCCCACCACCCGCAGGAGGCGCCATAGGGGTCGGGTGCATTGTGTGGCAGGTGGTGGCCAGGAGCGGAGGCCCTGGCGGACTGACCCCCGGCTGCCAAGACTGGCAATAGGGACATGGAATGTCACCTCTCTGGTGGGGAAGGAGCCTGAGTTAGTGCGTGAGGTTGAGAGGTACCGGCTAGATATAGTCGGGCTCACCTCTACGCATGGCTTGGGCTCTGGAACCAATTCAATTCAATTCAATTTTATTTATATAGCGCCAAATCACAACATAAGTCTCCTCAAGGCGCTTCATAGATACAGAGAAAAACCCAACAATCATATGACCCCCTATGAGCAAGCACTTTGGCAACAGTGGGAAGGAAAAGCTCCCTTTTAACAGGAAGAAACCTCCGGCAGAACCAGTCTCCTGGAGAGGGGCTGGACTCTGTCTCAGTCTGGAGTTGCCCCTGGTGAGAGGCGGCGGGCTGGGGTGGGTATTCTAATATCCCCTCGGCTTGCTGCCGGTACGTTGGGGGTTTTCCCGGTGGACGAGAGGGTTTGTTCCCTGCGCCTTAGGGTCGGGGAATGGGTCCTGCCTGTCATCTGCGCTTATAAGCCAAGTGGCAGTTCGGAGTACCCAGCCTTCTTAGAGTCCCTGGGGGGGGGGTGCTGGAAAGTGCTCCACCTGGAGACTCTGTTGTCCTGCTGGGAGACTTCAATGCTCACGTGGGTAACGACAGTGAGGCCTGGAGGGGTGTGATTGGGAGGAACGGCCTCCCTGATCTGAACCCGAGCGGTGCTTTGTTATTGGACTTCTGTGCTAATCCCAGTTTGGCCATAACGAACACCCTGTTTGAACATAAGAGTGTCCATAAGTGCACGTGGCACCAGGACGCTCTAGGCCGTAGGTCGATGATCGATTTTGTAATCGTATCACCAGACCTGCGACCATATGTTCTGGACACTCGGGTAAACAGAGGGGCTGAGCTATCAACTGATCACCACCTGGTGGTGAGTTGGATCAGGTGGCGAGCGAGGATGCTGGACAGACCTGGTGCACCTAAACGCGTAGTGAGGGTGTGCTGGGAACATCTAGCAGAGGCCCCAGTCCGCGAGATCTTCAACGCACACCTCCGGCAGAGCTTCAACAGCATTCCGAGAGAGACTGGGGACATTGAGTCCGAATGGACCATGTTCAGCGTCTCCATTGCCGAAGCTGCTGCATTGAGCTGCGGCCGCAAGGTGGTTGGTGCCTGCCGTGGTGGACAAATGGTGGACACCAGAGGTGAAGGGAGCCACCAGGCTGAAGGAGTCCTATCGGGCTTGGTTAGCCTGTGGGACTCTGGAGGCAGCCGACAGGTATCGACAGGCCAAGCGGAATGCGGCTCGGGCAGTGGCTGAAGCAAAAACTCGGGTGTGGGAGGAGTTCGGAGAGGCCATGGAAAAAGACTTTCGGACTGCCTCGAAGAGATTCTGGCAAACCGTCAGGCGTCTCAGGAGGGGAAAGCGGTGCTCTACCTGCACTGTGTATAGTGCTGGCGGAGCACTGCTGACTTCGACTGAGAAAATTGTCAGGCGGTGGAAGGAATACTTCCGGGACCTCCTTAATCCCACTGACACGTCTTCCGAGGAGGAAGCAGAGTCTGGGGATGAGGGGAATGACCCGCCAATTTCCGGGGGCGAGGTCACTGTGGCAGTTAAACAACTCCTTGGTGGCAGAGCCCCTGGTGTTGATGAGGTCCGCCCCGAGTTCCTGAAGGCGCTGGACATTGTAGGGCTGTCCTGGTTGACACGCCTCTGCAATGTTGCGTGGAGATCAGGGGCAGTACCTGTGGACTGGCAGACCGGGGTGGTGGTCCCCATCTTTAAGAAGGGGAACCGGAGGGTGTGTTCCAACTACAGGGGGATCACACTCCTCAGCCTCCCTGGGAAAGTCTATGCCAGGGTGCTGGAAAGGAGAGTTCATCCGCTAGTCGAACCTCGGATACAGGAGGAACAATGCGGTTTTCGTCCTGGTCACGGAACACTGGACCAGCTCTTTATCCTCCTTTATCCTAGGGTGAGAAGTTCGGCCATCCGGGAGGGGCTCAGAGTAGAGCAGCTGCTGCTCCACGTCGAAAGAACCCAGATTGTCTTCAGGCTGTTCCAAACCCCTCTGATGTTGTCCTGTTGCAGCTGCTCTTCCATCTTCCTCCTGTAGTTTTCCTTTCCTTGCCTTATCTTCCATTTCAGCTTCTTCTGGACTCAGCTCCTGTTTGTCTCCAGATCTATCCATCCATCCATCTTTATCCGCTTTGTCTGGGGCCGGGTCGCGGGGGCAGCAGCCTAAGTCAAGTCAAGTCAAGTCAAGTCAACTTTAATTGTCAATTCTGCCACATGTACAGGACATACAGAGAATAGAAATTGCGTTACTCTCAAACCCTAGTGATTAGAAAAATGCAAATAAAATAATTAAAAAGTAAAAATTTAAATAAATACAATACAATTTTACGTATAACAAAAAAAAAGCTATGCAATATACAATATACAATATACAATATTCAAGTAAGGAGGCATAGTGGTGCAAAATAGCCAAATAGTGCAAATGGAGATTTACTAGTATACGGTAAGAGATAGTGTAACAACAAAGTCTTATGAGGTAATGGCAGTCCAATGCTCCACAAAGTGACTGGAGCAGGCCAGTGAGTGCGTCAGAGAGTGAGTGTGTGTGTGTGTGTGACAGAGTTCAATGAGACCGTGGTGGAGAAGAGGGGAGAGAGGGGCAGAATCGGGAGGGAGTTTAGCTTCCTGACAGCCTGATGGATGAAGCTGTCCTTCAGTCTGCTGGTCCTGGCCTGGAGACTCCGCAGTCTCCTCCCTGACGGCAGCAGCTTGAAGAAGCTTTGCATTGGGTGCGTGGGATCAGCCGCTATGCAAAGGGCTTTTTTAGTGAGACGGGTGCTGTAAATGTCCTGGAGGGAGGGGAGAGAGACACCAATGATCCTCTCTGTAGCCCTCACTATGCGTTGGAGGGTTCTATGACAGGACGCATTGCAGGCTCCAAACCACACAGTGATGCAGCTCGACAGGATGCTCTCGATGGTGCCTCTGTAGAAAGTGTACATGATGGGGGCTGGTGCTCCTGCTCTTCTTAGTTTGCGGAGAAAGAAGAGACGCTGCTGTGATTTCTTGGCCAGTGCTGTGGCCAAGAAATCATAAGCAAAGAGGCCCAGACCTCCCTCTCCCCAGCCACCTCCTCCAGCTTATCCTACCAAGGCGTTCCCAGGCCAGCCGAGAGATATAATCTCTCCAGCGTGTCCTGGGTCTGCCCCGGGGCCTCCTCCCAGTGGGACATGCCTGGAACACCTCACCCAGGAGGCGCCCAGGGGGCATCCTTGTCAGATGCCCGAACCACCTCAGCTGGCTCCTTTCGATGTGGGCTACTCTGAGCCCCTCCCGGATGGCCGAACTTCTCACCCTATCTCTAAGGGAGAGGCCAGCCACCCTTCGGAGGAAGCTCATTTCTGCTGCTTGTATCCGCAATCTCGTTCTTTCGGTCACTACCCACAGCTCGTGGCCATAGGTGAGGGTAGGGACGTAGATCGACCGGTAAATTGAGAGCTTCGCTTTTACACTCAGCTCCCTCTTCACCACGACGGACCGGTGCAGCGTCCGCATTACTGCAGCTGCAGCCCCAATCCGTCTGTCGATCTCCGGCTCCCTTCTCCCATCACTCGCGAACAAGACCCCGAGATACTTGAACTCCTCCACTTGGGGCCGGAACTCATCCCCGACCCGGAGTGGGCACTCCACCCTTTTCCGGCTGAGAACCATGGCCTCAGATTTGGAGGTGCTGATCCTCATTCCCGCTGCTTCACACTCGGCTGCGAACCGTTCCAGTGCGAGCTGGAGGCCCTCACCCGATGAAGCCAACAGAACCACATCATCCGCAAAAATCAGAGATGAGATTCTGAGGCCACCAAAGCGAAAGCCCTCCGCCACTTGGCTGCACCTAGAAATCCTGTCCATAAAAATTATGAATAGAACCGGAGACAAAGGGCAGCCCTGGCGGAGCCCATCACCCACCGGGAACGAGTCCGACTTATTGCCAGCAATGTGAACCAAGCTCTTGTAACGGTTGTATAGGGATCGAATGGCCCGTAGCAATGGGCCAGACACCCCATACTCCCGCAACACCTCCCACAGGACACCCCGAGGGACACGGTCGAATGCCTTCTCCAAGTCCACAAAATACATGTAGACTGGTTGGGCAAACTTCCATGCACCCTCAAGTATCCTGGAGAGGATAAAGAGCTGGTCCAGTGTTCCGCGACCAGGACGAAAACCGCATTGTTCCTCCTGTATCCGAGGTTCGACTAACGGACGAACTCTCCTTTCCAGCACCCTGGCATAGACTTTCCCAGGGAGGCTGAGGAGTGTGATCCCCCTGTAGTTGGAACACACCCTCCGGTTCCCCTTTCTTAAAGATGGAGACCACCACCCCGGTCTGCCAGTCCACAGGTACTGCCCCTGATCTCCACGCAACATTGCAGAGGCGTGTCAACCAGGACAGCCCTACAATGTCCAGCGCCTTCAGGAACTCGGGGCGGACCTCATCAACACCAGGGGCTCTGCCACCAAGGAGTTGTTTAACTGCCTCAGTGACCTCGCCCCCGGAAATTGGCGGGTCATTCCCCTCATCCCCAGACTCTGCTTCCTCCTCGGAAGACGTGTCAGTGGGATTAAGGAGGTCCTCGAAGTATTCCTTCCACCGCCTGACAATTTTCTCAGTCGACGTCAGCAGCGCTCCGCCAGCACTATACACAGTGCAGGTAGAGCACCGCTTTCCCCTCCTGAGACGTCTGACGGTTTGCCAGAATCTCTTCGAGGCAGTCCGAAAGTCTTTTTCCATGGCCTCTCCGAACTCCTCCCACACCCGAGTTTTTGCTTCAGCCACTGCCCGAGCCGCATTCCGCTTGGCCTGTCGATACCTGTCGGCTGCCTCCGGAGTCCCACAGGCTCTCCAGATCTAAAGACTCTTATTCTCCTTAAGGAGAGCCTTAATTTCAGGATTTATCTATGGCTTGTTGTTAGAAAAACACTGTACCTTTATGATGGGTACGGTGTTGTCCACACAGAAGTTCATGTAATCCGTAATGCAGTCTGTGATGCTGTTGAGGTCATCCTCCAGGGGGCTGCAGAGGTTGTCCCACACAGTAGAACGGAAACAGTCCCTCAGGGCCTCTTCAGTCTCTGCCAACCATTTCCTTACTGTGCGTTTCACAACTGGTTCTCTGTGCACCAGAGGTTTATACACAGGCTGGAGATGAACCAGATTATGATCAGAGCCCCCCAGGGGAGGGAGAGGTGATGAGCTGTATGCCTCCTTGGTGTTGGTATACAATAAGTCCAATGTTTTATTGTCTCTGGTGTAGCAGGTGACATACTGGGTGAAGGTGGGGAGAGTGGAGGACAGGGAGATGTGATTAAAGTCCCCAGAGATCAGGAAAAGGGCCTGAGGGTGCTGTGTTTGGAGTCTGCTGGTTACAGTATGCAGGACCACACAGGTTGCTGCAGCGCTAGCAGAAGGCGGGACATACACAGCTATCATGATCACGTGTGTGAACTCTCGCGATAGATAGTACAGTCTCATGCTAACCGCTAGCAGCTCAATGTCCTTACAGCATAGCGTCTCTTTGATAGATAAATGCCCAGAGTTACACCATCTATTGTTCACAAACACAGCCAGACCCCCTCCTCTCTTCTTACCACTCTCCGTTGTTCTGTCGGCCCGGATCAGATGAAAACCATCCATGTTTATGTGTGAGTCCGGAGTTAGCGCAGTTAGCCACGACTCTGTGAAGCACATCAGGCTGCACTCCCTGTAGCTCCTCTGATGTCGGGTAAGAGCCGCCAGTTCGTCTACTTTATTGGGGAGAGATCTCATATTCCCCATAATTCCCCATAGTACCTCCTAACTTTACTGCGACGCCCAATCCCGGCCTGAGTACCGCGTCTCTTCCTCCTCACCTCGCGGGGGATGTTAGCTTGCTCGGCGGTAGGCAGGGCAGCGGAGGCTCCGAGGGCTAACAGCTGATCCCTGCTGTAAACAATGGGAGGGCGTAAAAAATGTAATAAAGAACACCATTGTCCATAGAATTCTGAGCTCCATTGTGGGGGACAGCAGTCCACAATAGAAAAACAAAAACAACAAAGAAACATATATTAAAGAGAGAAAAAGGACTCGGTCAGGCCGGAGCTGCTGATACTGGCTGCTAGCTCGGAGCGGTTATACAGATGTTTATATAAACAGTGATTCCTACAGTAATATACAGTAAATGTTTACAGTGCAAGGACTCTTCCAGTTGGATTATTGTCCACAGAGTCACACGGAAACATATAGATTTTATTCTACCTGATTATAAAGCTAGCTGTTCTCATCCTTATATACTGACAACTAAAGGATTGTAAAAGCACTCATGTTAAGCATTAAAAAACAAAAACTTTTGCAAAAACTTTATGAATGAGGAAATGAATCAAGGTTTGTTGAAGAAAACCTGGCAGTTAGCAGGTTTAGGTCATAATGTTTGTTACCAGCTAACTAGTAGAAGTTAATTGACTTTCTGAAAAAAAACCCAACATCTCAGGATTAACAAACTCAGAGTTAGTACATAGTGTGTAACCTGAAGGTTATACACTATGAAAGGCAGCAACAAGTTTGAAAGGCAGCAACAAGTTTTATGTTCATAAACCTAAAGTATGTATCAGCAGCAGAATAGAGCTAAAAATAAATGTTTGTTTCAGTTCTATGAAGCTTTGAGTATTTTGCATTAGTAGCACTGCTGTGTGTGTTGCATCATATTGCTGTAATTGTTTATATGCTTTATATATTCTGAGGTAAGTTGATCTATAGTGTTACATCATATTCTATAAGGATGTTATGTGTTTGTTTAACTTTCTGCCCAGTTTGACCCATTTAGCAGAAGTCAGCCTGTTTAAGGCTCTGATATCTATTCTGTATAACTTAAAGCAGTTATGACATGGTCTGATTTTCTCACCCAATAAAGGAATATTTCATATATCAGTCTACTCTTCATTCTATCAGACACAGTTTTCACAGCTCGTACATTTTGTTTTCATACATATATGTAAGCATTGAGCCAAATTTAGTAATGCCAACATATTAAATGAACAATATTTCGCTCTTATGTATAACACATCTATATATACACTGTCAAAGATACTCGTCTTTGAGTGAAGATTTAAGGTGATAGGACATATAAATAACTGCAACTTGGATCTTTAGTATCATGAACAACATCAGCTAATTGTTATTTACTAACTAATATTAAAATGACTGTTCAGTACAGAAATGAAGCCCAACAATCATGTTTTACAGTCCTGTGGTCTCAGCCTCAGATACTCAATAAATCACACAGAGTTCATGTAGAAACAAATGAACAAAATGTGTTCTCCTTCATTTCTGTCAAACAAAGCTGTATGAAACGTTTCCAGTGGTTTGTATCATGGTTGCTAGGCAACCTGGGCAGCGCGACAAAGGCTAGACCGTCCCATTTCACAAGCCTCGCACTTCCGGCCTTAGCGGTCTTTGAGTACGCCCCTTGAGGACCGTTAAGGCTGCGTACTTTAAGGCTGCAGACCCTGAATTGGGATACAGCCGCAGTTTGTTGCTGTGACTTCACTCTGAGGTAGTGATGGTAAATTTGATTCTTTTTACTGAATCGAGTTTTTTTTCAATATTTTTTTTTATTAAAGTTTTTGCATCGACTTTTACAAAAGACAAATTGAACAATATGCCGTTTTCTTTTTAAAGAACATAAAGCAATATAAGACATACACTCCCACCTCATAATTATAGCAGTACCAGTGGGTGTACAAACAGAAAAAGGAAAAAATCCAATCTAATAATACTAGTAACAAACCCTAGGGTACAAGACAACAGTTCCTGAATGTACAAGGGAGATGTGGAGAGTATCCAAAACCCCCACCTCCACACAGACACATAAAAACCAAAACACACAAAAAAAAAAAAAAAAAAAAAAAACCCACACATGATAAATGGTCAGCTTAGTTATAGGGATAAATCAATTTTGTTAGAGAAAAGAAATATGTATAAAGTAGTTAAAAAAATACCATCATAGAACGCAGGCACAATAGAATCCATATACTTAAACTTAGGCCTCTTACTTGAACATAAGATAAGAAAAAATAAAATATGATAGAGTCTGAGCTGGCTAATTGGGAGCATTGCGAGACCGCAAAGTCTGAACATGATCAAAAAAGGGTTGCCAGGTCTTAAAAAATTTGGCCGTAGACCCGCGCAGGGTGAATTTAGTCTTTTCAAGTTTGCTAAAATGCAGAACGTCTCTGATCCAGATTTCCCAGGATGGGGCAGAAGGGGACTTCCAACATAGCAATATTCTGCGTCTTGCCAATAAGGTGAGAAATGCGACCAGATCCGCTTGAGGCGTCGGCAGGGCAACTGAATCAGGAAGAACCCCAAACAAAGCAGTTAAGGGCACAGGTTGGAGGGTTAGCTGGATGATCTTAGATAAAATCAAGAAAATATTAATCCAGTATTGTTTAAGGGATGAACATGACCAAAACATATGCCAGGGCTCTAGACTAACTTTTTGCCATGGTTGCACTGGTGCGCCTAAAAATAAAATTTAGGCGCACCAGCACAAAATTTAGGCGTACCCAAATTTTTTAACTGCATTACTTAACACCGCAGTTTTACATGTTCACGTTTTTTTTTTTATTTGTAAATGATTAACTAACAACCTTTCAAAATGATTAACTTGACACCCCCTTTGCTGCCCAAATTAACAGCAGCTCCATCAGCCCCCATAGCAATGATTTTATCCAACCAGTTACTGCACTGGTCCCCAAGAGCAGCAAATGCTTTCTTTGAGGCAGCATAAATTCCTAAACAAATTTAAAAAAAAAATACCATTTACTTATCAGATCAAGAGTTTACAATGCAGTCTTTTTCAGTTTGAGTTTCTATATTCATGTATTATTGCTATGTTTAATTTTCAATGATAAGAACATGCTAGATATGGTTAATTCAGTAACACGACGTAATATTATTAATCATATACATAGGCTACGTGACATGACATGGCTTACCTTGGGCATGGGCATGCTGGACCTCAATGTGTCCAATCAGTATATTCGCTGGTCTTCCTTTTTGCAAGATACGAGCGTACACAATGACACATTCTTTTGTGGCGATGTCTGTGTCTCCATCGATCAGGAAGGCCATGTATGTACTGTTCGCAATTTCCACTGACGTCTTTTTTTTCAGTGTGTCAGCGATTACGCCTATAAACTGGGCGCACGCAACATCATTGCTGTATGTGGGGTTTATGTCCAAGCCATTTTTCCTGTGAAGAGTTATTTCTGACTTGAACTTAGTAAACGGAACTTCTTCTTTTGCAATATTGTAGGCGATGTTAAACTTAATGATCATCTCGGCCTCCTCTGATGACCTGTTTACTCCTGCCTGCCGCTGAAAGGCAGTGGGGAGCGGGGACATTTTGGCAGAGCATTTATCGCGGCATACAATGCTGTATGCTTTTTCAGCGTTTCAATTCGAAACGTATTAGCACCAGTGACAAATGCTGTGTTGCCGGCCATGGTCTTTCCACACTCGCGACAATAAATGCAGTGCATCATATTGTCAGCTTGGCTGTATCTTAGCCAGGGAAACTGGTCAAGCCACTCGATTCGAAATCTATACATTTTCTCACTTTTACTTTCAGTGGACTCCGGCTGGGAGTCGATCGTATGTGGCTCATTTTCTGATGCCGTCTCCGGACCAGTGTTTGACAAAAACGGAGAGGTTGATGGCTCCGTGTCAGAGCGCTGGCTCAGAATTTTGGACTGATCAGGCCTTAACTTAACGAAAAAGTTATCAATTGTTCTTTTCATATTTTCTCAATACCAACTTCATACACTTCTGACCTGGGCTACTCACCCTTCTCTATCTGCCCGCACTTTCAAACGTAAACACAAGTAGGTCTGCAGGAATATCTGGACCACGGCCAATCACAGAGGTCCCCGCCTCTGAGTATCTCTGATTGGTTTAGAACACGACATGGGCATAATGTGTGTCTGTTGTTGAACACACGGAGACTTTCAGGGTTGCTGAAACGTTTTTTTTCCGAGAAAATACTTGGTTGCACCGGTGCGACCAAGTATTTTTTTTACTTGGTCGCACCGGTGCAACCAAGTATTTTTTATTAGTCGCACCATGGAGAAATTTGGTCGCATTTGCGACCAAATTGGTCGCACTCTAGAGCCCTGTATGCATTTAAGAGGCAGGTGTTTGATGACAACGATCGCAGTCAGGGCTAAGATTGGGGTATATTTGAGCTAGTCTGGCCTTAGTCCAATGTACACGATGCAGAATCTTACATTGAATCAGCCCATGTTTGGCACAGAATGAGGAGCCATGGACCCGGTAAAGAATTTTATCCCAAGAGTCGTCCTGAATCACACACCCCAGATCCTGCTCCCATGCCAATTTAATAGCCGAGATTGAAGAGTTGCCAAAGGAACATATTCTCCCATACAAACAGGAGATCAGGCCCTGTAATGAGGGCGGAGGCAATAGAAGGTTATCAAAGTCATGATAAGAAGGTCTAGATGGGAACTGAGAGGATTTCTCCTTAACAAAACTCCGGATTTGTAAATAGCGAAAAAAGTGACTTTTTGGAAGGCCAAATTTCAATGAGAGCTGTTCAAAGGAGGCAAATGTATTCTGAATGTACAGATCAGAAAAAGACCTGATACCCAAAGAGGCCCACAAATAAAAAGCGCCATCAACTAACGAAGGCTGAAAAGAGGGATTTTTCAAGATGGGTGATTGAAGGGGAAAAAAGGTCAACTTAAAATAACGACGAAATTGATACCATATTTTCAAGGTAACTTTGACAATAGAGTTATTATAAGAGCCTGTACTCGAAGGCTGCTTTTGGGCATAGATCAGGGCTGGTAAAGAGGCTGAGACACAGGAAGAAGTCTCCAAACTGAGCCAGGCCGGGGCATTATTCGTGTCTTCCCCCTGTAGCCAATACCTGAGAATACTAATATTACATGCCCAATAATAGAACATAAAGTTTGGTAAAGCCATCCCCCCATCTTTTTCGGTCTTTGAAGATATGTCTTGCGTATTCTGGGTGTTTTTTTGTTCCAGATAAACCCAGACAGAATCTTATCTAATTTAACAAAAAAGGAAATTGGAATAAATACAGGGACACACTGAAAAAGAAAAGAAAATCTGGGGAGGATATTCATTTTAATTGTATTTATGCGCCCTGCTACAGACAGATGGAGTAGAGACCATCTGTCCAAATCCTGCCTAACTTTCTCCACAAGTGGGTCGAAATTAAGCTTGAAAAGAGCATGAAAATGACTTGTAATTTTAACCCCTAAATATGTGAAGTTGTCTGATACAACTCGAAAAGGTAGTGCTGTGCACTGATATTTCTGTGCAGCAGCATTCAGGGGAAACAGTTCACTCTTGGCAAGATTCAGTTTATAGCCAGAAATAAGGCTAAACTGTTCAAGTATTGAAAGTACCAAACGGAATGAGGATGCTGGCTCTGAGATATAGAGAAGCAAGTCATCTGCATATAAGGAGACTCTTTGTTCTATACCATTTCTAGAAACCCCGGTGATACCTGGGTTTGATCTTAGCGATATGGCTAAGGGCTCAATTACAATTGCAAATAGCAATGGCGACATAGGACAGCCCTGCCTGGTCCCCCTAAACAGAGGAAAGAAGTCAGAGCATGTGCCATTTGTTTTGACAGCGGCAAGCGGGGAGGTATAAAGAAGTTTCAACCAGGAGATGAATATTTTACCAAAACCGAATTTATCTAAGACATAAAAGAGGTATCCCCACTCTACCTAAGAAATGGGACGGTATGAGCCACATTGTAGTGGATCCTTATCCTTTTTTAAGATCAGGGATATAGATGCCTGCAGTAGAGAGGGTGGGAGGGATCCAACTTCCAGTGAGTGCTTATACATATTTATCATGAGCGGAGCCAGTTTAGGCATAAATTTACGATAGAACTCAACCGGAAACCCGTCCTGTCCGGGGCACTTAGAACACTGCAGTTTGCTGATAGCTTGCATAATCTCTTCTACAGTTACTGGTCCCTCCAGCTGGAGGCTGTGTGTCTGATCGATTAATGGGAGCTTAAGATGATTGAAAAATGAGTCCAAAGCCTCCGTACTAAATGCACACTCAGACGCATAGAGAGATGAATAAAAGTCTCGAAATTGGTCATTAATTATTCTAGGATCCGTAGAGACACCACTTAATGTCTGAATCCGAGGAATGGAGTGTGCAGCTGCTGCACTACGGAGCTGATGAGAGAGCAGTTTACTGAATCGAGTTTTAATGAGTCACTCACCAAAGTGAATCGTGTTTTTTGAGTCATTTGATTCACTGAGTCAGTTGACCAGAGAGTGCAAAAAATGTACATTTTCACTCAAACTTAATTTGTTTCTCTTTTCATGTAAATCCTACTGCTAAGATGAATGATTCTAAAAGAAAACAACTATTTTATAGAGAAAAAAAGAGCAAAAACATTTCTAAAATTAAGCAATTTCCTATCAAAATTGCTAAATAAACATTTATTTTGTTTATTTTTATTTTATTAGTATTTTCCTTAAATGCGTTAAATATATATTTTCTCATCTAAATGTCCACTGAAATGTGAGCCAGGGGGCGTTAATGCGCCTTAACATTGGTTGCCAACCAAGAAGAAGAAGAAGCTGTGAGCCAGGAGGGAGGGGGTTAGTGAGTCCTGAGTGATTCGCTTACGCTTACGATTAGGCACAGGAAGGGAGGGGGTGAGTAGCTCAAATGTGCTGTTAGCATGTTAGCAGAGCGATGCTACTGTGAACCGAGGAGCTATTTTCTTGATGTGAGCTTCTACTCAGGGTTTTTTCTTCCAGTTCAGAGCAGAAAATTTTTTGTTAAGATACTGGATGTTGTGTTTTTCTCCACAATTTTAATTATAAGCTAGATACATTGCTGCTAACAGCAACAGGGATGAGTCAGTGAGTCAGTTGGGCTTGTGAATCATGATTCGTGAGTCAGTAAAGTGATTCTCGAGTATTGAACGATTCGTTCATAATTCGCGCATCACTACTCTGAGGGAATCATGGGAGGAAGTGTTTCAAAGTCCACCTGAGTGTGCGTTTCTAACACCCTCGGATCACAGAGAGTGTGTGTGTCTGTCATTGTGTGGACCAGCATGGAACAGCAGAAGAAGATTCTGTGTGTGGGGCTGGTGTGTCTCGACATCATCAACGTGGTGAACAAATACCCTGAAGAGGACACTGACAGCAGGTTAGCATCCAGGCTAACTCTCACAGCAGGTTAAGCTGCTGGCTAAAGCTGACAGCAGGTTAGCCTGCAGGCTAAAGCTGACAGCAGGTTAGCCTGCAGGCTAAAGCTGACAGCAGGTTAGTATGCATGCTAACTCTGACAGGTTAGCATCAAGGCTAATTCTGACAGCTGGTTAGCATCCAGGCTAAAGCTGATAGCAGGTTAGCCTGCAGGCCAATTCTGACAGCAGGTTAGTATGCAGGCTAAAGCTGAGAGCAGGTTAATATGTTAATATGCAAGCTAACTCTCCAGGTTGGTACAGCTTATGTTGAACCAGCTGTTTAGAGAAGTGGATCTCTAAAAATTGATTTACTGTGACATTGTATACAGTCAGGATTAGGGGGTTTACGGGTAAGAGTTTTTGGTGATGTTTAGGTGTCGGGGTTGGCAGTTTTTTTAGGTCAACGTGTGGGCAAAGGTCACACTTTCATTACGTAACAGATTTCAGTGCAACACTATCGACATTTGATACTCCATTTATTTTTTTATTTTAAAAATGAAAAAGCCAGAATATGATGTAAATGCATCTCCTTGGTGCTGCAACAAGCCCTAACCCCACAAACAGGGGTGTCACTAATCTGAAGAAGAGAATTCATCTTTTACCTCTCTCCTAACATGAGGACATTAGCATCACTGGTTCTCCCGTTCTCTTCACTCGTGTGAATGAGGCCAAGCGGACTGATCTTCTATTATCTAAGTTTTCCTGGCTGAGGCCCTGGCACTAACCTGACTACGACCCAGCTGTCCCCCAACCCTTTGCTTTTAAGTGTGGTCGATAACTGTAGCAAGGATTGCAGGCTGACAGTTTCTCCAGCACATGAACGTTTTTATATGTGTAAAACAGCATACAGCATACTGAGTGGCAGGCTTTTCAGCCCCACTCTCTCCAGCTCAGTGCTCCTCACTTCTCCTGTATAGCACACACCTCACTTCTCTGAGATCCTACTCATAGGGACGACATGATTAGGCCTTGGGGAACAGCTGTGTGCGTGAGGCTCCCCTGACATTGTGAACCCACTGCTCTGCCACAATGACTTTGTTTGTGATGCACTGGTGCTTGTTTCTCATTGGCGATGAGAAACACACTCCTTTGACTTTAACGTTAGCAGCTTCTTTTTGTTTCTGTGTGTAATGTTTGACTCCATGAAGCCTTTCATCACTCCTGCCATCAGGTACCGGAACAGCTTCTTCCCCACAGCTGTCAGACTCCTGAACTCTGCCTCCTGACATCTGACCCACGTTAAACTCATGGACTGACCATACACACACCCACAACCACCTACATACACACACAATGGACAACTGTACCCTCAAACACACAATAATAACATGGACTGAACCACCACTCACAACCACTAGCACTTTATATAGCCTCTGTAGGAATTATCCACACCCTCACTTACCTTAACTGCACTACTGTATAGCTCTGTGTAAATAATCATTCTGTACATACGATAATTTTTAATCCTACAACTGTTTACAACTTGCATAGTTCCCATTTCTGTATAGCTGTATATCTCAGATTTCTGTAAAGTTATTTATTTCATATTCTGTATAGTTTTTCATATTTATATCCTGTTCATAGCCTGTACATAGCTTGTACTCACTACAGCCTGTACATACTTATAGTTATAGCATATTCATAACATACTTCATACCATGTACATTATAACATACCATAATAGACCCATTTCTGTAATATACTTACATATCTATATTATTGCTAATATATATTGTAATATATCTATATCATGGCTAAAGGCTTCTGGATGGATGCAAACTGCATTTCGTTGCCCTGTACCTGTGCATGTGCAATGACAACAAAGTTGAATTCTATTCTTATTCTTATTCTATTCTATCAGTATTGAAAATTAATGATTGCCCCTCTGATGGATGATGTCATTACTTTGTACCTACAGATGTCTGTCGCAGCGTTGGCAGCGGGGAGGAAATGCTTCAAACTCATGCACAGTGCTGTCGCTGCTCGGAGCGCCCTGTGCCTTCATGGGCTCCCTGTCAGCTGGTCCTGTGGCCAAGTGAGTCCTTTTCAAATGCTCATCAATAAATCCATTTGTTCAGAAATACAAGAAATACACAGTCATCAATGTTTGAGGGCAGAATCCAGACTGTTAATACCACAGTTTTTTACTGAAACTGTGGTATTTTGGAGATTCTACACACACACATACACAGAAATGAACATTATCAACCTACTGAAATAAAAGACTTTCTGCTACTTATCTGGGATATTTATCTGCTCAGTTGTTTAACTGACTGTATTCTGATTAAAAAGTATTGCTTTAATTTTTAGCAGTATAAATAAAAATGATACTGGCAGCCACCAGTCTTTAATTAGGTGTTTGTGTGATGAAAATTAAAAAATTCGAAGTTGATTCCTTCTTATTGCATTGACAAAATTCATTCAACTTCACCTCATACTTTAACCTCGATATCAAGTCGGTGAGACTGGAAAGCGTTCACGATGTTTAATAACTGCACCAGTGGCATCAGTTTGAAAGTGACTTCCCTTCTTTTTACATTCATGAGGAAACTGGACCTCTTACCTTAATCTGAGATTCAAACTTGTTAGAGAATTTTAGCAAATGCACGCGAGATATGAATTTTAAAATCTTACGATGCCTGATTCTGAAATTATCACATTAATAGACCTAGGCGTCCATGCTGCCAGCCTGGCAGGGTGACAGCAATACCACATCAGAGCAGGTTAAAGGTGTGGAGATGGTTCTTGATGTTTGAAGCTGTGGTGAAGTACAAAGGGGGAAACTCCTCTGGTGCTCACATTTACAAAGTGCTCTTCAAAGGGTAAAAAAAAGGCAGCTCTTTGTTCACCAGCAGTTTCACCTGAGCACTAAAAACAGGAGATTTATCATCTTTATTTAACATCCAGTCAGAAAGTGCATTACTAACATACTTGTTACCACCTCTGACTTTAATTTTTCTGTCTGCCATGTGGAGGATCTGTGTTTCAGGAAGCCAAGTCAGTGTAAACAGTTACCTGTCTGTAGTTTTATTTTGGAAGATTTTCAGAAGTACTGCATCGATGTGTCTCTGCTGTCTGAGCACCCTCAGTGCTTCCTTCCAGCCTCCATGGTCATCAGCAACACCAGCACAGGAAGTCGCACTATCCTGCACATGAACAGGTGTGTTTGTGTCACTAACGGCATCTGTTTCAGGGTCATCGTAGAGGAGCTCCGCCCCTCCCCTTCTGCCAGTCAGAGTTCGGGTTTCTGCCAGAGTTTTATTTTCGAGGGGACATGATCTTTCCTGTCTGTCTTTCTGTCAGTTTCATCATGGCTGACTTCTCGCAGCGGGACATCGATGTGTCAGCGGTGGTTTTGCAGGTCGAAGGTCAAACTCCATGTGCTTGTTGTGTGGTTTGTCCATCCACTGGAACTCGAACCGTCGTTCTCTCCGATACGTAAGGCATCAGGTCGTCGAAGAGCTGCGATTTTCACAGCTCACGTTAGATATTAATTAATAATGATTATTACAATGATCGAGGTTTTCTTCCAGCCTGTTTGATCAGTGTGTTATTTCTGACATCATGCCCGGCTAATCAGCACCGCAGTGAAATAATCAGTCTTCCCTTTGTCAAAAATACATTTTTAAATAAAATTCTGCAGAATCTTTCCCGTTTCTTTTGATTCTCTTTCTGGTCACCTGAACAAACCCATCAGTGGTTCAGGTGAGGCTTTACTGATTGGATTGCACCACGCCCTCTCAGACTCTAAGCTCCATCCATTGGCTGCTGAAGGTGGATGAAACAAATACACTGATGAGTTTAGAGAATCTGTCATCAGGAAGCATGAAAACCTAAATGTCAGCCTAAATCTGGTCTAATGACAACTGGGCACATGAGCCACTGCAGAGCAATGGCTCCACCAATCAGATGAGGTGAATAACAGATGACTTTTTATCAGGTCAAAGGCAAAGTTGGAAAAAGTGGACCAAACTCTTTAAAGGAGTTTCCTAGAGCAGTTTGTGTGAAGGTCGCGTAGAGGAAACTGATGACGTTGGTATTCTTTTCGTTTTGACCTCAACAACCACTGTAGCTCATTCATTTCCAGTTTCTGTTAAAAAACGTCCTGGTTGAGATATCCACATCGAATGTTAGGTGAGCAAAAGAAAAGCGTGAAGCAGTCAGTAAAACCTTCAGGCAGGTAAACTGTTTATAAAGCAGCTTCCTTTTTCTCGCTGAGCCTTGTCACAAACTTTTCTGTTAGCTCTGCAGTGGTTTCTAGGGATAATTCATCATAAATAATTTAATTTCTCCCAAAGTATAAACAAGTTTATTAATCAAAAGTCAATCTGTATGGGTTTTCTTCCACTATAAATAGAATAAGCAAAGATAAGCAAAACTGTGCAGGTGTTGTTGATCACACTTGAAGCCTAATATGGCGTCTTGTTGCAATAAACACCAAAGTATGCTTTTCTACAGTGGGCACCAGAGATGGGCAGTAGCGCGTTACTGTAATCTGATTACTTTTTTCAAGTAACGAGTAAAGTAAGGGATTACTATTGCAAAAAAGGTAATTAGATTACCGTTACTTTCCCGTAAGCACACTGCGTTACTGCGTTACTAAAACCGTGATTTTTTTGCGAGGGTGTCTCATGACAATGATGTAAGCGAGTGCAACGTTCGTGGCAACAGCTGTGTGCAGATCAAGAATGGATAATATATCGAGTCTGGGAGCGAGTATGACCGCGCAGCATTTAAAGCGTGGAAGTACTGACCTTACTTTGAGTTTAATTCTGTAAAAAGTGACAAAAACATTAGCTTCTGCTGTTCACTGCGTGGGAGGAAACTTCTTTTTACAGCGAAAAAAAACCCTAAACATCCGAGCAAGCACTGAGTACGCTACCAGTGAATGGGAAGGAAATTCACAGACAAACTCGCGGATTCTTCCACTGACCGCTGAGACACACCTGCACCAGGGCAAACATCCGCCTACCCCACTTTTTACTTGCACCTATTTGAAAGACTGAGTGTAAACACAAAAAAAAAAAATTATTTTATGTGCTGGAATGTGCAGAAAATAGGTTTAAATGTTAAACAAATTTCTTCCAGTCAGAGAATGTTGCATATAATTTAATGTTTGCTTGATGCATAAAGTTAAAAGATTAAAACTAATAAAACAAATTTTAAAAAGAGACTTTTCCATTTGATTACATTTTATATGATGGATTAGGCAGAAAGTAGAATTGGGCTGAAAGATCTATCGCTTTATTACCTATTCAGGTTGTAAATCGTGTTTTTAAAAAGTAACTAAGTAATTAATTACTTTTGAAAATAAGTAATCAGTAAAGTAACAGGATTACTTTTTGGGGGAAGTAATCAGTAATTAGTTACTGATTACTTTTTTCAAGTAACTCGACCAACACTGGTGGGCACTGAGGGACAAAGGCCTGAATATAAGAGATATTCATGGTTTAATGGTGAAATTTTTTTACATTGTTGTAGGAAAATACGAAATGAGTGGAGTGATTTATTGAAAACTGTGCAAACATAGCCACGATTCCACTGTGAGTTTTCCTATCCAGGTATCCATTTTATTGCACTGCCAGTGTGTTTGGGCAGATATTACTGCATGCTGGATCAAGATTCAAGATTCTTTATTTGTCACATGCATAATTATACAAGTACAACACACAGTGAAATGTGTCCTGAAAACGCTCCTGGGCTGTGCAAAAAGAAAACATTATACACAGTAAGTAAATATGTGCAAGGAAGACCTTACATGCAGTAAATGGGGCGACCATGGCTCAGGGGGTTTGGAAGCGTCTCTGTAACCGGAAGGTCGCCGGTTCGATCCCCGGGCTCTCTGTCCTGGTCGTTGTGTCCTTGGGCAAGACTCTTTACCCTACCGCCTACTGGTGATGGCCAGAGGGGCCGATGGTGCGATATGGCAGCCTCGCTTCTGTCAGTCTGCCCCAGGGCAGCTGTGGCTACAACTGTAGCTGCCTCCACCAGTGTGTGAATGTGAGAGTGAATGAATAGTGGTATTGTAAAGCGCTTTGGGTGCCTTGAAAAGCGCTGTATAAATCCAATCCATTATTATTATTATTAAGTGAGTGAATTATATAATTAAGTAAATTTAAATAAAATAAAACAATCTGGAAATCTAAGTTGAAAAACTGAGAATGTACATTGTGCGAGAGGGATGCTGAAGTGTCTTGTGCCGTAGTGTGGCAAAAAAAGATCAGGCATGATATGAGGATGTGGTAAGGAAAAGTCCTGTCTCAGTCACTTATGGATGCTGTGAGTGGGGGGGCATGTCCTGATTTAACACCCGGATGGCCTGGGGAAAGAAGCTCCTCTTGAGTCTCTCTGTTTTTGCCTGGATGGTGTGGAACCTTCTGCCTGATTGCAAAAGTTGGAACTGTTCCTGGGATGGGACGAGTCCTTCAGTATCTGAGCTGCTCTGGACCAGCATCTCCTCATGTAAATGTCCTGTAAGGAGGGGACAGCAGCCCTGCAGCAGTGTTTTGCCGTACGGCTCACTCTCTGAAGAGCTTTTTGGCCTTGACAAAGCGGTTCCCATACCAGGATGTGATGTTCTGTGTGAGGATGCTCTCCACAGCGCCTGTGTACAATACAATACAATTTTATTTATATAGCACATTTTAAAAAACCACAGGTATGCCAAAGTGCTTCACAGAGTTAGAGCAATAATAAATACAAATACAAAATACAAATAAAATATACTAACAGGCGGGTGACATAACTAACCAATAATACACCAGGCATAGTAGGCACAACCCAAAAGGCTGAAGGTTAAAACATTATAAATATTAATAAAGCGAAAAAGATAACTTACAGTACACCAAAAATGCGGGCTCTAGGAGGCGGGGAAAGCAAGGCTCTCCCCGCTCTGAACTCCTTCAGTTGTCGTAGGTGGTACAGGCGCTGCCTAGCCTTTTTGGACTGGACCTGAATGTGTGCAGACCATGTCAGGTCTGAGGAGATGTGGACACCAAGATACTTGAAGGACTGCACCCTCTCCACTGGAGCTCCTGATGATAATGGGCTTGTGGTCTCTGTGCTGACTCCTGAAGTCCACCACCAGCTCCTTGGTTGAGCTAGAGGTGGTTGTCCTGGCACCACGATGCCAGATTCTTCACTTCATCCATGTAGGCCGCCTCATCGTTGTTGGAGACGGCGCCCAACACCACTGTGTCGTCAGCAAACTTCGCAATGGTGTTGGAGCCGTGGGTGGCCACACAGTCTGAAGTGGGAGTAGAGCAGTGGCGAGAGGACACACCCCTGTGACGCTCCGGTGTTGATGGTGATGTTGTCAGAGACACACCTACCCACCCTCACCACCTGAGTTCTGCCAGTGAGGAAGTCCAACACCCATGCACTCATACGACTGTTGAGTCCCAGATCCCTCAGCTTTTTGAACAGTCTGCAGGGCACTATTGTGTTAAACACTGAACTGTAATCAACAAACAGCATTCTCACATAGTTACCCTGTTTCTTGTCCACATGGCTGAGTGTGGTGTGTAGGACGTGGGCGATGGCGTCCTCTGTGGATCTGTTGGATCTGTAGGCGAACTGCAGCGGATCTGTGGTGTCTGCGATGGAGGAGGAGATGATGTTCTTCAGCAGCCTCTCGATCACCTTCATAACCACCGAGGTCAGTGCAACTGGCCGGTAGTCATTCAGGAATGAGGGCTTGTTGTTCTTGGGCACAGGGATGATGGTGGATCTCTTGAAGCATGTGGGGACCACAGACTTAGCCAGGAACTCATTGAAGATGGAAGTGAACACACCTACTAGCTGGTCAGCACAGCAGACGGCCGGTGATGCCGTCTGGCCCCGCTGCTTTCCTTGTGTTCACGCTCTTCAGCCCCACTCAGATGCTCCGCAATGCTGATCACTGGTCTCTCTCTCTCTCTCTCTGATGATGTCACCGTGCTCAGTTGTCAGGCAGTAGTTAGCATTAGCCACCTGGCAAACCTCGAAACGAGTGTAGAACTCATTCGGCTCGTTGGTGAATGCAGAATCAGCGTTGATCAGTGCAGTATCTATGGCTTTGTAGTCCGTGATGGTGCGTAGTCCATGCCACATGATTCTTGTGTTGCCCTGGTGAAAGCGAGACTCCACGTGCTCCCGCTACCAGCATTTGGCATCCCTCACCACGTGCTGCACACCATATGAAGCAGCTTTGTAGGCGCTCATATCCCCAGTGGTAAGACCGGTGTTGTAGGTGGCAGTCCTGGTGTTTACTGTTGTGCAGTTCGATCTGCCCACCCATGGTCTCTGGTTCGGGAATGACACAACTCTTGCAGTGGGGGATGATCTCCTCCGCTAATATGCTAGCGAAGCTAACTGCTACTTCCGTTAACTCGTTGATGTTGACTGCACATGCTCTGAACATGTTCCAGTCTACGTCGTTGAGTGCGTCCTGTAGCATAGCTTCTGATTGGGCAGACCAGCGTTTCACCTTCTTCGTGGTTACTTCATCCCTCCATATATTTTGTTTATACTAAGGAATGAGGAAGATGGCGTTGTGGTCAGACTTTCCAAAGGCCGGGTGTGAAACAGCTTTTTAGTCCCGTCTGTATGGAGCCAGCACATTTCCTCCAGCGCTGCTTTGTTCTTCGACTCGGGTGAGCATCCTGTCCTTTGTTGTTTCATGCGCCGCTTAGTATCTCGGTCAGCCAGGACAGATCGGGTTTAAAAGTATCTAAGACTTCATGTGCAAACTTGTTACAGATGTTGAGGAGTGATCTGCTGTCGTAAACTATAAAACCAGAAGATTTTGGAATGTAAAACAAAGCAATAAATAATTAAGCAGCTAAAAAAGTGCATAGTCTGTGTGGAGCAGTCAGGAAGGCGTCTGGACGTGGCCACGCCATCTTCCATCTGTCTCTGATGGAACTTTTCTAAGTTTATAACTCATCAGTTTATCAAAGATCTGAAACACCACTGACTAACCTGCAGCTGAAACCATGACAGAGCCTCCTTCGTGCCTCAGATGGCTGCAGACTCTGACTGTCTGACCTCCTGACCTCCTCGTACATACTGACCATGATGTGGATCCATCGCTCCATCAGACCTGTTCCTCTGATTTTCAGTCCAGCTCTTGTGTAATTTTCATGCCTTGGCCATTCCTCCTGTGTTCCTTCATTGAGAATAATTTCCTGACAGTTGCCCTTCCACTGAGGCCATTTCTAATGAGACTTTAATGACAGTAGATGATCAGCTGAAGTTCCAGATTATCTGTCAGGTCTTTGCTTTTTTCCCCTCACTTAAGGACGTGACTTTCAGATACTGTTCATCTTCTCTGAACAGTTCTTTTTTTGTCCTCCAAGTTTCCTCAGCTTTTTAACACTAGGGATTATTTTCACTCTGGCCTGCAACAGTAAGGGCAACAGGCCTTTTTTTTTTTTTTTAAAGAGGCTGAGTTCTCAGTATATTTTTATTTTGACAACATTTTGAAACTGACCTGCAACAAAACTAATGAATTCATTATTGTGACATTATTGTGACATGATGTTCGCGCGGCACTGGCGGCACGGAGCACCGCCTTTGCCTCCGCGAACACATCGGACTACAAACACGCACATTACCAACTCCGGAAGACGATCAAAGCAGCCAAACGTGAGTACAGGGACAGGGTGGAGCAACAGTTTGACAACCCTCGGAGTATGTGGCAGGGACTAAACACGATTGCAGACTTTAGAGGGAAAACCAGCACACCGCAGACCACGGCCTCTCTGTGTGAGGATCTAAACGTATTCTACGCTAGATTCGACGCAGCGAACACCATGAGACCGGACAGTGTGCGCACCGCGGATGACGTCAGTGCGCACACTGTGTCTGAGGAGGATGTGCGGAGGTGCTTCAGGAAGGTGAACGCGCGCAAAGCTACTGGTCCGGACGGGATTCTCGGCCACGTCCTCAAGTCATGCGCGGCTCAGCTGGCTGGAGTGTTCACGCACATCTTCAACCTTTCCCTCTCTCTGTCTGTAGTCCCAGCCTGCTTCAAAATGGCCACCATCGTCCCTGTACCCAAATCCTCCACCATCTCCTCATTGAACGACTGGCGACCTGTAGCCCTGACCCCCATCGTAAGCAAATGCTTCGAGAAGCTGGTCAGGGACTTCATCTGCTCTGCACTACCCGACTCACTGGACCCTCTACAGTTTGCATACCGCCACAACAGGTCCACTGATGATGCCATAGCCCTGACACTACACACTGCCCTGTCACACCTGGAGAAGAGAGACACGTATGTGAGGATGCTGTTTGTAGATTACAGCTCAGCATTCAATACCATCGTTCCCTCGAAGCTGGACAGGAAACTGCAGGATCTAGGACTGAGCAGCTCCCTCTGCAGCTGGATCCTTAGCTTCCTGTCTGACAGACGCCAGGTGGTCAGACTGGGCAGCATCACCTCATCCCCCATCACACTGAACACTGGTGCTCCACAGGGGTGTGTACTGAGCCCTCTCCTGTACTCACTCTACACCTACGACTGCACAGCCACTAACAACTCCAACATCATTGTGAAGTTTGCGGACGACACTACAGTGGTGGGTCTTATCACCAACGGTGATGAGACAGCTTACAGGGAGGAGGTCAGCGCCCTGACCCACTGGTGTCAAGACAACCATCTCACCCTCAACGTCGCAAAGACAAAGGAGTTGATAGTGGACTTCCAGAGGTGCAGAGAAGTACACACCCCCATCACCATCAGCGGCGCTGCTGTGGAGAGAGTGAGCAGCTTCCGGTTCCTTGGCGTACACCTGGCTGAGGATCTTACGTGGTCAGTACACACAAACAAAACAGTGAAGAAGGCGCAGCAGCGCCTCTTCTTTCTCAGGAGACTGAAAAGATTCGGCATGAGCCCCCGCATCCTCAGGACCTTCTATCACTGTGCCATTGAGAGCATCCTCACTGGATGCATCACCACCTGATATGGCAACAGCACCGCCTACAACTGCAAAGCTCTCCAGCGAGTAGTGCGGTGCTCTGAACGGATAATTGGAGGTGAGCTTCCCTCCCTCCAAGACATCTACAGGAAGCGGTGCCTGAGGAAAGCGGGGAGGATCATCAAGGACTCCAGTCACCCCAGCCATAAACTGTTCAGACTACTTCTGTCAGGAAGGAGGTTCTGCAGCATCCGGTCCCGAACCAGCAGACTGAGAGACAGCTTCTTCCACCAGGCCATCAGACTGCTGAACACTTCATAGACACCTCAGCTTCACTACTGGAACTTTAACATTATGCACTCCATACTGTACAGTAATGCCACTGTTTTGCACATATTCAACTCTGTATATTTTATTTTATTTATTTTAAATATTCTACTTATTGTTTACTCTATTTAATTTGTAAAATATGTGTACACACACACACACACACGTAGAAAAATATTTAGTATACACATCCAGAAATGCATATACTATTATATATTGTACATATATTTATTAGTTTCAGATGTAGCCATTCTTGTATTTTGCTTGTTTACATTATTGTATTTTTGCACAACTCGCACACAAGAATTTCACTCACATGTGCTGTACCAATGTACCTGCACATGTGATGTGACAATAAAAGTGATTTGATTTGATTTGATTTTGATTTGATAGCGTGGGGCAAGGTCTCACAATGGGTTCACCCAAGACCTTGGCTGATGGTGACCCATGCTCATTTTTCATCTTGGCTCATGTGATTGCGTAGATGATCAACAGTGGGTCCATCACCCCCTTAGGGACACTACCAATAGGTCTTAAAAATCACCAATTGCTCTTAGAACTGAAGAGGCATCTCGGATGAGAGGTGAGACGTGTTGAGAAACGTAAAGAAGTCCACACGGTTTTCTTTCCAAGCTCTTTAAATTATTGTAAATGTACAAGAGTGAAAGTTTATCACACCATCCACCTCTGCCTGTAATCCAGCATTCCCCTCAGCAGATGTAAACACGTTTACAGCAAATACAAAAATTGTTTCGGTCTATTTTGTCTTCCAGGGGCCAGAGCAGGCAACATTGAGGGAAATTTAAAACTGCTGGCTAAATGTAAACATGAATTCAGTAAAATTGTAATTCACTTCAGCAGTAATGACACCCGGTTACGTAATTCCGAGGTCACCAAAATCAATGTTGAATCGGTGCGTAACTTTGCCAAAACAATGTCAGACTCTGTAGTTTTCTCTGGTCCCCTCCCCAATCAGACCAGGAGTGACATGTTTAGCCGCATGTTCTCCTTAAATTGCTGGCTGTCTGAGTGGTGTCCCAGAAACGATGTGGGCTTCATAGATAATTGGCAAACCTTCTGGAGGAAACCTGGTCTTGTTAGGAGAGACGGCATCCATCCCACTTTGGATGGAGCAGCTCTCATTTCAGGAAATCTGCCCAAATTTATTAAACCCCCCAAAATATGACTATCCAGAGTTGGGACCAGGAAGCAGAGTTGTAGTCTTACACGCCTCTCTGCTAGACCTCAGTGCAGCCATTAGAGCGGGACTCTCCTGGGAACAACAAGCAGAAGCAGAGGTGCAGCAGACGTGGAGGAGCTGACCGAAGGCGCTTGGTTAGCAAAAGAAGGTTAACCCTCCCGGTCATACTCCTTGTCAATGTTCAGTCTTTGGAAAATAAAATAGACAAACTCCATGCTCGAATTTCCACGCAAACGTCAGGAGTGCTCCATACTGTGTTTTTGCAAAATACTGGCTGGGGGAGAGAACACCCGATAACACCAGATGGCTACGGGGTCTTCAGAGCGGGCAAAGTGCTCCAGGCAGTGGCAAGATACGCGGCAGAGGAATGGCCGCCCTCATCAAACAATCGTGGTGTACTGACTGTAAGATCATTTCAAAATCCTGCTCTGAAAATGTGGAATTTCTGACTTTGATAAAGGCCTTGCTATTTGCCCAGAGAACTGCAGTGCATCATTGTGTGCAATGTACATGCCTAAACTACATCAGTTTGTAACCTTCCCCACCACAGGAAATAAAATACTGGATCACTGTTACAGCAAGATCAGAAATGCCTTCTCAGCTGAACCAAAACCTAATTTCAGAAAGTTTAATCACCTGGCAATCTGGCTAAAACCCAAATATAACAAAAAGCTCAAGACAAAACCAGTCACAGTCAGGCCTATTAATACCTGGACTGACAGTGCAAAAGCCAGTCTGCTGGGCAGAGCTGCTTAGAGACTACAGACTGGAGCATCTTCAAAGGAACAGCTAACAATATCCACGAATACACAGAGACTGTAAGCGACTACATAAACTGGTGTACGTGTATTTGTACCCCTCCCAGGACTGTGCGCAGGTTCCAAGGCCAAAAACCCTGGCTTAATGGAGACATTAAACTGGATATAAGGGAGAGGAGGGAGGCCTTCAAGGCAGGAGATCAGATGGAGTATAAGAGAGCCCACTACGAACTGCAGAAGTCCATCAGAGTAGCAAAGTGAGCCCACTCAAAAAGAAAAAGAAACAAAGAAAAAAAACATCTTGTCTTTATCTTATAAAAAGTGTAACTTGACCTGGAGAGCTCTGCACAAGAATTCCAATGTGCATGGACTGTTGGTCCTGTGCACAAATGGCAAATAAAAATCTTGAATCTTGAATCCTAGAGTATTTAAAAGTAGAATGGGAGGCAGAGCCTTCAGTTTTCAGGCCCCTCTTCTGTGGAACCAGCTTCCAGTTAGGATTCAGGAGACAGACACTATCTCTACTTTCAAGATTAGGCTTCAAATCTTCCTTTTTGCTAAAGCATATAGTTAGGGCTGGACCAGGTGACCCTGAATCCTCCCTTAGTTATGTTGCAATAGACATAGGCTGCTGTTATTAATCTCCGTCTGTCCTCCACAGCATGTCTTTATCCTGTCTTCCTTCTCTCACCCCAACCGGTCACAGCAGATGGCCCCGCCCCTCCCTGAGCCTTGTTCTGCCGGAGGTTTCTTCCTGTTAAAAGGGAGTTTTTCCTTCCCACTGTCGCCAAAGTGCTTGCTCATAGGGGGTCATATGATTGCTGGATTTTTCTCTGTATGTATTATTGTAGGGTGTACCTTACAATATAAAGCGCCTTCAGGCGACTGTTGTCGTGATTTGACGCTATGTGAATAAAACTGAATTGAAAGTCTCTATAGGAGGATGTTTCTATAATTCACCTGTTTCAACTGTATTAAGACTAAAAGTTTGCATTATAAAGGTGGGGCCTCTCTGACTGACTGGTGGATGGCAACACAGTCAGCTTTACAGGGAGTGCAGAATTATTAGGCAAGTTGTATTTTTGAGGAATAATTGTATTATTGAACAACAACCATGTTCTCAATGAACCCAAAAAACTCATTAATATCAAAGCTGAATGTTTTTGGAAGTAGTTTTTAGTTTGTAGTGTTTAGTATGTTGCTTTGTTGTTGTTTTTTTGTCTTTTTTGCTTGTTTTCTATTCTTCTCTCAACAGGTGATCCAGGAGATTTTTATTTTTTTTCTCCCCCCCTTTCTCACTGTCCCTCTCCCCTTCTGTTTTTCCTTTCCTTCCTCTTTCTTTCTCCCTCTCCTATCCCTCACTCATGTCTGTCCCGTCTGTAACATCTGAAAATAAAATATAATAAATAATAAAAACAAAGATCGACCAAATGGACCAATACGGCAATGCCACGATGATCCATTTGGCAAAGTAAATCCATTGGGTATCCTTGTTGGTCTTCAGACAACAATTCTGATGGCTAAAGAACCAAATGGGACAGGCAGAAAAAAAAAAAAAAAAAAAGGAAGTAGTTTTTAGTTTGTTTTTAGTTTTAGCTATTTTAGGGGGATATCTGTGTGTGCAGGTGACTATTACTGTGCATAATTATTAGGCAACTTAACAAAAAACAAATATATACCCATTTCAATGATTTATTTTTACCAGTGAAACCAATATAACATCTCCACATTCACAAATATACATTTCTGACATTCAAAAACAAAACAAAAACAAATCAGCGACCAATATAGCCACCTTTCTTTGCAAGGACACTCAAAAGCCTGCCATCCATGGATTCTGTCAGTGTTTTGATCTGTTCACCATCAACATTGCGTGCAGCAGCAACCACAGCCTCCCAGACACTGTTCAGAGAGGTGTACTGTTTTCCCTCCTTGTAAATCTCACATTTGATGATGGACCACAGGTTCTCAATGGGGTTCAGATCAGGTGAACAAGGTGGCCATGTCATTAGTTTTTCTTCTTTTATACCCTTTCTTGCCAGCCACGCTGTGGAGTACTTGGACGCGTGTGATGGAGCATTGTCCTGCATGAAAATCATGTTTTTCTTGAAGGATGCAGACTTCTTCCTGTACCACTGCTTGAAGAAGGTGTCTTCCAGAAACTGGCAGTAGGACTGGGAGTTGAGCTTGACTCCATCCTCAACCTGAAAAGGCCCCACAAGCTCATCTTTGATGATACCAGCCCAAACCAGTACTCCACCTCCACCTTGCTGGCGTCTGAGTGGGACTGGAGCTCTCTGCCCTTTACCAATCCAGCCACGGGCCCATCCATCTGGCCCATCAAGACTCACTCTCATTTCATCAGTCCATAAAACCTTAGAAAAACCAGTCTTGAGATATTTCTTGGCCCAGTCTTGACGTTTCAGCTTGTGTGTCTTGTTCAGTGGTGGTCGTCTTTCAGCCTTTCTTACCTTGGCCATGTCTCTGAGTATTGCACACCTTGTGCTTTTGGGCACTCCAGTGATGTTGCAGCTCTGAAATATGGCCAAACTGGTGGCAAGTGGCATCTTGGCAGCTGCACGCTTGACTTTTCTCAGTTCATGGGCAGTTATTTGGTGCCTTGGTTTTTCCACACACTTCTTGCGACCCTGTTGACTATTTTGAATGAAACGCTTGATTGTTCGATGATCAGCTTTGCAATTTTGAGACTGCTGCATCCCTCTGCAAGATATCTCACTATTTTTGACTTTTCTGGGCCTGTCAAGTCCTTCTTTTGACCCATGTTGCCAAAGGAAAGGACGTTGCCTAATAATTATGCACACCTGATATAGGGTGTTGATGTCATTAGACCACACCCCTTCTCATTACAGAGATGCACATCACCTAATATGCTTAATTGGTAGTAGGCTTTCAAGCCTATACAGCTTGGAGTAAGACAACATGCATGAAGAAGATGATGTGGACAAAATACTCATTTGCCTAATAATTCTGCACTCCCTGTATAGTAGCTTGCTGTCTGATAGGCTGCACCTGCTCTGTGGTTGTTCCATGAATTTTATACAGCAGAGCAGTTTACCAGTCCTGCTGGTTTGGTGTCATAATGATGTGATAGGAAGGTTAACATGAATCTGCTAAATGCAGGGAGAATCCAGAAAAAATGGTTTGACCTGAGTTTTGAAGAGATGGAAGTGGTTGTTTTAAAGGACCATAAGCTCTGACCTCAATTCCTGTCTGTCAGGAACCTTCCAGATGTCACAGCAGAGGATTTTTCAAAAGTTCACCTTCATCAGTTCAAGTGGATCCACTGGGAGGTGAGTAAAGTCCAGTAAACGAGCCAACCCAACCTAGTATTAAACTGACATTGGTAATCAGAATTTTAAATTAAGATCATAAACACAACCTGTTAATGATGAGTAACCAATCAGAAAACACTTGTCACCATCTTAACACCTTTCCAGCCTGCACTCCTCAGAGGTTTGTGCTCATTTAGAAACAATATTTTCACCAGAAGACTTAAAAAACAACAACATTAATTTGAAATTGATCAATGATGATTAATTCATTAAACAAAAGTGCACTCTAACCCACTAGAAACTGTTTTGTCTCATAAATCTTGTTTGTTTGATGTCACACTTTAACTCCTGTAGGGCCGAAACGCAGAGGAGCAGGTGAAGATGATCCAGCAGGTAGAGCGATATAACAGCATGTTGCCACAGCAACAGAAGATCACCATTTCCGTGGAGATAGAGAAGACCAGAGAGCCGCTGTACCAGCTGTTTCCTCATGGCGATGTGGTGAGAGCTTCTGTGCCAGAACCAGGAGAACATAAACTGCCCATTCTATCAGACAAAATGTTATTGCATGTTTTCTGTCACGTGTTGCAAATTCATCGCGGTTTCATGTCTTTAGGTGTTTGTCAGTAAGGACGTTGCTCGTGATTTTGGGTTTGAGTCAGCTGAAGCTGCCCTGAAAGGACTTTACAGTCGAGTCAAACAGGGGTGAGCGGTCACAGGTCAGCAGTGTAACATTAGTAACAACCATAGAAATAAAAATATGACGCCATCCTTCCTCAGGGCCATCCTGATCTGTGCCTGGGCAGAAAAAGGAGCTGATGCTTTGGGTCCTGATGGTGTGATCATTCATTCTGATGCATTTCCTCCTGAAAGTCTCGTTGATACGCTTGGAGCTGGGGACACCTTCAACGCTGCTGTCATCTACACACTGTCCAAGGGTAAGACTTTTAAACATCTATGTAGCAGGAAGCCAGCAAAACCTCAGTATTCTGTAGCAGAAAGCTTTATTAATAAAGTGCTGATCCTGATACACGCCAGAACAAAACCTGTTTTAACATATATCCGTTGTTGTAAGTGTACATGGATTGGCTGTTTTATAATCCTTTTCTACGCTACTATGCGACTTGGGGTCCTATTTTGGCATGCACACTGGAGCAGCCAGGAACCCAATCACGACCGTTCTGATTAGTCGGTGACCTGCTCCCATGACCCCACGGAGGAAAAGATGAGATGGAAACATTTCAACACAGGACCATCACAATAAGACTGTTAATTAAATTAAAACTGTTAATTAAACTTCCCTTTAATTAACTTTGATTTATACAGCACCAAATCACAACAACAGTCTCAAGGTGTTTTATATTGTAAGGTATACCCTACAATAATACATACAGAGAAAAAACCCCCTATGACCCCCTATGAGCAAGCACTTTGGCGACAGTGGGAAGGAAAAACTCCCTTTTAACAGGAAGAAACCTCCGGCAGAACCAGGCTCAGGGAGGGGCGGGGCCATCTGCTGTGATTGGTTGGGGTGAGAGAAGGAAGACAGGATGAAGACATGCTGTGGAAGAGAGACAGAGATTAATAACAGATATGATTCAATGCAGAGAGGTCTGTTAACACATAGTAATGCCCTTTAATTCCCCTTTACTTTTAAATAAAATAAATCAGTAACACATGAGGACTGATTAATTTAAAAGATCAATGTTTTCTGTCTATAGGTGGAAGTTTGCAAGATGCCCTAACCTTTGGCTGCAGGGTTGCTGGCAGGAAGTGTGGTTTCCATGGTTATGACAGCATCAGCAAAGTCTTCAATGACATGCAACCACAAAGTTTGTTTTAGGGAAACCCAGTCCACAAAAGCACATGACCACATGAAAAACAATGTGTAAACATGAACATGTGTGTTAACGTGAAAGTGTTTGAAGGCACAACTGAAATTTTATCTAATTTTCAGTTTAAGGAAAATCATCTGTGGTATAAGGGATCTGCATAATTACAATCAGTAACTCACATTTAACATCTATTAGTTCATTCATTCACAGATCAATAACTGGATTATTGTTCAATAAATGATTAACTGAAGTGAGAGAAGCAAACGTTTCTTTGGAGTGTTTTTACTTGGTGGAATTAAATCTCACTGATCAGTGATCGGGTTGATTGTTTTTGTCCTGATAGTTTGTTTTTCATTAAAACAATTACCACTCGATGCTCAGACACAGCTTCCTTTCATTCTCTCTACAAATAACCGTGTCATGGTACTCACTCGCAAGGTCTGGTTTCTTGCACAGAAAGGAACAAAAAGCCAAAGACGACAAACATGTTTTTATTGAAGACCCAATTCTACAACGATTTCCAGTTTAACAACCAGGCGTCAAACAACTGTTGTACTCCAGCTTCTCACAGGTGAGTTAAACATCCCAGGTGCAACTGGCAGTGGCAAGCAGGAAGGGCCACCTCTAAAACACAAGGCATAATTGGCACACATACACATGAGTGAGAGCGATGGAGAAAGGAAATTGAGTCATCAGAACCACAACAATAGCAGAAAACTTGCTGAGCACCAGTTCAGCTCACTGGGATGAGCAGGTGACCATATGCCTCTCAGTTTTAAGAAAGGCTAGTGACCCCTGTTATAGAGTCTGACAGCTGCAGGGATTATATATAAATATTCAACTGGGGGTTAGGGTTTAAAAATTAAACCAGGTCTAAATTTTTTTTTAAAAAGAAGACTTTATAAGATAGACCTTCTGAGTATCACTACAAAGATTACCAACAGTGGTCCTCATACCACAGTTTGATATCAGCAAACACTGAGAGCATACATTGATATGACACCACAGCCATGCTATCATTCAAACACTGATAACAGCATAAATCGAATTAAATCGGGACTTGATGAGACCTTTCGAGTATCACTAGAAATATTATAAACAGTCGTCTCCGTACCACAGTTTGCTATCAGTAAACACTGATAGCATACCACATCCATGTTAGCAGTGTATAAACGGATGGTTTAGCATATATTAGCAAAGGTATCAATAAAGGACTACTGTATTAAACACTTTTGCAGATGGACAGGCGCTCTGCAGGTGGGATTGAGCGCCTGTAGTTGTTGTCTAGGCAGGCGATGCTTGGACCGCTGTGGGACAGCAGCTCCTCAAACTGGGCCAGGGAAAGACAGTGGTATTGCTGAAAGTGGCCGTCATCCAGGCGCAGCTCCTGGAGCAAGTGGTGAAACTCACCAAACTGCTCACGCTTCTGGAGGACTTGATGGACCCAGGTACGGCGAGGACGTCCTTTACGCCGCTGCTCTGCTCTCCACAGTAAATAGAAAAGGGAGACTCTCTATTCAAACGCTAGATCAACAGCTGCCATCTTGCAAACATACCATCTGGCACTACTTCCTCCAACATTTCCACAAGTAATTCGCGTTGGACAAACGTTGAGGTGCGAATGTGCACGCGTCAAGCTAGGGGCGTCTGGCACGTTTTGGTCGTGTCTGTCGCGTTCGGTGTGAACACACCGTAATGACAGAATGGCAGCTGTTTTTTATGAGCGGAAGTTTTAATTCAGTTCAATTCAATTTTATTTATACTGCTCCAATTCAAAACAAGTCACCTAGAGGCACTTTATATTGTAAGGTAGACCCTACAATAATCAAAAATAAACTGCTGACAGGTGTCAGGTTTAGCTTTCAGTTTATTTTGAACAGGTCCATAATCTTTAATGTTCAGGTAAGTACAGGTGAGACAGGTTTGCCAGCAACAGCACAGATGAAAGATAAAATCTCCTGAGTGGTTTCCAGTATTATCATGTAGTTTTAACCTGTTTACACTTCCTAATGAGACAAAAAGCGAAAGATTCATCAGGTCAAAGACATCTAAGTACATCAGACAGCGAAGCATTTTCTCCCCAATCGGCTTGACAGTGATGAATCGTGTTTCATGTGTAAACTGAGCCAATGAGGAGGCTTCCAGCTACCTGACATTCAGGTGTAAATAGAAACAACATGAATCAACATGAAGTGAGAGGTTTTAGAGAGAACATGAAATATAAATTGATGTTCTCGGGCAGAACGTCAGTTCTTTAGAATAAACTAACAAAAGGTTAAAGATATAAACCTTGACAGTTACCACGTGATCACTTTTCTGCCCACTGGAACAACACCCTCAGAGGAGGGGCAACTTTCGAGTTGTTCTGACACAGTGTTGTCATGGATACAAGTGTTTCCCTTCATGTTTAATTCAGTCCTTCGTATTTATATTGTATGACCTTCACAGCGTCAGCGTGCATGTGACCTATGGTGAACAACACTGTCTGAACTATAATTACCTGTAATCTTGAAGATAATCTACGAATAATACATTAAACTGTGAGAAGGAGTAATAGTGTCTGTAACTGTAACCTTGTTAGTTTGGACTCATTGCAAAGTGTGAGGCTCACTGTGCTGCTGTCAGTTCTTTTCTGATCTGTTCATCATATACTCATCCTTTTAATGATGTGTTGTATATATTCACATTAATTGTAGATCTATGTAAACCCTACGTATGAACATTTAGGCAGTGCTGGTGGTGGCGGTGGAGTTGGCAGTCTGTTGCTCCATCTCTGAGCTTCCTACCACCATTTCTCTCAGCCCTTTGCTGAAGTGAAGATTTGCTCCGATCACGATGAAACCCTGCAGAGATGGAACAGCAGGGGGCAGCACTGAGTTTATTTCTGCATAAATCTGACTTTAAAAGAAAAGAAAGCCTAAAACAAATAAAATGATAATACAAGACTTTATTATAAAAAAATGTGTGACGCCCACAAGTGTATGGTCACAATTGTAATTTTTTTGTAAATTGTTTTCTTTGATGGTGGTATGTAGGGATGGGTATCGTTTAGGTTTTATCCGATACCGGTGCCAAATCGGTACTTTTGAAACGGTGCCGGTGCTCAAACGGTGCTCAAACCGGTGCTTAAAGAATGGAGAACACAAACTTTGTCCAAAAACCTCTCATGTTCAGCTGTTTTCCACTTTTTCTTTGGCCATTTTAGCCTTTTTGTCCAGGGTGAAGGGAGTATCTGCCATCAAACAAGAAGACAGCCGCATGTAGCTATGATGGTGTTTGCTAGTTCACCTTACATGCATTAATGTAATAACGTGGTTAGCCTACTCAACGTAAATTACACACGAACAACATGAAGCTCCTCACGCAGAGAAGAACGGCTGCTGCATCATCATCATCCTCATCATTTCTGCTACACTGGCAGGGCTAGGGGCCAGGACTCTACTCTTCGGGGTTTTTGGGGGATGTTGCTAACTCCGGGTCCGATAACAGGCACCACACCGCAGTAGATGCGCTCGGTGTGAGGTCTCGCAGCAAGCTATCAAATACGGCGCATTTCTCGGCTTTAAAAAAACGCTATGCGTCGCCAGGTGTTTCATCGGATTTGAGGTGTTACCTCCTTTGACAGTATCACAGTATCAGCTTAAAGCACTTGTTGCTGCTGAGTTTGCATCTTTTGCTGTGAAGTACAGCCAGACTTTTGACCGCTTCGCCTTGGACATTTTAATCTGTAGCTCTGCTCTAAAAGAACGCACGTACCTGGACCCGCCTACTATCCTCGGAAACGTAAAATGATTGGCTAGAAGTGTATCACAGCTCAGGAAAAAAAAGCACCGAAATAAAGCACCGAAATGTGCGCTGCTTTTCGGTCTGGTTACTACCGTTTATGTCAGAACCGGTACCCATCCCTAGTGGTATTGCACTTTTCATTTAGATTTATGGAGAATGTAATTGTCACGTCCCGCGGCGTTCCTGAGGAACGCGAAAGGAGGCCTTCGGCGTTCTTATGGTACGCGGCGGGTTATGGCTGGAATCCAGTGCAATGATGCTCCCGCGGTAATAGACGTTCCAGCCCTGTATTCCAGCCCTAAACCTAACCTTATCCCTAGCCCTGACCATAACCTTATTCCTGACCTTAACAGGACGTTAATGATGTTAAATAGCGTGTTTCTAAGCGATTTGAAGAAAAAGAGTGAACATGTGTAGAATCAGTCCAGACGGTTCTCATATTGCCTCTTTTTTCCGAGGTCGTCATTTAGGAACGTGGTGAGTAGCCGAAAACGTAATATGGTGACGATTTGTCACCTAGCGTAAAATGTTACGCTTTGGGAGTGAGAACGGGTTGGGAAGAGCCTGCAGACCGAATGCAACTCATGTCTCCTGTCTCTGGTTTTCTGTTAAAAAAAAACAGCTTAAAAACGGACCCTATCGAAGGCCTGTAACAAATGCACCAATCTTACATCTCTAAGGTAGGTTTTTGTTTTTTCTTTAATATGGCAGTTGGCAGAGGTGCACCAATCAGAGTGCACTTACATCAGTCACAGGATTTTCCTGTTTGGGAGAGTATCTGTCCTGAATGCAGAGCTAGAAAAGAACTAATCAACAGTTTGAAGAAGTTGGGTTGTTCTCAGTTCCTTCGGAGTGTGTTGGATCAATTAAGACTTTGGAAAAGTTCCCGAGGTCTCACAGCTCACCATCACTGAGCAGAAAACAAATTCTGAATTACAGCTGCGGAGCATCAACTCCAGAACATCTGAGGACTGAACTTAAGAGATTCAGTAAGACAGCAGTCCTAAGCTCACAAACTGTTCCATCCCAGAAGAAGAAAGAGTCCAAGTCCTGAAACGCTTCTGTGAGTAAACCACAAACATCTCAGTGCTAAAGTTGTCGAAGGAATTAAAGTCCTCACAAGTGATGTTCAACAGTTAAAGATGAGAAAATCCATCAGATCCAGAGGTTCACACACAGAAATGTCATATAGTTTAAATTACATATTTTATATGTAATTTAAACTGTTTCCTCTCTGTTTTATATTTGTAGCACTTTGGTCAACATTGTTGGATGTAAAGTGCGTTATAAATAAAGATGCTATGCTATGCTATATCAGGTCATTTATCTTATTTAAATCACAACAACAGTCGCCTCGAAGCGTTTTACATTCTGAGGTAAAGACCCTACAATAATACGGAGAAGGATCACCACTGCATTTGGTAACAAGTGCACTCATGGGTCAAAATGTTCACCAGTACTGAATATCCAGTGACATGGGAACAGTAAAATAATTCTATTTAACCTCAGACACACACAGCTAGATGCTCTTCGGGGTCAGTCGGCTCACTGAAATGATTTATCTGCCACCTCGGTTGTGGTCCCAACTCAAGAACAAGAGCTCAAACTGCCCGACTGACATCCTGAAATATGACGGAAAACTCCTGGATCAATCCAGGACATTCTGTTGCCTATTCCGAGGAATCGGATGACCCAGATTCTCTGTTTCTTCCTTTTGTTTCTTAGCAACATCAGGATCATCATCACTTCACGTGTACTCTGTGTTTGTCAGTGCATTTTTGAGGACAAATTTTCCATAAAAGCACTTTCGATGTGCATCTATTTACACAACAGGTTTGCATTCAAAATATTTGAAAATTTATTCAATTTTTTTCGCAATCAACTCAATGTGTTACAACTAATCAAAATCAATTTTATGTTTTATTTTCATAAATATGAAAAAAGTCTAAAACTCCTCAAATAGTCGAGGGGTAAAATCACACTCACGTTATGATATTCAACCACCTCCTCAATGAAATCCATCCCATCGGCCAGCGGGATCCGAACGCCTCTCTTTGTCCAGTCTAAGAGAGCACACACAAACAGAGCGACACTGTCACGGTGTGTTCAGGGTCTGTGAGTTTTTTGATTGATGAATTAGGTTCTTACTGTTGATCAGTGGAACTACAGACATCTGCAGCATCGTCTTTAGAGGAGCCTGCAGAGGAATCAACTGCAGACACACAGAGAGGTTTTAGGGTGTATACGCTTCATGTTTTGGTCAGAATGTGTAAAAATCAGGGAGAAAGTGTTTGTTCTGTAGTTTTGTGTCTTGTGGAGATCAGAGAAATATTTTACTGCTATTGTTCATGGTCATCATCATTATCATTGCATTAATAACATAATCTACAGCATTGATATTGCATTCAGATGTTTAAATATATTGGCACCCAATCAGCCTTTATTACAGGAGCAGTTATAACCCCTTTAAACTGTTGAGTTAAATCTATAATCTTAAATGCTTTTGAATGCTTTTCATAATCTTAAATGTTTATATGCAGATTATATTGCATTATAAAAGAAAGGCCTAACTCTGAGTACACTCTGTGCCAAAGTAGACAGGAAGCGCAGGCTTTTGCAGAGCGTGCTTGTGAAAGTGAAACTAAAGCAGAGTCTAAGTGTAAGTTACTTTGAAGAGCAGTTTGGATGGGGCTATTTGAATAACCAGGTTATTCATTGTTATCTTTTATTCTTTTATATTCTTTTATTAAGTTTTAAGTAGTATCATTTGATTAAAACATTTATTCGATATATTACACATATAGTTTCAGTTGTGTACGTGCTGGCCTTCTGTCTGGTGGAAAGGTTACAAGGTTTAGCTGGTGAGGTGAGAGGTGAAACTGAGTGCATTTCAGGTTGACACAAACACACCCACACACCCACACACACACAGTAGATGGACTCATTTATAGGTGAAAGTTTAATTATATTTTGCTTGTGACCAGGGTTTTAATAGTTTTGCAGTTTTCATTAGTTTTTATTTTAATTCAGTTTTGATTTCAGATTTTCAATTTTATCTCAGTTTTAATTAGTTTTTACCAATTGTTTGCTAGTTTAGTTTAGTTTTTATTTTTTTGAAAATCCTTAGTTTCAGTTATAGTTTTAGTTGTGTTTGCAATAATTAAGTGTAACAAAATCCCAGTTTCATCATATCAGTCATTCTCTTCTGCTCATCCTTGGGTATGTTGCTATTCCAGCTACCATACACTGCACCCTGGACAGGTCGCCTGTCTGTCGCAGGGCTAACACGCAGAGACAGACAACTCCCACCTATGGGTTCTTTAAATAAATAAATAAATACATAAATAAAGGCAGATGAACAACCACTGATACCAGGCAACTATAAAATGTATATCTTGGCCCCAATGAGACTATTAACTCTCGCAGCACCGGGTGTTCATAATTTTGGTTCAAGTGAATTGATAAACTTTTTGAAGGCAATTGACTCACACAGTTGTGTAGATGTCCCCGTCCTGTTGTCTCGGGATGCATCACACTGCCTTGCCTGGGGTTAGCTTCTGTTTCTGGGGATGAGGGTTGCGTGTGCTCCCTTCTCAAGCTAAGCTAGGTTAGCCTTCTTGTGTGAGCTTTTCAAGTGCACTTTAAGGTTTGTGGGATTTTTTCCCTTTAGAAATGTCCCTCATAATTTGTCTCTTTCCACTACAAGACACTTGCTTTAAGCAAAACACAGTCATATTCAAAGTAATCCCAAATTGGACTCTGGCGCTTTCTCCCGACTTTTCCTGACATGATTCTGGCGTGGACGGAGCAGCAACACAGACGACTCGACTAACGTGCTGCCACCTGCTGGCATAATGAGACACAGCAAGAAAAAATCTGGAAACTAAACTTCATTTTCACCCTCGACTATTGTAGGACACGCACACATCAATGAAAACTAAACACATTTTTGCTATAAATTCAGTTAATTTTAGTTAGTTTTGTGAACTCTCATTACAGTTTTAGTTAGTTTTCCTTTTTTTGTTTTTATTTTTATTTCCGTTAACGAAAATGTTTTTTCACTTCTAGTTTTCGTTATTTCGTTAGTTTTCGTTAACGATAATAACCTTGCTTGTGACTGCAAAATTGTGCCTGCATGAGTGACAGTTTCTTGCAGAATGTGTGCCTGATGTTCCAGACCAAAAGCGAGCGTCCGGCAGCGACAGGAAGACACCTGGCATGGAGACGAGGTGATGTTGTTTTTTCAAACTGTGTTAAAAGTCATTGTGGTTTTGAAACTTATGCATGTGATGACGCATGAGGGGGCGTTATAAATTTCCCTGATGATATAAAACAACTGATTGTGTATTGTTCGAGAGAGATCGATGCTGCGTACAGTGTTCATCTCTCCACGCGTGTGTTCATTAAAATCATCGTTTGACTTAACCCGGCCGGACCAGTGTTGTTATTTTGGATTTCCTCCTATATCCCTCCTCAATATTTGAACCCTTAACAGTCTCCTTGCTGTCTCATTGAACCAATTACTGTAAGATGAAAACAAACTTACCGCCAGAGACTCGAGAGCTGACTGGTTGGAGAAGATCTTAAACCTGAAAGGTGAAAAAAAGTCGATAAATAATCAATAATCAAGTTGTGCTATAAAATGGTGGATCATTACGAAGCCAGTTTTAACCAACATGGCGATGGTGTTGGTGATGAGTTCGTTCTGTTGGAGAACCGGTGTGAGAGCATAATGTGGTGGGTTAGAGTTTTTCATTCCTGTAGAAGGTGAGCGATGACAGGTGTAGTCCGTGGTGTCAGGGGTGTGTGTGGATGAGAGGAAGAGAGGACCCAAACGCAGGAATAGCAGGTAGGTGAAGATTGGTGATTTATTGTAGACAATGGAGAAATGAACAGACCATGAGATGGCTGACTGCCTGGACGACTGAAAGACTGGCTGAATGGCTGACTGAGCATAGGGCACACACAGGAACGACAACATCAATGACAAGACAATGACCAGGTTGAAACTGAGGGCTTAAATACACCGGCTGAATAGTGACTGATTGGAGACTGGTGAGTGAACAGCTGAACACAGAGTCCAGAATGAATCAGTCCTGGTGGGTGGCCGTGTGGCCAGCGGTGGCATTGGAGTCGATCTTGTGGGCGCCCACGTGGCCAGCAGTGACGCTGGAGTCGATCTGGCGGAAGGCGGCGGCGGCCACTCAGCAAGTCCAGAGGCTGGCGAAGAAGACGGCGGCCTGGTGGCCGGTAATGGCGAGGAAGGTCAGTCAGCAGCCTGGAAGGTGGCCACCGATGCCAAACCCAATGTGGACGAGGCAGTGGCAATCGCTTGATCAGGCGGTGTGAAAACCTCTGGCTGAGGAGAGAGAGAGAGCTCACAGCTGGCTCTGGGTGCTGTGACTGCAGATTGGGGAACAGAGCTAAAAACGGACTGGGAGACTGACTTGGAAGCTGAACAGCAGGAGACTGGACTGCAGACTGGAGGACAGGAGACTGAGCTACAGGTGACTGAACTGAGGATGGGGACAGTGCTGCAGCCTGAGACAATAAACCGGGAACATGAGATGGAAACAGATCTGCTAATTTACTAAGGGAGTGAGCTAGGGCCTGAAAACCTGGATGAGGATGTGGATGAGGTGGTGAACGGGCAGGTCAACATGCTAGCTCTTCCAATCCATCCTCCAGAGCGCGAGGGCAATGCCTGGAGAGCCTCAGCTGAATCTCAAGGGACGTCAGGTTAGATCCTGGCCGCCCTCACCTTGGGAGCTGGGACAGGCGTGAGAGCTAGCTGGACATCAGTCACCCCCACCCAAGATACAGGAAGGCGGGTAGGAGTGGACTGAGGTTCAGCTGCCCTCGCTCTGGGAGCTGGCACGGAAATGGTGCTGGCTGGTCATCAACTGCACCGTCCCGAGGGCCTGGCACAGGTTCGGCGATGTGCTGAGCCCTAGCCACCCAAGGAGCCGGGACAGGCTGAGCGTTAGCAGGCTTCAACTGATCAGGTAGAACAGGTGAAGGGGAAGGCTGAATCCGATCAGTCTCTTTGGAAACAGAATGATAATGAGTAATAATTGGATAGTCCAGAATGTAATCACAGTATACAGTCTTTGATTTAGATCATTGGCGAGCAGTCCCTGAGTTGTGGTGAGGAGAAAAAAAGTCAGTTTAGCTCACCACGGGATCTTGCTGCTCCAAACTGGTAATGCGAAGGCTGCATGAGCCTCGTCTCCACTGAACAAAAACAGCTGAGCTGCTGAACAAGGGAGCCTCCGTAGAGCCGAGGTGGGAGGTGGAGCCGTCGTGGCACAGGGAGATTGAAGGTCCAGTGAATGAAGCGGCTGGCGGGCGAGCGAGGAGCGGAGCGGCGAGAAAGCGAGCGGCCGAAGCTTGGCCAGTGATGCCCACTCTCCGAGGTGAATGGTCCGATGCAGGTGAGGCAGCAGGTGGGGGACCACGGCATCTCCAAGGGCTGCCCAGAGCCAGGCGAAACCCCTCGAAGATGTGCTGTCTTTCAATTCAATTCAATTTTATTTATATAGCACCAAATCACAACAAAGGTCGCCTCAAGGTGCTTCATAGGTACAGAGAAAAACCCAACAATCATATGACCCCCTGTGAGCAGCACTTTGGCGACAGTGGGAAGGAAAAACTCCCTTTTAACAGGAAGAAACCTCCAGCAGAACCAGGCTCAGGGAGGGGCGGGGCCATCTGCTGCGACCGATTGGGGTGAGAGAAGGAAAACAGGATAAAGACATGCTGTGGAAGAGAGACAGAGATTAATAACAGATATGATTCAATGCAGAGAGGTCTGTTAATACATAGTGAGTGAGAAAGGAGACTGGAAAGGAAAAACTCAATGCATCATGGGAATCCCCGGCAGCCTACATCTATTGCAGCATAACTAAGGGAGGAGTCAGGGTCACCTGGTCCAGCACTAACTATATGCTTTAGCAAAAAGGAAAGTTTGAAGCCTAATCTTGAAAGTAGAGATAGTGTCTGTCTCCTGAATCCAAACTGGAAGCTGGTTCCACAGAAGAGGGGCCTGAAAACTGAAGGCTCTGCCTCCCATTCTACTTTTAAATACTCTAGGAACAACAAGTAGGCCTGCAGAGCGAGAGCGAAGTGCTCTAATAGGGTGATATGGTACTACAAGGTCATTAAGATAAGATGGGGCCTGATTATTTAAGATCTTGTATGTGAGGAGCAGGATTTTGAATTCTGGATTTACCAGGAAGCCAAAACAGGAGAAATCTGCTCTCTCTTTCTAGTCCCTGTCAGGACTCTTGCTGCAGCATTTTGGATCAGCTGAAGGCTTTTCAGGGAGTTTTTAGGACATCCTGATAATAATGAATTACAGTCGTCCAGCCTGGAAGTAATAAATGCATGAACTAGTTTTTCAGCGTCACTCTGAGACAGGATATTTCTAACTTTAGAGATGTTGCACAAATGGAAGAAAGCAGTCTTACATATTTGTTTAATATGTGCGTTGAAGGACATGTCCTGGTCAAACATGACTCCAAGGTTCCTCACAGTGTTACTGGAGGCCAAGGTAATGCCATCCAGAGGAAGAATCTGCTTAGATACCATATTTCTAAGCTTTTCAGGGCCGAGTACAATAACCTCAGTTTGATCTGAATTAAGAAGCAGAAAGTTAGCGGCCATCCAGAGTAAGAATCTGGTTAGATACCATATTTCTAAGATTTTCAGGGCCGAGTACAATAACCTCAGTTTGATCTGAATTAAGAAGCAGAAAGTTAGCGGCCATCCAGGTCTTTATGTCTTTAAGACATTCCTGCAGTTTAACTCATTGGTGTGTGTTATCTGGCTTCATGGACAGATAGAGCTGGGTGTCATCAGAATCAGAATCAGAATCGTGTTTATTGGCCAAGTATATGTGCAGACACATACAGGGAATTTGGTTCCGGTAGATGGTGGCTCTCAAGCACAGCAATGTAAATCACACACACACACACACACACACACACACACACACACACACACACACACACACACACACACGTGTCTATATATACACATTACACATACATTCACAAAGCTGTGTAAACCAACTATAAATAACGAATCTAAACTTATATACATAAAATACAGAAATGAATGAGGTGGAATGAATACTACAAAATGTACATAAGGTGCAGCTGCAGTCTGGCAGTGGGAGCAGTGTGACAGGTCAACTGTTAAGAAGGGAGATGGCGAGGGAAAAGAAACTGTTCCTGTGTCGGGTGGTCCTGGTCTGCAGGCTTCTGTACCGTCTGCCAGAGGGCAGCAGATCAAAAAGTCTGTGTGCAGGGTGTGAGGGGTCTGCGATGATTTTCCCTGCCCATTTCCTGGTTCTTGAGAGGTACAGATCCTGGATGGAGGGCAGGGGGGCGCTGATGATCCTTTCTGCTGCCCGTACAGTCCGCTGCAGTCTGCTCCTGTCCTGTTTAGTGGCTGCTCCATACCAGACTGTGATGGAGGAGCACAGGACAGACTCAATGACCGCAGTGTAGAACTGGATCAGCAGCTCCTGTGGAAGACTGTACTTCCCCAGTTGTCTCAGGAAGTATATCCTCTGCTGGGTCTTTTTGAGGATGGAGTTGATGTTGGTCTCCCACTTCAGGTCCTGGGAGATGGTTGTACCCAGGAACTTGAAGGTCTTCACAGTTGACACAGGGCTGTCTGATATGGTGAGGGGGAGCAGAGTTGAGGGATGTCTCCTGAAGTCCACTGTCATCTCTACAGTCTTAAGAGTGTTCAGCTCCAGATTGTGCTGTCTGCACCAGAGTGCCAGCCGCTCAACTTCCTGCCGGTATGCAGACTCATCACCATCTTGAATGAGGCCAATGACAGTGGTGTCATCTGCAAACTTTAGGAGTTTGACAGCCGAGTTCTTGGAGGTGCAGTCGTTAGTGTAGAGGGAGAACAGTAGTGGTGAGAGGACACATCCTTGAGGGGCACCAATACTGAGGGACCGGGTTTCAGAGGTGATCTCCCCCAGCCTCACTTGTTGCTTTCTGTCTGTCAGGAAGCTGGTGATCCACTGACAGGTAGCTGGTGACACGCTGAGCTGGGAGAGTTTGGAGGAAAGAAGTTCAGGCACAATGGTGTTAAAAGCCAAACTAAAGTCCACAAACAGGACCCTGGCATAAGTTCCTGGGCGGTCAAGGTGTTGCAGGTTGTAATGCATATATATAGCTGGGTGTCATCTGCATAGCAGTGTAAATGTATGCTATGTCTTCTAATGATGCTGCCTAAGGGAAGCATGTATAATGTAAACAGAATTGGTCCTAGCACTGAACCCTGTGGAACTCCATAATTAACCTCAGTGTGTGAAGAGGACTCTCCATTTACATGCACAAACTGGAGTCTATTAGATAGATATGATACAAACCACTGCAGTGCAGTACCTGTAATACCTACAGCATGTTCTAATCGCTCTAATAGGATATTATGGTCGACAGTATCGAATGCTGCACTGAGGTCTAGCAGGACAAGCACAGAGATGAGTCCACTGTCAGAGGCCATAAGAAGATCATTTGTAACCTTCACTAAAGCTGTTTCTGTGCTGTGATGAGCTCTGAAACCTGACTGAAACTCTTCAAATAAACCTCTGCAGATGATCTGTTAGCTGTTTGACAACTACTCTTTCAAGGATGTTTGATATAAAGGAAGGTTGGAGATTGGCCTATAATTAGCTAAGACTGCTGGGTCTAGAGATGCTTTTTGAGTAAAGGTTTAACTACAGCCAGCTTGAAGGCCTGTGGTACATAGCCGATTATTAGAGATAGGTTGATCATATTTAAGATTGAAGCATTAATTAATGGCAGGACTTCTTTGAGCAGTTTCGTAGGAATGGGGTCTAAAAGACACGTTGATGGTTTGGAGGAAGTAATTATTGAAGTTAACTCAGAAAGATCAATTGCAGAAAAAGAGTCTAACTTAACATCAATGGTACTAAGAGTAGCTGTAGATAATATTACATCTGTGGGATGATTATTGGTCATTTTTTCTCTAATGATTAAAATTTTATTTGTGAAGAAGTTCATGAAGTCATTACTAGTTAACGTTAAAGGGATGGTTGGCTCAACAGAGCTCTGACTGTTTGTCAGCCTGGCTACAGAGCTGAAGAGAAACCTGGGGTTGTTCTTATTTTCTTCAATCAGTGATGAATAGTAAGATGTTCTGGCTTTGTGGAGGGCTTTCTTATAAAGCAGCAAACTATTTCTCCAGGCTAAATGATGATCCTCTAAATTTGTGACACGCCATTTCCTCTCCAGCTTACGAGTCATCTGCTTTAGGCTACGTGTTTGAGAATTATACCACGGAGTCAGGTACTTCTGATTAGAGACCTTAGTTTTCACAGGAGCTACAGTATCCAGAGTCGTACGTAGTGAGGAGGTGAAATTATTAACAATTATTAATAACAGTTTCCTCTGGAACTTCTCCACCCAAAGGGAAAGCACTGCCTCCTGCTACTTGAAAAGGTCCGAGTCCGCTGGGTCACAAACATGTCTTCGTGGCACAGGTCTTGTCATTCTGTCAGGGGTGTGTGTAGGACTCGCAGGTAGGTGGAGACTGGTGAGTGAACAGCTGAAGATAATTGAACTAAAACACAGGGAAAGGCTGGCACAAAGAACAGGGAGTGAAAACAGAGAATAAACCGGACATGAGACAAACTGAAAACTCTGAGTCAAAGACCCAGGAACCCTGTCACGTGGGCAGTGGACGTCATCAATGAAATGCTTGTAGAAGCCACTCCCACACCATATCACATCAGACAGAACTCATCGCCATGGTAACCCAGAAATGGAAAGAGTACGCCGTCTCAAACTCAGGAGAGTCTACTCCAAGCACAACATCCCAGTGTACTTCAGACCCAGCCACACACTCAGACACAAACTTCACAACGTGGTGTAGCTGTGCAGTGTACCAAAGAGTGCTCAGACCTCTACACTGGAGACACCAAATAACCACCTCATAAATACATGGCACAAGATACAAGAGCCACCTCGGGACAAGACTCGGCTGTTCATCTGCAACTAAAGTTCAAAGGTCACTCTTTAGAGGATGACAAAGCTCATATGGATCTGAGCTGCTCACATCACATGGACGTCATCATAAAAGCAGCGAGCACTTCCTTCTGCGCCGGCTGAAGAGGTTTGGAGGTTTGTACTCTGGACCCCACAATACTTACCAGCTTCTATCAATGCACTATCAAGAGCATTCTGTCTGGCTGCATCACAACCTGGTACGGCAGGAATGCTCTGTAAACAAAGATCTATGGAGGAGGTCAGATGATCCCACCATAAAATAATAATAACATTTTATTTACATTTTTTATATAGCACCTTTCTAGACAGAATCACAAAGTGCTGAGATAGCAATGGTGTCACATGAGAATACTTGGAGGATTTTGTCAACAGCGTAGCTGCAGCGTTTTGGAAAACCTGGAGACGATCCAGAGAACCTTTGCTTAGACACATAAACAAAGAGTTACTATAGTCCAAGCGTGAGGAAATAAATGCATGTGTAGCTATCTCCAGTTCAGGGCGAGATAAAATAGGGCAAGGGCGTAGATTTGGCATGGACGGAAGGGACGTGTCCCCACCAATATCCAGCGATTATTGAATTGTCCCCACCAATAATTTGATCTCTTCGAGTAAAGAACAACAAGAAAAAAACGATCTGTCAGCATCTCATTCACCCAGCGGAGCAGAAAGAGTTAAATTACATTCTCTGCTGGAGTCCTACGTCATGTGACAAATATGGCCAATGTGATTGGCTGAGCCTTTCAGGGAGCTCTGTTTAGTTTCAGCAGCGGCAAGCCTGCGCTGCGAGGAGGAGAGGAGGACGGCAGCAAAAAGGAAGAACCTGGATATAAGAAAGTTTTTTTCAAAGAAACCTGTAAGTCACTTAAACTCAAGTTCACTCATATAATGTGTCCGTCACAATAACGTTACAGGCTATGTTAGGACATACATGCCAACACTCCCAATTTTTCCGGGGAATCCCGAATTTCAGTGCCCCTCAACAAAACTGAAAACCATATCCCAGACTGGCCCAGCCAATTCCAGTTTCCAACAATGGCTACTATTACTGCAGCTACTTAGTTTTAATATTACTCTTATTTCTCTTTCTGGGTCGCAAAATAAACTTTTAACACATTTTCAGGCGAGAATGTAGCTGTGTGTCAAATAACTTAAACATGTTATTGTTTGGCCTTTTTCAGTGCTTTAGTTGTGTTTTATTTGTTGGTGAGTAAATCGTTTTGACTGAGATTAAAGTTATTAGATTAAATAAAACTTTATCCCTCGGGAGGATTCCTCCGGGTTCTCACACAGCTGAATAAACTGCTGTGTGAGAACTCCGGTTATATTTTAGACAGCAAGGAGCAGACGGCAGGTGACGTAATTCTGAAGGCTAGACCGTCCAATTTCACATTTCCGGTCTACCTGGCTTCCGGAGGACCCGGCCCACTTAGACCACAAAGGCCGGGTCCTCAGGTGGACGCAGCCTCTGAATTTGGACACCCCCGGCCTGTTTCCGGTCAGACAATAATAACGGTGATATTTAACTTATTTTATCCGATAAATAAACACTGTAAGATCCAAGTTTTTTGTATATATATGTACATGTATACCCCCCCCCCCCCAGCCCCTTTGAATGTCTCCCTAAAAAATCCAGTTTTTTAGATAATATAAAATCATTCAACAAGAATGATTTATTAGACAGAGATCGAGCGTTAAAAAGCGCCATATTCAGTAGAAGCCTCTGTATTTGCGGAGGCTCGAGTTAAAGGAAACTCAGGGTTTGAACCATCACGCTCGTAGAATCCGCTCACCGTGGGAAGAAAAAGCCAGCCGGCAGAAGAGTCTGGATAAACCCTCCTCAGGCAGGCCGGTCTCAAAGAGCCGGGCCCAGCGTATCCAAACAGGGACGTGGAAAACAAGTCCCCCTCCATGGAGCTTCTCTGAGCTCAGGAGACAAGGCACGCTCGGCGTCGCTTACCAGCCGAACCCCACCGCCAGTAAAGCCTGAGCTTTACCTGAATACCTCCTCTTCTCCTTCTCCTTCTCCTTCTCCGTGGCGAAAACGCCCAACGAAGATCCAGCTGATGGAGGAGAGTGGAAAATGCCGAAAGGAGGACGAAGAGACATCGTGAGGCATCATAGAGGATCGGATGGATAGCAAAGCCAGACGATCATACACCAAGGCAGCCAATACATCGTTAAAACTAAATGAGAATAGCAGAGCAGAAAAAAATAATACAAAAGTGAAGCGCGACAAACTGCACCCGGCAGCGGCAGAGCCAAACACAGGCGCCATCATACCAGAAGTTCTTCAACAGCTTCCAGAACATACTGGAAGTTCTATGCACAGCATAGCACCAGGTCTGAGCTGCCGGTCATCCAGGACCTCTACAAGCCCAGATGATCCTCTCTGCTCCCAGCCCACCCAGCCTTACACTCTTCACAGGACCAGATTCAGGGACAGTTTCTACCCACAGGCCATCAGGCTGCTGGACTGCAAAACAGGTCAGAGAGGTATAACAATCGAAAATGCACAACATGAGGAAAGACGAGGAGAACAAAGAACTCCCTCCAGATTGAGCTCCAACAGGGAGATCCAACAGAAAAAAAACCCTTAGCACATGAATCATCACATCTCACAACATAGAAGACAGACGCTTCGGAGGCGTTTGGAGGGGGTGGGGGGTGAGTGTAGGTCTGTGTCAGTGTACATGCGTATGTGTGTGTATGTGTGTGTGTTCCTCATTCAGACGAGAGAAAGTGTCCCTTCTCCCGGTTAAGCAAAGTCAACAATCTTCGGTCGACGCGGGTGACCTTGAACGAGGAGGGAGAAAGTCACAACACAGTCTTGTTATCTAAAGGAGAATTGTTATTCCCCTTAGCTTTTGCCTTGAGCATCCAGCTGGCGCCGGGGGGGCCGCATGAGATGAAGATGGCAGTTGTTTTGGTTAGTGCGAACAAACTGCATCCAATTTAAGAGTTGGTCTAATGTCCGTCACTGGCAGTGTTGGGGAGTAACGGAATACATGTACCGCCGTTACGTATTTAAAATACAAAATATGAGTAACTGTATTCCGTTACAGTTACCATTTAAAAAGGTGGTATTCAGAATACAGTTACTTTGTTGAAATAAATGGATTACACTGCGGTACTTTCCTGTTTCATATTGTCGCGGGTCAGGACTGTTTGGGTTTTGTTTGACAGCTATGTTCTGTTGTTCCAGGCGGCAGCGTTACGGTTGCCATGGTTACAGGGCGACGCTCTCTCTCTCTCTGCGACTGTGTGTTTCCTGGGTGAGAGAGCGCCTTTTCGTTGTTGTTGTTGTTGTTGTGCTAAGCTAACAGGCAGAATGCTACAAGCATAGCTCTAAAGAATGCAGCATCATGGGTAGTGTAGTCCGTGTTGCAGGGAGAATGGACTGCCATACACGTTATGGGTCTGTGAGCGCGAGGAGGGAGAAAAAGGGGAGTGGAAAGGTACGAGTTGTCGTCGAGGAAAAACGGGAGCTGGAAGCATCTAAATATAATAATAACCACTGCAGCCAAGAAGAGAGCCTGACGAGCCCAGTTGTAAGTAAGTTATTAATAATAATAATAATGGATACTTTATTGATCCCCATGGGGAAATTACTTGTTTTTCTCTGCATTTGACCCATTCACTCAGTGAAGCAGTGGGCAGCCCACTAAGCAGGCGCCCGGGGAGCAGTGTGTAGGGACGGTACCTTGCTCAGGGGTACCTCAGAGTAGCCGTTAAGTGGATTCGAACCGCCGACCTTCCGATCATGGGGCGACCACTTTACCTACTGAGCTGCAGTTTTTCTGCGTCGTTACGCTGCACAGCTGCCTCTTCTCCTCTCATTCTCCCCCCCTCCCTCTCCTGTTGCTCCTTCAATCATGAAACTGATCAATGATCAGCTGATCGTCTCTCTTGTTTGTTTATCGCCCACTTTGCACCTGGGGCCCGTTCTTCATACCTCGCTAAGTAAGTTAGCCGGATTTGACTGTTGACGATTTCGCGTGATCTTGGATCGTTCGGTTCTTCGAAGCTCATCCGGGACTTGCTGCCATAGCAACAGAGCTCGGGAGCAGGTTTACTTTATGTAAACAGGATTAGATCGCGGCCACGCAGGTATGTCCGCTTCATTTATACGAAAGCAACAGCGATATTCCACCACTGTTTCACCATAAATAAATAACATCAATGTAACTAAAGATAATGCAGCACCTGATCCTGTTATTGATGTCACACAGATACATACAGGTCATTTCCTAAAAAAGGGAAATGTACTATTAACATTCTATTACATGTATGTGATTATTACAGATGTAATTCATATTTCAGAGTAGTAATTGTAAATTACTTCGTGTAATCAAGATGAGAGACCACGGCTATAAAAGCGAAGGTGGATTTGGGAAGCCTGTCGCAGCCATGTCCTGTCCGTATACGCGAGCCACCCATTGAGGAAGGTGCAAGATTGATAAGGAGAGTCCTCAGAATTCAGCGTATATTGCGGGATAGACAGGATCCTTTAGCTCAGTGCGACAGTGTGCTCATAGAGAGATATCGATTTTCCCGTGAGGGTATTATTTACTTAACCAACTTGTTGACGAGGGGGTGCAGGACCACCACCTGTCTTTTTTTGCTCTGCCCTTTTCTTGGTTGCTGTTATGAACAAACAGATTATTTCAGGGTCTCTTTCCAAGAGACTAAAAGCAATATAAGTGATAAATATTACCATTCTGTAGAATATTCTTATATTTCACTTTTACTTGTTCCCATGTTCTAGTGGGTCCTGTTGTGGCTCTAATGTGAAAGGGGATATAATATAACATAATATAATATAATGTAATATAATATTGGATAATATAGTGTGATATGATAAATCTACCCTACTTTCCTACTGGTGTTGGCCAGAGGGGCCGATGGCGCGATATGGCAGCCTGGCTTCAGTCAGTCTGCCCCAGGGCAGCTGTGGCTACAACCGTAGCTGCCTCCACCAGTGTGTGAATGTGAGAGTGACTGAATAGTGGCATTGTAAAGCGCTTTGGGTGCCTTGAAAAGCGCTATATAAATCCAATCCATTATTATTATTAAATTACTTACGAGTTTAATTTGTCAGCAACTTCCTGCCAGCCCTCTCTCCTTGCTTTTGCAGCCTTTGCAGTGTTCCCTTGCGTTTTAATTAAACTCTGAAACTCCTGAAATCCCTCACTCAAGAGTTCTTGCTCTACTGCCGAAAAATACCGAGCGCGCTCCTTCGACATTTTCGCCGACCAATCAAAGGGTTGCCGATCAATGTTTCTACTATCGATGCGTAGCCCCTGTTAAGCCACCCAGTGATCTCACATTACTTCATCCAGCTATACTAATCGTCAACAGCAGGTGTGTTCGGAGCACCGGAATAGCGAGCTCAGAGTTAGCGCGATGATTTGATCTTGGATGTAGTAAGCGAGGTACGAAGAACGGACCCCAGAAAGAGGAAACCAGTGGATGTCGCTAAACAACAGCAGCACGTTTGATCAGCTTCTTGTTAGAATTTATTTAATATTAATTTCTAGTATCAGCTGATGTTTGCTGGAGCCACAGCTGTAAAGCTGCTGGTCATGATGTCGGTTTGGATATGTGGTGAGAGGGAAACATGAAGATGAAACCAGGAGATGTCCTTACTGGATCATCAGAGCTGTGATGGAGAAACAGGTTTACCTTTTAGGTGACATGAATGAGTTGAAGTTATGAACTGTTTCTGAGAGAAAAATAACACCAGGATCCTTTTTTATGTAGCTGACAGCTGGTAACTGTGCAGGGGCGGGTCTAGCAAAGTGTTGCCAGGGGGGCAGGTAGGGCATTAACAGGGAGAGGGGGGCACAAGGAAATACTTTTCTTTCTTATTTTCAGTTAAAATGTCTCGCTTTTATTTTATTTTATTTTTTTATTAAACAATATTTTTTATTGCTTTTTGCAACAGCATATAAAGGTTTGTTTTCACAGTAATATGCCGCAGTAATAAGAACACCCCCCCCACACACACACACACACCTCCCATCCCTGCTCTCTCCCAAACCTACATCAAATAAAAACACATGAAATATGCATACATTAGTACAGTATGAAATGTTTCGCTTTTAATAAATAATTATCTGAATCTAACAACCAAAGTTTTTATCTGATGTAAAATGTATAGCAATCATACATATACCAACAAGACTGTACATCACTGTCACCACAGCGTCTGTTTTCATTCAAAGGCTTTATGGCTTTAATACCTGGGGGGCCGGTCTCTAGTCAAAATGCCCAGGCTGATGTTTTGTCCCAGTCCAGGCCTGGGCACGACACGCAGTGAATTAATCTCAGAAGGTGCATTAAAAAAATAAATGGCCGCACCAGTGGTGCACATCGCAAATTAGCTCACATAGACACATTAGTTGTGCCGCTTCTTAATGACAGTATCTTAGCTAACAACCCCAACTACCAGATTCAACTTGTAATTAGCTAAAAATAACTTAGCCTACCAGTGAGAGGGACGTTGCAAGCTGGCAGTTTTTTCAAGCGATGTTTAAATTTCCACATTCTGACACTTTAAATTCTTCAGCAGCTGTCGGCTCACCGCAGCATCAGCACCACGTAAATACATGGATACATCCGTACTCGAGACAGAATTCACAATGTGTTTTCAGGACTTTCAGGCGTATGGACCAATATTTTCTTTTCTGATCAAACCAGAAAGCTTTAAAGAGCAGCTGGGTTTGTCTCACATTAACTGGCTGAGTTAATGCCAGTTAATGCAACATTGAAATGCAGTTGATTGAACTGAAAAGCTCGACTCTGTGGGGTCAAAGTTTGCAGGCCTACGGATGCAGCTGGAATCCACAGCTGTGTGTGTTCATGGAGCTGCATTTTCACCTGCTGGACATCACTGCCTGACAAGTTTAACTGTCTTCAGAACATTGCAGAGGCCTTATTGACAATATTTGGCTCTACATATCTGTGTGAGCAGATTTTCTCTCACATGAGTCCTCAGGCAGCCTCTGAATGCTGGACACTTGGAGACCTGTGTCTCTGAGTGGGAGACCAGAGATCACATTAGCATGTGTGTCTCTGTATTAACAAACATGTCATCATATTGGCCCAGTTTATTTTTCTTATCATTGTTGTGAGGAGACCATAAATAGCATTTGGATTTTCTGTTGTGCAGTTCATTTGCTGTTATGGATAAAAAGTCTTTTTTTTGTTTCATAATAGCTGATAACTATTCGCTGACAGCTGCCAACATCTGCACACAAATATAATCCTATAAAGTTGTTCTATACAGTGTGTAACTGTTCATGTAGAGCGTTATTAAATTTATTGCTAATGCAGTCATATGGCACACTGACTTCTGAGGAAATTTTAGATGCGCTCGTCATCAGAAAGGTTGCCGACCCCTGGGTTAGAGAATAATCGAGACTATATAAAAGACATGAGAAGCCCAGCAGGGAAGATAAGGGAGAGAGAGAAAGTGCGGCCGCCTCCCTCAAGAGCCAAGGAGTTACAAGGATATACTGTGTTTTGTATTAGTATTACCTTGTGTGCAATTTTGCTTTTTTTCTACATGAAATATTGAGGGGGCTCTGAGCCTAAGAATTTCTTTGCTGGTAGTGATGTGCCACTCTTACATATATAGGATAAAATAAAACTTGAAACTTGAGACTGATTGATTTTCACAGTAAGGAAGATCAAGATTCAAATATTGCTACAGGAAAAAAATCTTGCTACAGATTTCAATGTGCAAACACAATCGAGTGAGTGTGGGGTGACTGGGTTAGGCCAATCTGATATTTAATGAACATGTTGCAGAAACAAAGAAGTGAAACATGCAAACCTGCGTAGGTCAGTGTGAACAGACAGACGTTTTCCTCTCATGGAAACTTTGGCATTGAACTTGGTCTCCTGCAAGAAGGGAAAAAGACGCTTTTAGTTTCCACCTCAAAGTCTGTGAGTTTTTTCTTGTTGAAAGGCTCAAAGATCATAAATGACAAGAAGGCGCAAACACTGAAGCCACAGGGATGCTTCAACCACATTTCTGTCACGGTTCTGGGTCATGTTGACCCAGCTTTCTGTTTTTCATGCTTTGGTGTTTTTCTAGATTATGATTTATGATTTGATTTATCAGTGATACTGTTTTGATTATGATTATTATTTAGTGGGCTGTGTCAAGTCTGTCTCTCTCCGTCTAGTCCGTGTCTTAGTAAAGTGTGTTTTGCTTCCTGTTTTACTTTGAAGGTTCTTGTTCCTGTCTGATGTCAGTGTTCCAGCTTTGCTCCCCCTGTCTCGTTAGGTCTTATTTCTCCCAGCTGCGTTCCCCTTCTGTCTCTAATTCCTTGATGACTCCCTCAGTGTATTTAAGCCCAGTGTGCCTTTGTGTCACTGTCGCGTCCTTAACGTCTGTTCACCCTCTCTCCCTCTGTGTGCTCTGTTTTCCAACCTGTCTAGTTATTCGGTACTCCCAGTTTAGTTAGTGTTTTTCTGTTCTGATTCATCCCAGCAATAAAGCTGTGTATTTTGAGTTTCTTCCGCCTCCTCGAGTCCTGCCTGCCTAGACACAGACAATTTCAGAGTTTCTTTAGGGTCTTCGTCTTCATTTCTTTGCCTGGGACAGATATATTCTCTGTATGATGTTATATAAGTAAAGCTTAGTAACTTTTAAAAGGATTCAAAGGAGTCTTTACAGCATGAACCGAGTGTGTGGGGCATTGACTTAATGACCTAGGAGCTCAGGAAGAATGATGGGGTTTCAGCAGGTCAGAGATATACTGGGAAGCTTCACCATGTAGGGTGCTACAAGTTAAAACTAGAATTTTAAGGTGAAACCTAAAATACATTTAAAATGGGGTGGTTGTAGCTCAGGTGGCAGAGCAGGTCAGCCACTAACCAGAAGGTCGGTGGTTCAATCTCAGGCTGCTCCAGGCTGCATGCCAAATATCCTTGTACCCAGGGCAGCTATGGCTGCAATGTAGCTGCCATCACCAGTGTATGAATGTGTGTGTGAATGGGTGAATGACTGAACGTGTAAAGCGCTTTGGAGTCCTTAGGGACTAAGTAAAGCGCTATACAAATGCAGGCCATTTATTTTACATTGGCAGCCAATGAAGAGAAGCCATGGAGTGACTTCATGGAGTGACATGTGAGCTTCAGCTGGTGACAGGTAAAAGTGTTGACGCAGCATTTTGCACAGTCTGAAGACAAGTCAAAGCTAATTTGTTAAAACAGAAGAAAGACGACGGTCACAATAATCAGTAAGAGCAGTTCAGCCTTTTGACACCAGCAGTCTGAGTTTAGAAATATTCATTAGATGATAAGGAAGTCATGAGAGGTTCCTGCGGTGTGTTTTTAAAGAACAGCTGTTATCCTCCGTCCGGTTAGGGTGGATTTGGAGTTTGTCTTCTGCCTCAGATTAAAAGCCATCAAACACATATAATCAGCCTTTTAAAAGGACCAGTGCAGCCATCCAGTCTTCACCAGATTATCAGGTCACCAGCGTGGCAACCAGACCAGCCCAGCTAAGACAATTTCTATCAAAGGCAGAACTGTTATTTCAGATATCACTGACTCATACAAACAGTAAAAGATCTGTTAGATATGACATGACCCATTTTAAAACAACACCAGTAATCCTAAACAAGTCCTTAAGAACGTTATCATGACGCAGTGATCAGCAGTATCAAACCAGACCACAGTGAACAGTCTTTAGAGTCTGCTTTGGTTGTGTCCAATGTGTGTGTGTGTGTGTGTGTATGTACCATGGTCATGCTGCTCAGCTGAACCGGAGGCTGACCTGGAGGCAGCACCATCACATTGACGATGGCAGTCATGACAACCGTGGCTCCAGACGTCTTGATGGAGGTTTTGGGCGGAGAGTTGACGGCGAGCTGGAGAGACAGTGGAGCATCCACCAGTGCCGGATTCTACCCAGAGTACACAAGGAGAACAGAAAATCAGGCTGGTGTTACACACTGAAAAGTTTAACTTTATTAACTTGTTAAGCCCCAGGGTTATTCCTAACATTCCTGCTGGAAAATGACGTGCCCAGAGCTAACTGACTATTTCTCAGCAATTACAAACTGTGTAAATCATCTTGATATCAAAATAAAGCTGACACTTGTGAGACTTCATCAAAAACACAATGATATCACAGCAGAGGCCACTGTTTCAAAGTAATTGAGGATAAAACCATATCTTCATCATATCATACTTGTCTGATCGCACTCAGTTCATTCAACTCAAATCCTTTACTTCTCAGCCCTTTCCTCTGACCACTGGCGTGCACCAGGGATCTGTCCTGGGCCCCTTCTTTTCATTATCTACCGCTTGGACATATTTTCCGTAAATACAATATCCAGTTTCACTGTTATGCCGATGACACCCAGCTGTATCTGTCCACCAAACCTGATTCTGCTCTTCCCCCATCCCCCCTCACCCTCTGTTTAGCTGAACTAAATTCATGGTTCTCTTCTAATTTTCTCAAACTCAACAGTAATAAATCCGAGCTCCTCTTGGTCGGCTCTAAATCTACATTATCCAGAACCAACAGTTTCTCTGTTACTATCAATAACTCGCCGGTCTTTGTTTCTTCCTCTGTGAAAAGCTTGGGTCTCATCCTCCACAGCACTCTATCTTTCAATTCACACATTAATAATATTACTCGGTCTGCATGTTTTCAATTGCGCAACATTAATCGTCTCAGTCCTTTTCTCTCCCCACATGCCGCTGCCATTCTTGTCCACAGCCTTGTTACTTCCCGGATTGATTATTGTAATTTACTTCTTTACGGTCTTACTCAAAAATCCATCCACAAGCTCCAACGCGTTCAGAACTCTGCTGCCCCTATCATCACCAGGACCCCTTCTGTCCACCACATCACTCCTGTCTTGCAGCAGCTTCATTGGCTCCCGGTCAAATATCGCATCAATTTCAAAATACTCTTGTATACATTTAGGGCTATTCATCATCTCTCTCCTCCATATCTCTCTGATCTGGTTAAGATCACCGCCCCATCTTGTTGTCTCAGATCTTCTTCCCTTTCTCTCTCCGCCCCCTCCCCCCGTCTTGCAACCATGGGGAGCAGGGCTTTCAGCTGCTCCACGACTCTGGAATTCCCGACCTCCTGATTTAAGAAACATCTCTTCCTTCTCTCTCTTTAAGTCCAAACTCAAAACCCACTTGTACAAAATAGCTTATCCCACATAACCTCTCCACTCTGCTATTTTATTTGTTTATGTCTTATGCTTTTATGATTCTGTAAACTTCTTGCTTTTATGTTGCTTTTACTCTACTATGTACAGTGACCTTGAGTGTTTTGAAAGGCGCTTTCAAATAAAATGTATTATTATTATTATTATTATTATCATTATTATTATTATTATTAAAACACAAAAATATAAAGCCAAATATTGTACCTATGTTTGTTGTTGCTGGTGTTTGGAATTAGGACGCTGCGGCCGTTCATATGTATATTCAGCAACTGTATGTGCAAATAAAATGTGCTGCAAAGCACAAATATGGCTTCGGGTCTGCCGTGGAGTTTCACATAAGCATTTTGCAATTTTGCCGAATTTTGCAGTATTTGGGAAATGAAGCACACTGAGAGATACAGCTAGGCAGGAAGTTTTTAACTTGACTGAAGCAAGACAGCAAAAGTAAGAGGGAATTGATTTCAATGTTTTTCACATGTGTGTCAGGGTTCCTTGACCCAGTGTTTCAGTTGGACTTCGTCACTGTTCAGTTCCCATGTATGTTTCCTGTTTTGTTGTGTTAGCCTTTTTGTCCGTGTGCATTATGTTTTACTTCATCTGTGTCAGTAGTTAGATTAAGTTCAGCTGTAATCTCACCTGTTTCTAGTCATGGTGAACCGTTGGGTGAACATGGGTTCCATGCTTTGTGTTTACATCTTTTTGACTCAGTTGGTTTCTCTCAAAATGTGAAAGAACCCACCCACCACTTTAATCACACTCTAGATCTTGTTTTAACATATGGGAGGAAACTGAACATTTAACAGTGTTTCCTGAAAACCCTCTCCTGTCTGATCATTTCCTGATAACATTTACATTTACAATAATTGATTACACAGCGGTGGAGAGTAGACTTTATCACAGTAGATGTCTTTCTGAAAGCACTGTAACTAAGTTTAAGAATATAATCCACCCACTGTTATCATCTCCAATGCCCTGTACCAACAGAGAGCAGAGCAGCTATCTGAACGCTACCCCAACAGAAGTCGATTATCTTGTTAATAATTTCACCTCCTCACTACGTACGACTCTGGATACTGTAGCTCCTGTGAAAACTAAGGTCTCTAATCAGAAGTACCTGACTCCGTGGTATAATTCTCAAACACGTAGCCTAAAGCAGATGACTCGTAAGCTGGAGAGGAAATGGCGTGTCACAAATTTAGAGGATCATCATTTAGCCTGGAGAAATAGTTTGCTGCTTTATAAGAAAGCCCTCCGCAAAGCCAGAACATCTTACTATTCATCACTGATTGAAGAAAATAAGAACAACCCCAGGTTTCTCTTCAGCTCTGTAGCCAGGCTGACAAACAGTCAGAGCTCTGTTGAGCCAACCATCCCTTTAACGTTAACTAGTAATGACTTCATGAACTTCTTCACAAATAAAATTTTTATCATTAGAGAAAAAATTACCAGTAATCATCCCACAGATGTAATATTATCTACAGCTACTCTTAGTACCATTGATGTTAAGTTAGACTCTTTTTCTCTAATTGATCTTTCTGAGTTAACTTCAATAATTACTTCCTCCAAACCATCAACGTGTCTTTTAGACCCCATTCCTACAAAACTGCTCAAAGAAGTCCTGCCATTAATTAATTCTTCGATCTTAAATATGATCAACCTATCTCTAATGATCGGCTATGTACCACAGGCCTTCAAGCTGGCTGTAGTTAAACCTTTACTCAAAAAGCATCTCTAGACCCAGCAGTCTTAGCTAATTATAGGCCAATCTCCAACCTTCCTTCATATCAAACATCCTTGAAAGAGTAGTTGTCAAACAGCTAACAGATCATCTGCAGAGGTTTATTTGAAGAGTTTCAGTCAGGTTTCAGAGCTCATCACAGCACAGAAACAGCTTTAGTGAAGGTTACAAATGATCTTCTTATGGCCTCTGACAGTGGACTCATCTCTGTGCTTGTCCTGCTAGACCTCAGTGCAGCGTTCGATACTGTCGACCATAATATCCTATTAGAGCGATTAGAACATGCTGTAGGTATTACAGGTACTGCGCTGCAGTGGTTTGTATCATATCTATCTAATAGACTCCAGTTTGTGCATGTAAATGGAGAGTCCTCTTCACACACTGAGGTTAACAACTCCAACATCATTGTCAAGTTTGCGGACGACACTACAGTGGTGGGTCTTATCACCAACAGTGATGAGACAGCTTACAGGGAGGAGGTCAGCGCCCTGACCCACTGGTGTCAAGACAACCATCTCACCCTCAACGTCGCAAAGACAAAGGAGTTGATAGTGGACTTCTGGAGGTGCAGAGAAGTACACACCCCCATCACCATCAACGGCGCTGCTGTGGAGAGAGTGAGCAGCTTCCGGTTCCTTGGTGTACATCTGGCTGAGGATCTTACGTGGTCAGGACACATAAACAAAACAGTGAGGAAGGCGCAGCAGCGCCTCTTCTTTCTCAGGAGACTGAAAAGATTCGGCATGAGCGCCCGCATCCTCAGGACCTTCTATTGCTTCCTTCTACTGGATGCATCACCACCTGGTACGGCAACAGCACCGCTTACAACCGCAAAGCTCTCCAGGGAGTAGTGCGGTGCTCTGAACGGATAATTGGAGGTGAGCTTCCCTCCCTCCAAGACATCTACAGGAAGCGGTGCCTCAGTAAAGCGGGAAGGATCATCAAGGACTCCAGTCACCCCAGCCATAAACTGTTCAGACTACTTCCATCCTTCTAACAGTCTCCATGGCCTCTGTGGTGGGTATGCAAGTGAAGAGAGAGACTACATCAAAGGACACCATCATTTCATCTGGATCCAGGGTAAGTTTCTGGACCTTGTCGGTGAAATCAGTGGAGTTCTTGATGTGGTGTGGGGTGTTCTCCACGAGAGGTGCAAGGATGGTAGCAAGGTGTTTTGCAATGTTATAAGTGGCTGAGTTTATGCTACTGACTATGGGTCTGAATGGGACAGCTTCCTTGTGGATTTTAGGAAGTCCGTAAATGCAGGGTATGGTATCCCCTGGGTAAAGGCGGTGATATGTAAGGCGGTCAGTGATTTTGTCCTTTTCAAAGTCTTGAATGCAAGCTATAACTTTCTTTTTGTAGCTGCTTTTTGTGGCCGCGCCATGAAAGATGGCGCGGCCACGTCCAGACGCCTTCCTGACCGCTCCGCTCCGACTATCCACTTTTCTTGTTTTTTACCTATTTTTTGCTCTGGTTTACATCCCAAAATCCTCTAGTCTTATAGTATACGACAGCGGATCACTTGTAAACATCGGTGCCAAGGTTGCACATCTAATCTTGGACACTTTTAAACCCGACCCTTCCTGGCCGCCAGAGATTCTACGCGGCGCGGAGAACAACAAAGGACGGGCCGCTCATCCGAGGCACAGAACAAAGAAGCGCCGGGGAAAACGCGCTGGTATTAGGAACAGACTGAGACAGCAGGCGCATCGCGCACCACTGCCCAGTATCCTACTGGCCAATGTACAATCCATGGAGAACAAGCTCAATGACCTAAGAGCAAGGGTCACCTTCCAACGTGACATGAGGGACTGCAACATTCTGTGCTTCACGGAGACATGGCTGACCCCCACCGTGCCGGACCAGGCCGTAACTCCGTCGGATTCATTCTTTGTGCTCCGCGCGGACAGAACGGCAGAGTCGAACAAAACCAAAGGTGGGGGAGTGTGTTTCATGATAAACAGAAAGTGGTGTGATGCCAGGAGCATTTCTACTCTCTCCAGCGGCTGCTCGCCACATCTGGAGTTCCTGAGCATTAAGTGCCGCCCTTTCTATCTGCCCCGTGAGTTCACCTCAGTTATCACCACGGCGGTCTACATCCCACCCCAAGCGGACACAGGTATGACTTTGTCCGAATTACATGATGTGCTGAGCTCGCTTCAAAACAAGGACCCGGGCGCAGCCCTCATTGTAGCAGGAGACTTTAACAAAGCGAACCTCAGACAAGTCATGCCAAACTTTTACCAGCATGTCTCGTGTCCAACGAGAGGGGATCGGATTTTGGATCACTGCTACATGCCATACAAGCAGGGCTACAAAGCTGTCTCACACCCGGCTTTTGGGAAGTCTGACCACAACGCCATCTTCCTCATCCCCCAGTATAAACAAAGCATACGGAGGGAAGACGTGACCAAGAGGGAGGTAAAACGGTGGACTGCCCAATCAGAAGCTACGCTACAGGACGCACTCAACGACGTAGACTGGGACATGTTCAGAGCATGCGCAGTCGACATCAACGAGGTTACGGAAGTAGCAGTATGCTTCGTCAACATGCTAGCGGAGGAGATTATCCCCACTGCGAGAGTCACCACATTCCCAAACCAGAAACCATGGATGGACAGATCGATCCGCACTGCAGTAAACGCCAGGACCGCCTCCTACAACGCGGGTCTCGCCACTGGCGATATGAGCGCCTACAAAGCGGCCTCATACGGCGTGCGGCCCCCCCAATTTTGCACATGTCGAGGAGCGTGTCAGGCTACATTTCACTGTGTGTTATACTTGTATAACTATGCATGTGACAAATAAAGAACCTTGAACCTTGAACCTTGTGGGGTCTCGCTTTAAGGCTTCGTAGGTATTGTTGTCACTGAGGAGTGTAGTGATCTTTGTGTGGTAATCTGTAGTATTTAGGACCATGGTGCATCTTCCCTTATCAGCTGGTAAAACAGTGATGTTGTGATCTTTGCTCAGTGAAGAGTACCAAGCCACTGGTACAGATATGTGGACGACACCTGGGTCAAAATCAAGACACAAGAAGTGGAATCCTTCACCGCGCACATCAACGCTGTGGATAAAAACATCAAGTTCACCAGGGAAGACACAAAGGACGACTGTTTGCCTTTCCTGGACTGCGCTGTGCACATTGAAGAGAACGGCAACCTCAACATCGAAGTTTACGGGAAGCCCACACACACGGACCAGTACCTCCTCTTTGACTCCCATCACCCTCTGGAACACAAACTTGGAGCAATCAGGACCCTACACCACCGGGCAGAACATGTTCCCTCTAAGCCTGAAGGAAAAAAGAAGGAACACACACATGTAAAGGAAGCACTCAAAACGTGCGGCTATCCTAAATGGGCGTTCTTAAAGTCAGCAAAGAGGCACAGAAAAGAAGACCAGACACCAGCGAGGGAGGATAAGAAGGACAGACGCAACAACATTGTCATCCCCTATGTAGCCGGCGTATCAGAGAAACTCAGGAGAGTTTTCTCCAAGCATGACATCCCAGTGTATTTCAGACCCAGCAACACGCTCAGACAGAAACTGGTTCACCCGAAAGACAAAACGCCAAAACACAAACTTAACAATGTGGTGTATGCTGTACAGTGCAGCGAGGAATGCTCAGACCTCTACATTGGAGAGACCAAACAGCCACTTCACAAGCGCATGGCACAACACAGAAGAGCCACCTCCACAGGACAAGACTCAGCAGTCCATCTGCATCTTAAGGTCAAAGGTCACTCTTTCAAGGATGCCAATGTTCACATTTTGGACAGAGAGGACAGATGGTTTGAAAGAGGAGTGAAAGAAGCATCTATGTCCACTGTGAGCGACCATCTTTGAACAGAGGCGGGGTTTACGACACCAACTCTCTGCCATCTATAATCCAGTTTTGAGATCCTTCCCAGACACCTTAACGCCCACTCACATCCTGGGCCATCTGACCTCAGGAATTCGCATGATAAGGTGGGGCCAGGTTTCACAATGAACTCACCCGAAACTCTGGCTGATTGTGACCCACGCCCAGTTTCACACCTTGGCTCAGGCGATTAGAGGATCATCAGGGGGTCCTTTTGTCCCTCTGTGGGGGGAAACTCCCACTAGGTTTATATCTGGGACTCTCCACCATTTGACCTTAGAACTGAAGAAGCTTCTCGGATGAGAGGTGAAACGTCTTCAAGCAACTTAAAGAAGTCCAGACGCTTTTCTTTGCAAGCTCCTTAGACTACGATGACCTGGATGACTGAGAACCTTCACAGACATGATGCATTGAGTTTTTCCTTTCCAGTCACCTTTCTCACTCACTATGTGTTAACAGACCTCTCTGCATTGAATCATATCCTTTATTAACCTCTGTCTCTCTTCCACAGCATGTCTTTATCCTGTCTTCCTTCTCTCACCCCAACCAATCACAGCAGATGGCCCCGCCCCTCCCTGAGCCTGGTTCTGCCGGAGGTTTCTTCCTGTTAAAAGGGAGTTTTTCCTTCCCACTGTTGCCAAAGTGCTTGCTCGTAGGGGGTCATGTGATTGTTGGATTTTTCTCTGTATCTACCTTACCATATGAAGCACCTTGAGGCGACTATATAAATAAAATTGAATTGAATTGCAGAATCTGTTTACCAGTTCTTTAATTGTTTGTTGTTTTAGCTGTTTGGTGGTTGTTGAAATGCTTTTGTGAGTTTTTAGCTGGGATTCTGACATTTCTGCTTTACCCAATATCTGGTGGTGCATCCCATTAAACAAACCTCTTTTTTAATGAGCCTTTACTCTTGCACTTCATCTCTGTTCTGTTTCTATTGTGTTGCTCTTGTGTTTCAGTCATGTTTCTGCTGTGTCTGCTCACCAGCATCATGATGAATCCAAAGTAGGTGGTTCTCAATAACATCTCCAGATCTTTGGGCATCTGAGCAGGTACAAGAAACAAACAGGAAACAGGAAACTAGTGACTTCTGTGATGGTTTTAGATGTTCTGGTTTTTATGGTTCTGGGTTAGGGTTAAGTCTAAATGTTTTGTTTATGCTGGTTGACCTTTTCATTGACTATGTGCATCTGAAAGACTCCGGCCGTGTAGTAGGAGAACAAGCCACTGTCGAAGAAGAACTCGGACAGTGCCAAGTATACCATCCGGTCATACTCTTTGATGACGGGTTCCACAGCATAGTTCACCAACGAGACGTTCTGGTGAGAAAGGTCGAAGAACATCCCCTGAGGAAACAACAGACACAATTCATTTATGGCCTCTATAAAAACTACATCAGGTAATCTCAGGTAATCTTCACCCTGAAGTGCATGTCGAGGCTCCGGGACGTCACCACGGGATCATCAATCAGCGAATAATCAATTCCAATAAACTGATCAACTTCTGTCTTCACTGGGATCGTCTCCAACAGTGAGTTCACAAGAACCAGAGCGGCATGATCCAGAGCCGGGCAGATCTGAGTGAAAGAGATAGAGGAGACGGGTGAGAGAGAGAGAGGGAGTTATGGGACAGGTGACACAGGTGACACAAAGGAGACAGGTGAGGGAGATGACACAGGTGAGCGCAAGAGGTGAGGGAGAGAGGGATGGGTGAGGGAGGTGAGACAGACGGATGGGGAGACAGGTGAGGGAGGAGAGACAGGAGAAAGACAGACATGTCAGAGAGCGACAGGTGACCAGGTACCTTTTGGTTGAGGAGGAAGCGCATGCCTGTTGTCAGAAATCTGGCCAGGAAGCCGTAAACTCTCCTTTAAAAAAGACACAGAGCTTCCTGGTTGGCTGATACTGTCACATAAGTCACATCATGCATTTAATGTTTATTGTATTGCTATCTCTGTTTTATTATTGGAAAGCACTTTGGTCAACTTGTTGTTTTTAAAAGTGCTATATAAATAAAGTTGGATTGGATTGTTTATTGAATCACTGTAATTGATTACCCCAGCGTTCCACTGAACTTTGCACTCATTTTGCTGATATTGGCATCACAAGTGATGTTATTGATCTTCAGCCGTCCCTCCTCATCTCTGATCAGGTTCAGAGCTGTGTTGATGTTCACGCCCTCAGCCGACGCGTTGATGTTTCCTGTGTCGTAACTGAGAGGCAATAACATTATCATCAACAACAACATCATCTGCAATTAGTGTTCCTGTGAGCAGCAGCTCTAGTGGAGTGATTTGGTTCTCTATGGTGGAACTGCTTGGGTTGAACCATGTGTTCTGGAGGAGAACTCACAAGAACCAGTACAGGATCCGTCTGTTGAAAGTCAGTGAGATCGATGAGTTCTGAACGTCGAACAGCAAACCAACATCAGGGATGAACCGCAGATCAGCGTGAGTCAGATTCAGCTCTGTAATCTTCACACTAATACATAGCCGACAGAGAGGTGATGTTACTAAAACACATGTGGATGGGTCTAAATGATCACTTCAGATTTTGTGGGGTCACGTACTCAGTGATGGTGTACTGGAATCGTCCGTCTTCCCCCTTCATCTCCGGCATGCTGATGTTACTTAGCTCCTCTTCAACAAATTTTTGAGTTTCATACTTCACTGTAAACACAAAACAAACCTGATGATGACATTTCTAAAGTAGACATTTAAAGAGCTTTGGCAGAGAAAGTTCTTCAAACTTCCAAATAAATAACTAAATAGATAACTACCTCATCAGTAACTCTCTGGAGTTTAGAAGGACTTAGCAGCTGAGCTCCAAAATGTCCTGAAGGTTCCCAAACTCATTTAATCAGAAGAACTTTTCAACCTGACCAGTGATGTTTGGGAGTGGCAGAAAGAGCACTTTGACCAACATGTCCTCCATGTCATCCATCAGCTCCTTGTTTCTGTCAGTGATTGCTCTCCTTTCTAAAGTTCTGCACACTGTAAACTTGATACAGTCCCGATCAAAAGATGCCTTTAAAAGGCAAAATCTGTGCAAAAATGTGGATTCATTGTCATTTTCTGTCAGGTAGTCAGACTGTCATGATGTCATTCTGACTTTTGTGTCTCCCTCTCTGATGTCCATGACGTTCTGACGGCAAAGACAAAAAAGCTTTCCCTTTTTGAACGTGGTCGGGTTGTTGAACTGCATAAGCAGTCACAGCACGCCGTCACTGCTGAGGTGGGACGCCGTTAGACAGTCATTTGGAATTTCTTAAATGATCCTGAGGGTTATGGAACAAAAAAGTGCAAGACCCAAAAAAATGTCACCAGCACTGAGCTGGAGGATCCGATTGGCTGTCCATCAGGACACTTGACAATCCTCGACCCAAATTAAGGCCGTTTCTGGTGCCGACTGCAGCCCCATAACCATCAGATGGCATCTGAGACTGAAGCGCTTCAAAAACAAAAACTCTTCCTCAAAGGCCTCGTCTACTTGGACATAATACGCTGGTCAACTCAGAGTTGTCACTAGCTGAATAAAACATGGTGGACTCATCGGTGTACATTACAAGATGAGATTTACCCAGGACATACGGCAGATCATTCATGAAAACAGAGAAGTGGGTCGAGGCAGCTGCCCTGGGGTAGACCACGGCTCATGACGAAGCCCTCTGAAAAATACTGTTATAATAAACCTTTTACCTTCTTCCACACAAATAACTTTTCATCCAGCACAAAGCAGCTGCTGAAAATCCATAACATTTTAGTATATCAATCAAAAGATCACAATTTATTAAATCAGATGCAGCACTGAAGTCCAAGAATACCACCCAGAAGCCTTTCCCATCATCTAGATCATAGGTGTCAAACTCTGGCCCGCGGGCCAAATTTGGCCTGCAGCCTAATTACATTTGGCCATACCAAATTACTATTAGAGCTGTCCCGCCGGTCTTATGCAGCACATGTACTGCTAATACTACAACTCCCAGAATGCTCTGTTGGCGTTTTGGCGCCTCAGTCAGGACAGGACCCATTAACGCCCTCTCCTGTTGACTGTAGTCATAGCAACCGCGCGAATACTGCCGCGCTACCTCTCCCAAAATGGCGAAAAGAAAGAACGAAAACAGGAGCTTCCTGGACAGGTGGGAGACAGAATATCTGTTTACTTATGTAAAAGACAGACCTGTTTGTCTTGTATGTGGAGCTCATGTGGCTTTAACCAAGGAGTACAACATTAGACGACACTATGAAACGAAACACCAAGAGAAGTACAAGGACCTGGACATGACTCAAAGGCGCCGGAAAGCAGAAGAGATGAAAAGAAGTTTTGTTTCACAACAGACTATGTTCAAAAAAGCCATATCACAAAGTGAGGCTGCTGTAAAGGCTAGTTTTGTTGTGGCAGCAGAGATCGCAAAATCAGCCCGGCCCTTCAGTGAGGGAGAGTTTGTGAAAAGTTGTATGATGAAAGTTTGCGACGTTGTGTGCCCAGAGAAAAAGCAAGCATTTTCAAGTGTTAGTCTGAGCAGAAACACAGTAGCTGATCGCACGTGAACTTGCCAACAATCTAAATAACCAGCTGATGGAGAAGGGAAACAGTTTCGTTGCATTCTCTCTCGCTGTGGATGAGAGCAGCGACGCCTCTGATACTGCCCAGCTTTCAGTCTTCATCCGTGGTGTGGACTCAACTCTCTGTGTTACGGAAGAACTTTTAGGATTAAAATCAATGCATGGAACAACCACAGAGAAGGAAATATTTGAAGAGGTTTCCAAATGTCTAACTGAAATGAAGTTGCCATGGGAAAAACTTGTGGGGTTAACGACAGATGGTGCACCAGCGATGTGTGGTCAAAGGAGCGGACTGGTGGGCAGGGTACGGGAGAAGATGCGAGCGGAGAACTGTGCAGGTGAGCTGACTGTTTATCACTGCATCATACATCAAGAATCACTTTGTGGCAAAGCCCTAAAGATGGAACATGTTATGACCGCAGTAACACGAGTAGTTAACTTTATAAGAGCCAAAGGTCTGAATCACCGCCAATTCAAATCTTTTCTTGAGGAGTGTGGTTCGGAATACGGAGACGTGCCGTATCACACGGAGGTGAGGTGGTTAAGCCGAGGGAAAGTACTGAACAGATGTTTCGAGCTACGCGAGGAAATATTTCAGTTTCTGGAAAGCAAAGGGCAAGACACAGCTGAGCTCAGGGAGCAAGAGTTTCTGTGTGAGCTGGCCTTTATGTGTGATATCACGAGCCATCTCGATGCGCTGAACCTGCAGCTTCAGGGACGGGGGCGTATCATCACAGATATGTACGCTGCAGTGAGGGCTTTTAAAACGAAATTGTGCCTGTGGCAGAATCAGATGCTACAAGGAAACCTGGGCCATTTTCCCTGCTGCCAAACGATGAACATGCAAATCTCTACTGCTGTGTTCCCATGTGCACAGTTTGCTGAAAAACTCTGTGTACTCAGTACTGAGTTTACCCGGCGGTTTGCCGACTTTGACGCCCAGAAATGTCGATTTGAACTGCTCAGTAATCCTTTTGCAGTTGACGTGGCAAAAGCACCAACAAACCTCCAAATGGAGCTGATTGAACTCCAGTGTAGTGACACGCTGAAATCAAAGTATGATGCTGTGGGCGCTTCACAATTTCCACATTTCATCCCTGACATTGTGTCAGGGATGAAATGTGGAGCACCCACGCTGCTCAGATGCTCTCCATGTTCGGCAGCACTTACCTATGTGAGCAACTATTCTCCTCAATGAAGAGAATAGTTGAATGAAGATGGCCAAAACATCTCACAGGAGACGTCTGACCGATGAACACCTTCACTCGATCCTGAGGATTTCCTCAGCTCAGAGCCTGAGCCCAGACATTGAGGAACTAGCATCCAAGAAGAGATGCCAGGTATCTGGCTTGGACGCATCAGAGTAGATCAGTGTGTAGCAAACTGAGCTATAATTAACGTTTTCTTTGTGCAATTTGTCTTGCTACTCCCAGACATGGGCTTGAATGGTTTCACGTTTAATGATATTTTTATTAGTTAAGTGGTTTATTATTGTTATTTTATTTTTACATTTATTATTAGCCTGGGGAAAAAGTTTACTGCTAAAATTTAAATCAGAAGGCTGCAAATACAATTTTTATTTAAGAAATGCATTCCAGTGATATGTTATTTAATTGGAATTTCAATTTTGCATGTGTGCAATATTAAGTTATATATGTTTATATAAGTTATATATCGTTCAGTATTAAGCGTTGCTTATTCCATATTCAGTTTTTCAGCAAAACTTATTTGAGTCTGTAAGAAAAGGTTCCTTGTTATATCTGGAGGAAGTTTTTTTCAATAAATATTAACGTTAGCCCGCGACTTTGTTCCAGTTTTGAATTTTGGCCCACTGTGTATTTGAGTTTGACACCCCTGATCTAGATCTTTATACCAGTTATCTGTCATGTGAATGAAGAGCTGGTGGAGTGACCAGGTTTGTAAGCATGTTGAAACTTAGTGAGTCAATAAATAATAAATAATACTGAATTTGTCCATAAACAACTCTCTCCATGACTTTCATTTAAACAGGGAGTAATGGGTCTGCTATTGACACCATTAAAACCAACATTCTTATTTTTTGGAATGGGAATTACACTCAACAAAAATACAAACGCAACACCTTTGTTACTGCTCCCATTCCCCATGGGATGGACGTAGAGACCTAAAATTCATTCCAGATACACAATATAACCATCCCTCCCAAACAGTGGTCACAAATCAGTCCAAATGTGTGGTAGTGGGCACATCTGCTATATTGAGATAATCCATCCCACCTCACAGGTGTGCCACATCAGGATGCTGATCTGACATCATGAGTAGTGCACAGGTGTACCTCAGACTGCCCACAACAAAAGGCCACCCTGGAATGTGCAGTTTTGTCTCACAGCAAAATGCCACAGATGCCACAAGCAATGAGGGAGCGTGCAATTGGCATGCTGACAGCAGGAATGTCAACCAGATCTGTCGCCCGTGCATTGAATGTTCATTTCTCAACCATAAGCCGTCTCCACAGGCGTTTCAGAGAATATGGCAGCACATCCAACCGGCCTCACAACCGCAGACCTCGTGTAACCACACCAGCCCAGGACCTCCACATCCAGCAGGTTCACCTCCAAGATCGTCTGAGACCAGCCACCCAGACAGCTGCTGGAACAATTGGTTTGCACAACCAAACAATTTCTGCACAAACTGTCAGAAACCGTCTCAGAGACGCTCAACTGCATGCCCGTCGTCCTCATCGGGGTCTTGACCTGACTCCAGCTCGTCGCCGTAACAGACTTGTGTGGGCAAATGCTCACATTCGATGGCATCTGGCACGTTGGAGAGGTGTGCGCTTCACCGATGAATCATGGTTCACATTGTTCAGGGCAGATGGCAGCTGAGAATGTCCCAGTTCTTGCATGGCCAGCATACTCACCGGACATGTCACCCATTGAGCATGTTCGGGATGTGCTTGACCGGCGTATACGACAGCGTGTACCAGTTCCCACGAATATCCAACAACCTCGCACAGCCATTGAAGTGGAGTGGACCAACATTCCACAGGCCACAATTGACAATCTGATAGACTCCATGCGACGATGTGTTGCACTGCATGAGGCAAATGGTGGTCACACCAGATACTGACCGGTTCTGGGTCCCCAGACCCCCAATAGCGCAAAAAACTGCACATTCCAGGGTGGCCTTTTGTTGTGGGCAGTCTGAGGTACACCTGTGCACTACTCATGATGTCAGATCAGCATCCTGATGTGGCACACCTGTGAGGTGGGATGGATTATCTCAATATAGCAGATGTGCCCACTACCACACATTTGGACTGATTTGTGACCACTGTTTGGGAGGGATGGTTATATTGTGTATCTGGAATGAATTTTAGGTCTCTACGTCCATCCCATGGGGAATGGGAGCAGTAACAAAGGTGTTGCGTTTATATTTTTGTTGAGTGTATTTTCAATTCTTTTCACTGCAGTGAAAATAAGCTGCATGAAAACATCTATTAAATATGTGACTTACAGGAAGAGACACAAACTTGGCCTTAAATGATTAGGTCTTAAAATGGGTCTTAAATAATCAGGCCCCATCTTATCTTAATGACCTTGTAGTACCATATCACCCTATTAGAGCACTTGGCTCTCGCTCTGCAGGCCTACTTGTTGTTCCTAGAGTATTTAAAAGTAGAATGGGAGGCAGAGCCTTCAGTTTTCAGGCCCCTCTTCTGTGGAACCAGCTTCCAGTTTGGATTCAGGAGACAGACACTATCTCTACTTTCAAGATTAGGCTTCAAACTTTCCTTTTCCTAAAGCATATAGTTAGGGCTGGACCAGGTGACCCTGACTCCTCCCTTAGTTATGCTGCAATAGATGTAGGCTGCCGGGGATTCCCATGATGCACTGGGTGTTTCTTCTTCACTCACTAGGGATGGGTACCGGTGTCCGGTGCCATGATGGCACCGGTTCTGACATAAACGGTAGTAACCAGACCGAAAAGCAGTGCACATTTCGGTGCTTTATTTCGGTGCTTTTTTTTCCTGAGCTGTGATACACTTCTAGCCAATCATTTTACGTTTCCGAGGATAGTAGGCGGGGCCAGGTACGTACGTTCTTTTAGAGCAGAGCTACAGATTAAAAATGTCCAAGGCAAAGCGGTCAAAAGTCTGGCTGTACTTCACAGCAAAATATGCAAACTCAGCAGCAACAAGTGCTTTAAGCTGATACTGTGATACTGTCAAAGGAGGTAACTCCAAGAATCCGATTAAACAGCTGGCGACGCATAGCGTTTTTTTTAAAAGCTGAGAAATGCGCCGTATTTGATAGCTTGCTGCGAGACCTCACACCGAGCGCATCTACTGCGGGTGTGGTGCCTGTTATCGGACCCGGAGTTAGCAACATCCCCCAAAAACCCGAAGAGGAGAGTCCTGGCCCCTAGCCCTGCCAGTGTAGCAGAAATGATGAGGATGATGATGCAGCAGCAGCCGTTCTTCTCTGCGTGAGTAGCTTCATGTTGTTCGTGTGTAATTTACGTTGAGTAGGCTAACCACGTTATTACATTAATGCATGTAAGGTGAACTAGCAAACATCATCATAGCTACATGCTGCTGTCTTCTTGTTTGATGGCAGATACTCCCTTCACCCTGGCCAAAAAGGCTAAAATGACCAAAGAAAAAGTGGAAAACAGCTGAACATGAGAGGTTTTTGGACCAAGTTTGTGTTTTTTCCATTGTTTAAGCACTGCTTCCAGCCAAGAGTGATACCATATATGCCCCATAGCTGCAGAAAAGGCTAACATTGTTATCTTTTTACAAAAAACAGCTGAACATGAGAGGTTTTTGGACCAATTTTGTGTTCTCCATTCTTTAAGCACCGTTTAAGCACCGGCACAGTTTCAAAAGTACCGATTTGGCACCGGTATCGGATAAAACCTAAACGATACCCACCCTATCACTCACTATGTGTTAATAGACCTCTCTGCATTGAATTATTAGTCATTATTTATCTCTGGCTCTGCTGGAGGTTTCCTCTTGTTAAAAGGGAGTTTTTCTTTCCCACTGTCGCCAAGTGCTTGCTCAAAGGCGGTCATATGATTGTTTTAGGATTATAATGACTCATATACTCACACATGTCCAGTCCTCTGTCAGTGATACGTATTTTACAGCCTGCAGGTTCAGCAGAGGCCATGACAGACAAAGACCAGAGGAAGAGGAAGTGCACGAAATAGGAAGTCATCCTGAACCTGAATATGCCAACCTGAAACAAAGAAGAGTTCACATAAAATAATCCCACCTTTGTATTTCCATCTGTAAGGACAATAATACAGGTTTTGTAAGATGTCCTGAACATGCCATTTTTAATGTTAAACCCTTGAAATAGAGCTGAAAGAAAATGTTTGGACCTACAGTGGAGGGAAACCTAAAATAAGAACTGTGCACTGAAAAGTGCTTCTAAGGTTCTGATTCTGGTTCTTGGTTGGACTGTTTGGTAATTGCGTTTAGATGTGCACAGATGTTGTTTTCATTGTTAAATGTGGTTTTCTGGCCTTTTTAAAGAGTCACAGTCATGCTTTATAACAACATTTGTAGGATCATCTATTTCTGGTCCATCGTTTCTCCACAGCAGAACGTCTACCATCGAGTCAGGGTTGAGTCATCAGGAAAAGGAGGCAGGAGGTCATTTATGAGGTTTTGGGGATTTTTTAATAGACTGTTTAGAGGAGGTGTTTGTACCCTGAGCTGTGACTTACAGGCATCCTCACTTTATTTTTTTCTCACTCAGTTTTTTTCTCAAGCCAACTGCTCAAAGATAGCACAAAGTGTTTTATGAACCTGAAACAAGAAGCTGCGTTGGGGGTCAAAGATGATGATGGCCACATAGATCTGTGGAGTGAACACATTTCTCCATACAAACACAGTTCAACTTGAACTGCAGTAACCTCTGTTCCTCTGTTGCAACAACAACCCTCCCCCTGCTCCGAGTGCCTCTCAGCAGCTCCTGGCCTGATTTCTCTGCTTTTCTGACAGGAAGGGAAATTGTTGACTTTCTGATTAGAAATGTCCACTTTGTGGTTCCTTATTTTACTTTATTTTAGATTTAAACTGTTTTTAGACTGCAGTCAAGCAGTCAAAGGTCTTCAGCATGAAAGAACACTTCTTGGTTTCTCTTTAAGCTGAAACGTTCGCTCTAATCACATTAAAATGTCCGCCTATAAAACCAAAGTCACAGCTCCACAGCTGTTAGAAATAAACACCTCTAAATCTAAAACACTGAACCATCCTGAGCTCTCTCTACTCACATTAATGAACTTTTTTGAGTTCTGGTCTGATGTTGGTCTGTCTCCAGATTCCTTGTACAAAGAGTTGCCATAAATTGCAAAATTCTGACGTTCTTATCATGGGTCTATTTCCTTCTTTAAAATGTGGACTAAATCCTCTCAAAGATGTAAACAGAGCAACTTGGACCTTAAAAGCGCTCCTGACATGAGAAATTGTAGGAGCACTTTAAGAGGACAAAGAGTTTCCTCAGCAGCGATCGGTGGAAACAAAGTGTTGTGCTACAGGAAAACCTGGATGGCAAATAGAGCTCCCAAAATCCCATCAGTTTGTTTTGTCAGGCTTTAGAGGATCCAACCCTCTCTGAAATGTGACATGCAGAGCCAATAAAAACAAACTGAATGGACAAAGTGTTGATATTAAAGGTAGATGGACTCATCAGCTCACTGGCTAACACACAAGAAAACCTTCAACCTTAAAAGCAGCTGCTTGTCTCCTACAGTCCATACCGGCTGGTGGAAGCAGGTGGAGATGACTCACTGACTTCATGCACTCAAACATGTGATCGTGGGCTTACAGTCAATTCATATATATAAACATGAGTATATAAAATGTTTGATGGTACAAACAGCCCCAGCAGTTACAGCACTTTCAGAAAGACATCTACTGTATTCAAACGTATTCCCCACTGCTGTATGATCCACTATTGTAAATGTAAATGTTTATAAGAAGATGGGGTTTTTTTGTCCTCTTTCTTTCTCCCTTTCCTATCTCTCACTCATGTCTGTCCCGTCTGTAACAACTGAAAATAAAATAAATAATAAAAACAAAGATCGACCAAATGGACCAATACGGCAATGCCACGATGATCCATTTGGCAAAATAAATCCATTGGGTATCCTTGTTGGTCTTCAGACAACAATTCTGACGGCTAACCAAATGGGACAGGCAAAAAGAAAAAAAAAAAAAAAAGATGGTTTGAGGTAGGTTATTTGGAACTATCTTCTACCTCACAAAGTGTCAGTGCCTAAAACCCAAATTCTCTTTAATGGCCACCAGGCCAGGGGGCGATGCCTATGGCTTCCAAGACCCTTCCAGTCCTAAAGAAAGTCCACAGATGCTCTGACATGTGTAAACACTTTGCTGATGAGTTCGTAGTGCATCTTGACAGATTTTAAAAGATTAGATGTCATGATGAGCCTTGAACAGAGAACAAGACCTGAAAGACCACACACACATTACTCATCAGGTTTGAAGCTTCCAGCAAACTTCCAAAAAGCAGAGCATCCTCACAAATATTGACACAAGCTCAGTCTGTAATCAGTGTGTTTAATAACAGCTCAGTGCCAAGAGCCAATCAGCATCCAGCTGCTGCTGCACCCACATCTAAACATCTGGCTCACCACTAACTGCTAAGGGCTAACCTTTAATTACACTCCTTCAGAGTCCTCATTCATTCAGCTACTGAAGCTCAAACACAGACTCCACACCCAAACGCTGACCTCCAACCTCTGACCTCCCAGTCTCAGAGGCAAACAAAGCAGCAAATTTTCCCCAACAAACAATGAAAGAGTTAAATCAGTGACCTCATAACATTTTAATTCAGCCTAATAAGTCCAGCAGTTTCAGTTTAACCCTGTCCTGTCCTGCAGTCTCTCAGTGATGCTGTGGCGACGGGCGAGCTTCCTCCTGCTCTACGAGTCAGAAGCTTTTTAAGGATCTCACATCTCAATAAAATCTCTCCACCAGACACACGGTCCGTTTTGAAACGTTTTCCTCAGTGAGCTGAATGCCTGGATGAGGATTATACTGGAGCAGGAGGTTATGTGGAGGGGGGGGGGGGGTTACAGTTTAAACCTCCTCTTCCTCAGACCTGCATCTACTGAGCTGCAAATTCAAACTAACAATCACAATTTTAAAAAAAACCTCAGAAGGGGCTCACCTGTCCATGATGTCACGCTCTCTGTTTGTTTACCTGCCTGTCTGGTGTCAGCTGACCTCTGTCTGTCTGTCTCTTCTCTGAGTTGAACTCTTCCTTTTGTGTCTCCCTCTCTGATGTCAGCTGTTTTTCCTGCCTCTGAACTCTGCTCTGAATGTCTGAGTGATGAAACTCACAGATCAGCAGCTGGAGGATGAAGAGGAGGAGGAGGAGATCACGTCGAAGTTTCTGGTTTTCTGTCCCTGTTCACTCTGAGCACCGATCTCTCTGTGGAGACTTTTATCCCGAGGGAGTCACAGACTCCTCCCCCTCCCCCTCCCCCTCCTCTGTGTTTCTCTTCATGTTTTAGCTATACATTTTCTCTTTTTCTTTTGGAGAGGTCTTGAGTGAGCTGAGGGTGTTTTACTGTGTAAGGGTTCAAACCAACAACAAAACAAAAACACTGTCATGCACTCATCATTGGTGGTTTTATCTAACAGAAACTGACTTTAAAAAAATCAGAATGTGCCTCACAGTAAAAACAATAATATTGGCATAAAATAATCAGGTGTTTAAAAACCAGGACATTTATTATTAATGTTCTTTTTACATAATATTTTAAATAAATTTAGTTCCTTATTCAGATTTCAAGGATTATTTTGAACATACAAAGCTACTTGAGTCCTCCTGGTCTCAAACTGGGAGCTTTCCTGTGTGAGGCATAGCCACACCATAAAATAACTAAATAAAAAAAGTAATAATAATTTTAATCCATATTAAAAACAGTACTGTTCTGGTAGTTTGAGCAAAAGAAAAAAATAAAATAACAAAATAATATTAATTTCCCATCACATCAATCTACAGATTATAAAACTGTAAATAATAAATGATCAAAGTATTACAATGCAGTAAATTAAATACTTTTGTTGTACCTTTAACTTAACATTCAATTCAAATTAATTTTACTTACATAGCACTAAATAAATGCTGCAGATGCTTCTATTTCATTTGTATTATAAAGAACCCCAGAGAAGCCCCAACAATCAGACAACTTTCTTTAAGAAAGTTTGGAGACGGGAGTGTGATGGATGGGAGTCCAGCCTGGAAGTAATAAATGTATGAACTAGTTTTTCAGCGTCACTCTGAGACAGAATATTTCTAACTTTAGAGATGTTGCACAAATGGAAGAAAGCAGTCTTACATATTTGTTCAATATATACGTTGAAGGACATGTCCTGGTCAAAAATGACTCCAAGGTTCCTCACAGTGTTACTGGAGGCCAAGGTAAGGCCAAGCGGCCAAGCGGCCAAGGTCATCTCACTCGCTGTGACAGTTTGTTTATAATGGAGCACTGTAACGAAAAATAATTTCCCCTAGGGATCAATAAAGTATTCTGATTCTGATTTGTCCCACAGTGGGGACATTTTTGAGTGTTACTGCAGCAAAGATTATAATATTAAGAATACTTGTTAGATTTGAATGGTTATGATTTTATGGGATTAATATAGAAATATAGGAGGCCAAGCTGAAAATGTTTTAATCTTCACTGAGCGCAAAGCAGGATGGTCACGATTAGAAATGCACACATTAAAGGGACAGTCCAGGGTCAAAGAGGCCAGAGGGAGAGGCTGAGATGGTTTGGACATGTACGGAGGATGTTCACTTATCCTTAGCAGGGTCATGGAAGAGGGGCTGGAGCCTATCCCAGCTACCATAGGGTGATGTACACTAATGACAGGTTGCCAGGAAACAAGCTTTTATTAAAGGGAATGTCTTTCTTCAGCTTTTAATAATAAACTTCTTAACCAGGTTAAACTTGATTTTAATCTCGTTGGTTGAATTTTAGACTTTTTAACTGACAGATCTCAGTGTGTGAGAGTAAACCTTTCCAAACAGCTGAATTCTTCTACTGGCTCACCACAGGGTTTTTGTCTCTCCCCTTTACTATATATTTTGTACACTAACGACTGTCCCAGTAACAGGCGTTTCTTTAAATATGCAGATGACACAGTTATTGTAAACCTCCTTCATGGTGGAGAGGATTCCCGTGGGCCTGTTGTGGATGAGTTCTCTTCTTAGTGTGATCATTCCTTCTTAAAGATCAACACCTTGAAAACTAAGGACATGGTGACTTCAGGAAGACATCCTCCCATCCTGCACTAACAGTGGTAAATGGTGCAGCCATTGAACTGGTGGACAGTTGTAAATATTTGGGGGTTGTTCTTGATAAGGCTCTGTCCTTTCAGTCACATCTTGATGCTACAGTGAAAAAAGGTCCAACAACGACTGTACTTTGTGTCATGATCGGGAGTTTGCGACTGTTTATGTTATTATTATTCTGTGGTTTTGGTTATTTTGGGGTTCTTGTACATTCCCTGTTCACGTTTCATGTTCCTATGTTCTGTGTTCCCCAGTCTGTGTGAAGTCTGTGTGTTGTGTCATTGCGTGTATGTGTTTCATGTTTTATTGTGAAGGTCTGCGTCTTATGCGAGTGTTTTCAGATTGCCTCCCTGGTCTCGTCACGTTAATCACTCCCAGCTGTGCTCCCCACCTGTGTGTAATCTCCCTGTGTTCTCTGAGTGTATTTTAGTCGTGTCTTCTGTCTTAGTAGTTGTTGGTTTGTCTTTTTTTTTTTTTCTGCCTGTCCCATTTGGTTCTTTAGCCATCAGAATTGTTGTCTGAAGACCAACAAGGATACCCAATGGATTTACTTTGCCAAATGGATCATCGTGGCATTGCCGTATTGGTCCATTTGGTCGATCTTTGTTTTTATTATTTATTAGTGTGAATGCTTGAAAAGCATTCACAGTATTGTTGTTGTAATCTTTATTATTATTATTATTAGTGTGAATGCTTGAAAAGCATTCACAGTATTGTTGTTGTAATCTTTATTATTATTATTATTATTATTATTATTAGTGTGAATGCTTGAAAAGCATTCACAGTATTGTTCTTCTAATCTTTATTATTATATTTTCTTATTCCGTACGTTTTTTGAAAGCCTACTCCTTCAAAACCGTTCAACTTAGAAAAACCATTCAAACACCATTAGATTCCTATTATTTTGGACATGACTGCTTCTACTTTTCTCATTTTTAACATTTATATTTTTAATTTTATTCAACTTTATTCAACAAAAATTTCCCATGTATTTCAATGGGGAGACCCTTCAAATTCTCATTCAACTTACTCATTTTTAAACTCTTACTACTTCCACATACATTGACATAGAGCCACCATTCAAACTTTAAAACGAAGACAAGACATTCAACTATTCAACTTGTATTTATCTTTTCAATATCTATTATACTTTTTCTTCAGTTCCAGTTTAAGTTTCATGATGTTTTTTCACCCGTTTCAGAGTTTATAATGGGTGTGTATGGGACGGAATGTTGGGGCTAGAGTGAGGCAGCTCAACTGCTAGAGTGAGAGGAGCAAAAAAATTAATCTTAAAATCTTTTTTAAAACTGCTGCTGTGTCCGCAGCGTTTGCTCTACAGGTATGATTTTACCCTCAAAACGTAGCCATGGCTGTCCTCTTTCATCCAATGTGTTTACTATTGTCCTAGGTGTTATGGTTCTTTCGTAAATGTCACCAATGCACAGCCTCCTCCCTCCAACTCTTCCATAGACTCTAATGTTAAAATGGCTCAGAAGGTTCGTTTGAAAATCAGAAGAGCATGGTGTCTTTACACTGTCACCACGTCCATATAATAAGCTCCACAGGCATGAAAACTGAGAATTAGGTAGACTAGACATGGCTGTCGCTCACGGTGAAAGAATTTTGTCAATACGACTTTTACTTTTCATTTGGGAACGATTTGTTTCGGCCTGACTTTTCTGTTCATTTTAAGCAGCAAAAGTGAGGCGCATGTCTGTGTACGTGTGTATGGAGCCATTGGGTGCGGTCACTATAGCAACCAGGCTCACACCTGCCTGCTTAACGAGCTCTGCCTGCCACTGTACCAAGATTCATCTTAAGCACTTCTCTTTCAACTGCTGCTGTGTCCACAGTGTTACAGCCATCATTTTACCCTCAAATTGTCGCCATTATTGTTCTCTTTCCAACACCGTATCTTTCAAAGCTCAGGCATTTAAACTTTTTAAACTGTGTGGATCAAAGTGGAGGGATCACATTTGAGTCATTCAGTGATTCAAAGAATATGACCTTTTAATATTCATTCAGATGTTTTCTGACTCTAAATGTTCTTTTCTCATTTCTTAGGGTTTTCTAATTTACATTTAAAACATTTTCAGTTTTTTTCCAACTCCTTCTTCTGTGTAACCTTCAGCTTTTAGCAGTTCAGCACCTTTGTTTTCAGGTTAAATTCGTTTTTTTTTTTGTTGTTGTTTTTTAATCTCATTCAATATTTTTAACTCAAAATTCAGCAATTAATTCATTTCAGTGCATACATTCAGATTCAAGCATTCACACTGCAGTTTCTTCAGAAAATGCACTTTCTAGTTATTATATTTTATTCTGTATTCCGTACGTTTTTTGTAATCCTACTCCTTCAAAACCGTTCAACTTAGAAAAACCATTCCAACACCGTTAGATTCCTATTCTTTTGGACAACACTGCTTCCATTTTTCATATTTTTAACATTTATATTTTTAATTTTATTCAACTTTATTCAACAAAAATTTATAATGTATTTCAATGGGGAGACCCTTCAAATCCTCATTCAACTTACTCATTTTTAAACTCTTACTACTTCCACATACATTGACATAGAGCCACCATTCAAACTTTAAAACGAAGACAAGACATTCAACTATTCAACTTGCATTTATCTTTTCAATATCTATTATACTTTTTCTTCAGTTCCAGTTTAAGTTTCATGATGTTTTTTCACCCGTTTCAGAGTTTATAATGGGTGTGTATGGGACGGAATGTTGGGGCTAGAGTGAGGCAGCTCAACTGCTAGAGTGAGAGGAGCAAAAAAATTAATCTTAAAATCTTTTTTAAAACTGCTGCTGTGTCCACAGCGTTTGCTCTACAGGTATGATTTTACCCTCAAAACGTAGCCATGGCGGTCCTCTTTCATCCAATGTGTTTACTATTGTACTAGGTGTTATGGTTCTTTCATAAATGTCACCAATGCACAGCCTCCTCCCTCCAACTCTTCCATAGACTCTAATGTTAAAATGGCTCAGAAGGTTCGTTTGAAAATCAGAAGAGCATGGTGTCTTTCCACTGTCACCACGTCCATATAATAAACTCCACAGGCATGAAAACTGAGAATTCGGTAGACTAGAAGCTGCTGTCGCTCACGGTGAAAGAATTTTGTCAATACGACTTGTACTTTTCATTTGGGAACGATTTGTTTCGGCCTGACTTTTCTGTTCATTTTAAGCAGCAAAAGTGAGGTGCATGTCTGTGTCGTGTGTATGGAGCCATTGGGTGCAGTCACTATAGCAACCAGGCTCACACCTGCCTGCTTAACGAGCTCTCTCTCTCACTCTGCCAAGATTCATCTTAAACACTTCTCTTTCAACTGCTGCTGTGTCCACAGTGTTACAGCCATCATTTTACCCTCAAAACGTCGCCATCGTTGTTCTTTTTCCAACATCTTGTCTTTCAAAGCTCAGAGATGTAAACTTTTTAAACTGTGTGGATCAAAGTGGAGGGATCACATTTGAGTCATTCAGTGATTCAAAGAATATGACCTTTTAATATTCTTTCAGATGTTTTCTGACTCTAAATGTTCTTTTCTCATTTCTTAGGTTTTTCTAATTTACAATTAAAACATTTTCAGTTTTTTTCCAACTCCTTCTTCTGTGTAACCTTCAGCTTTTAGCAGTTCAGCACTTTTGTTTTCAGGTTAAATTCGGGTTTTTTTTTTTTATCTCATTCAAAATTTTTAACTTAAATTCAGTAATTATTTCATTTCAATGCATACATTCAGATTCAAGCATTCACACTGCAGTTTCTTCAGAAAATGCACTTTCTAGTTATTATTAGTGTGAATGCTTGAAAAGCATTCACAGTATTGTTGTTGTAATCTTTATTATTATTATTATATTTTATTCTGTATTCCGTACGTTTTTTGTAATCCTACTCCTTCAAAACCGTTCAACTTAGAAAAACCATTCCAACACCGTTAGATTCCTATTCTTTTGGACAACACTGCTTCCATTTTTCATATTTTTAACATTTATATTTTTAATTTTATTCAACTTTATTCAACAAAAATTTATAATGTATTTCAATGGGGAGACCCTTCAAATCCTCATTCAATTTACTCATTTTTAAACTCTTACTACTTCCACATACGTTGACATAGAGCCACCATTCAAACTTTAAAACGAAGACAAGACATTCAACTATTCAACTTGCATTTATCTTTTCAATATCTATTATACTTTTTCTTCAGTTCCAGTTTAAGTTTCATGATGTTTTTTCACCCGTTTCAGAGTTTATAATGGGTGTGTATGGGACGGAATGTTGGGGCTAGAGTGAGGCAGCTCAACTGCTAGAGTGAGAGGAGCAAAAAAATTAATCTTAAAATCTTTTTTAAAACTGCTGCTGTGTCCGCAGCGTTTGCTCTACAGGTATGATTTTACCCTCAAAACGTAGCCATGGCTGTCCTCTTTCATCCAATGTGTTTACTATTGTCCTAGGTGTTATGGTTCTTTCGTAAATGTCACCAATGCACAGCCTCCTCCCTCCAACTCTTCCATAGACTCTAATGTTAAAATGGCTCAGAAGGTTCGTTTGAAAATCAGAAGAGCATGGTGTCTTTCCACTGTCACCACGTCCATATAATAAACTCCACAGGCATGAAAACTGAGAATTCAGTAGACTAGAAGCTGCTGTCGCTCACGGTGAAAGAATTTTGTCAATACGACTTTTACTTTTCATTTGGGAACGATTTGTTTCGGCCTGACTTTTCTGTTCATTTTAAGCAGCAAAAGTGAGGCGCATGTCTGTGTACGTGTGTATGGAGCCATTGGGTGCGGTCACTATAGCAACCAGGCTCACACCTGCCTGCTTAACGAGCTCTGCCTGCCACTGTACCAAGATTCATCTTAAACACTTCTCTTTCAACTGCTGCTGTGTCCACAGTGTTACAGCCATCATTTTACCCTCAAATTGTCGCCATTATTGTTCTCTTTCCAACACCGTATCTTTCAAAGCTCAGGCATTTAAACTTTTTAAACTGTGTGGATCAAAGTGGAGGGATCACATTTGAGTCATTCAGTGATTCAAAGAATATGACCTTTTAATATTCATTCAGATGTTTTCTGACTCTAAATGTTCTTTTCTCATTTCTTAGGGTTTTCTAATTTACATTTAAAACATTTTCAGTTTTTTTCCAACTCCTTCTTCTGTGTAACCTTCAGCTTTTAGCAGTTCAGCACCTTTGTTTTCAGGTTAAATTCGTTTTTTTTTTTGTTGTTTTTTTTTAATCTCATTCAATATTTTTAACTCAAAATTCAGCAATTAATTCATTTCAGTGCATACATTCAGATTCAAGCATTCACACTGCAGTTTCTTCAGAAAATGCACTTTCTAGTTAGTGTGAATGCTTGAAAAGCATTCACAGTATTGTTATTCTAATCTTTATTATTAGTGTGAATGCTTGAAAAGCATTCACAGTATTGTTATTCTAATCTTTATTAGTGTGAATGCTTGAAAAGCATTCACAGTATTGTTATTCTAATCTTTATTATTAGTGTGAATGCTTGAAAAGCATTCACAGTATTGTTATTCTAATCTTTATTATTATTATATTTTATCTATTCCGTACGTTTTTTGTACTCCTACTCCTTCAAAACCGTTCAACTTAGAAAAACCATTCAAACACCGTTAGATTCCTATTCTTTTGGACATGACTGCTTCTACTTTTCTCATTTTTAACATTTATATTTTTAATTTTATTCAACTTTATTCAACAAAAATTTCCCATGTATTTCAATGGGGAGACCCTTCAAATTCTCATTCAACTTACTCATTTTTAAACTCCTACTACTTCCACATACGTTGACATAGAGCCACCATTCAAACTTTAAAACGAAGACAAGACATTCAACTATTCAACTTGTATTTATCTTTTCAATATCTATTATACTTTTTCTTCAGTTCCAGTTTAAGTTTCATGATGTTTTTTCACCCGTTTCAGAGTTTATAATGGGTGTGTATGGGACGGAATGTTGGGGCTAGAGTGAGGCAGCTCAACTGCTAGAGTGAGAGGAGCAAAAAAATTAATCTTAAAATCTTTTTTAAAACTGCTGCTGTGTCCGCAGCGTTTGCTCTACAGGTATGATTTTACCCTCAAAACGTAGCCATCGCTGTCCTCTTTCATCCAATGTGTTTACTATTGTCCTAGGTGTTATGGTTCTTTCGTAAATGTCACCAATGCACAGCCTCCTCCCTCCAACTCTTCCATAGACTCTAATGTTAAAATGGCTCAGAAGGTTCGTTTGAAAATCAGAAGAGCATGGTGTCTTTCCACTGTCACCACGTCCATATAATAAACTCCACAGGCATGAAAACTGAGAATTAGGTAGACTAGACATTGCTGCCGCTCACGGTGAAAGAATTTCGTCAATACGACCTATACTTTTCATTTGGGAGCGATTTGTTTCGGCCTGACTTTTCTGTTCATTTTAAGCAGCAAAAGTGAGGCGCATGTCTGTGTACGTGTGTATGGAGCCATTGGGTGCAGTCACTATAGCAACCAGGCTCACACCTGCCTGCTTAACGAGCTCTGCCTGCCACTGTACCAAGATTCATCTTTAGCACTTCTCTTTCAACTGCTGCTGTGTCCACAGTGTTACAGCCATCATTTTACCCTCAAATTGTCGCCATTATTGTTCTCTTTCCAACACCGTATCTTTCAAAGCTCAGGCATTTAAACTTTTTAAACTGTGTGGATCAAAGTGGAGGGATCACATTTGAGTCATTCAGTGATTCAAAGAATATGACCTTTTAATATTCATTCAGATGTTTTCTGACTCTAAATGTTCTTTTCTCATTTCTTAGGGTTTTCTAATTTACATTTAAAACATTTTCAGTTTTTTTCCAACTCCTTCTTCTGTGTAACCTTCAGCTTTTAGCAGTTCAGCACTTTTGTTTTCAGGTTAAATTTGGGTTGTTTTTTTTTTATCTCATTCAAGATTTTTAACTTAAATTCAGTAATTAATTCATTTCAGTGCATACATTCAGATTCAAGCATTCACACTGCAGTTTCTTCAGAAAATGCACTTTCTAGTTAGTGTGAATGCTTGAAAAGCATTCACAGTATTGTTATTCTAATCTTTATTATTATTATTATTATATTTTATTTTTCCGTACGTTTTTTATAAGCCTACTCCTTCAAAACCGTTCAACTTAGAAAAACCATTCAAACACCGTTAGATTCCTATTCTTTTGGACAACACTGCTTCTATTTTTCATATTTTTAACATTTATATTTTTAATTTTATTCAACTTTATTCAACAAAAATTTATAATGTATTTCAATGGGGAGACCCTTCAAATCCTCATTCAACTTACTCATTTTTAAACTCTTACTACTTCCACATACATTGACATAGAGCCACCATTCAAACTTTAAAACGAAGACAAGACATTCAACTATTCAACTTGTATTTATCTTTTCAATATCTATTATACTTTTTCTTCAGTTCCAGTTTAAGTTTCATGATGTTTTTTCACCCGTTTCAGAGTTTATAATGGGTGTGTATGGGACGGAATGTTGGGGCTAGAGTGAGGCAGCTCAACTGCTAGAGTGAGAGGAGCAAAAAAATTAATCTTAAAATCTTTTTTAAAACTGCTGCTGTGTCCGCAGCGTTTGCTCTACAGGTATGATTTTACCCTCAAAACGTAGCCATCGCTGTCCTCTTTCATCCAATGTGTTTACTATTGTACTAGGTGTTATGGTTCTTTCATAAATGTCACCAATGCACAGCCTCCTCCCTCCAACTCTTCCATAGACTCTAATGTTAAAACGGCTCAGAAGGTTGGTTTGAAAATCAGAAGAGCATGGTGTCTTTCCACTGTCACCACGTCCATATAATAAACTCCACAGGCATGAAAACTGAGAATTAGGTAGACTAGACATTGCTGCCGCTCACGGTGAAAGAATTTCGTCAATACGACCTATACTTTTCATTTGGGAGCGATTTGTTTCGGCCTGACTTTTCTGTTCATTTTAAGCAGCAAAAGTGAGGCGCATGTCTGTGTACGTGTGTATGGAGCCATTGGGTGCGGTCACTATAGCAACCAGGCTCACACCTGCCTGCTTAACGAGCTCTGCCTGCCACTGTACCAAGATTCATCTTAAGCACTTCTCTTTCAACTGCTGCTGTGTCCACAGTGTTACAGCCATCATTTTACCCTCAAATTGTCGCCATTATTGTTCTCTTTCCAACACCGTATCTTTCAAAGCTCAGGCATTTAAACTTTTTAAACTGTGTGGATCAAAGTGGAGGGATCACATTTGAGTCATTCAGGGATTCAAAGAATATGACCTTTTAATATTCTTTCAGATGTTTTCTGACTCTAAATGTTCTTTTCTCATTTCTTAGGGTTTTCTAATTTACATTTAAAACATTTTCAGTTTTTTTCCAACTCCTTCTTCTGTGTAACCTTCAGCTTTTAGCAGTTCAGCACCTTTGTTTTCAGGTTAAATTCGTTTTTTTTTTTGTTTTTTTTTTTATCTCATTCAATATTTTTAACTCAAAATTCAGCAATTAATTCATTTCAGTGCATACATTCAGATTCAAGCATTCACACTGCAGTTTCTTCAGAAAATGCACTTTCTAGTTATTATATTTTATCTATTCCGTACGTTTTTTGTACTCCTACTCCTTCAAAACCGTTCAACTTAGAAAAACCATTCAAACACCGTTAGATTCCTATTCTTTTGGACATGACTGCTTCTACTTTTCTCATTTTTAACATTTATATTTTTAATTTTATTCAACTTTATTCAACAAAAATTTCCCATGTATTTCAATGGGGAGACCCTTCAAATTCTCATTCAACTTACTCATTTTTAAACTCCTACTACTTCCACATACGTTGACATAGAGCCACCATTCAAACTTTAAAACGAAGACAAGACATTCAACTATTCAACTTGTATTTATCTTTTCAATATCTATTATACTTTTTCTTCAGTTCCAGTTTAAGTTTCATGATGTTTTTTCACCCGTTTCAGAGTTTATAATGGGTGTGTATGGGACGGAATGTTGGGGCTAGAGTGAGGCAGCTCAACTGCTAGAGTGAGAGGAGCAAAAAAATTAATCTTAAAATCTTTTTTAAAACTGCTGCTGTGTCCGCAGCGTTTGCTCTACAGGTATGATTTTACCCTCAAAACGTAGCCATCGCTGTCCTCTTTCATCCAATGTGTTTACTATTGTCCTAGGTGTTATGGTTCTTTCGTAAATGTCACCAATGCACAGCCTCCTCCCTCCAACTCTTCCATAGACTCTAATGTTAAAATGGCTCAGAAGGTTCGTTTGAAAATCAGAAGAGCATGGTGTCTTTCCACTGTCACCACGTCCATATAATAAACTCCACAGGCATGAAAACTGAGAATTAGGTAGACTAGACATTGCTGCCGCTCACGGTGAAAGAATTTCGTCAATACGACCTATACTTTTCATTTGGGAGCGATTTGTTTCGGCCTGACTTTTCTGTTCATTTTAAGCAGCAAAAGTGAGGCGCATGTCTGTGTACGTGTGTATGGAGCCATTGGGTGCAGTCACTATAGCAACCAGGCTCACACCTGCCTGCTTAACGAGCTCTGCCTGCCACTGTACCAAGATTCATCTTTAGCACTTCTCTTTCAACTGCTGCTGTGTCCACAGTGTTACAGCCATCATTTTACCCTCAAATTGTCGCCATTATTGTTCTCTTTCCAACACCGTATCTTTCAAAGCTCAGGCATTTAAACTTTTTAAACTGTGTGGATCAAAGTGGAGGGATCACATTTGAGTCATTCAGTGATTCAAAGAATATGACCTTTTAATATTCATTCAGATGTTTTCTGACTCTAAATGTTCTTTTCTCATTTCTTAGGGTTTTCTAATTTACATTTAAAACATTTTCAGTTTTTTTCCAACTCCTTCTTCTGTGTAACCTTCAGCTTTTAGCAGTTCAGCACTTTTGTTTTCAGGTTAAATTTGGGTTGTTTTTTTTTTATCTCATTCAAGATTTTTAACTTAAATTCAGTAATTAATTCATTTCAGTGCATACATTCAGATTCAAGCATTCACACTGCAGTTTCTTCAGAAAATGCACTTTCTAGTTATTATTATATTTTATTCTGTATTCCGTACGTTTTTTGTAATCCTACTCCTTCAAAACCGTTCAACTTAGAAAAACCATTCCAACACCGTTAGATTCCTATTCTTTTGGACAACACTGCTTCCATTTTTCATATTTTTAACATTTATATTTTTAATTTTATTCAACTTTATTCAACAAAAATTTATAATGTATTTCAATGGGGAGACCCTTCAAATCCTCATTCAACTTACTCATTTTTAAACTCTTACTACTTCCACATACATTGACATAGAGCCACCATTCAAACTTTAAAACGAAGACAAGACATTCAACTATTCAACTTGCATTTATCTTTTCAATATCTATTATACTTTTTCTTCAGTTCCAGTTTAAGTTTCATGATGTTTTTTCACCCGTTTCAGAGTTTATAATGGGTGTGTATGGGACGGAATGTTGGGGCTAGAGTGAGGCAGCTCAACTGCTAGAGTGAGAGGAGCAAAAAAAATAATCTTAAAATCTTTTTTAAAACTGCTGCTGTGTCCGCAGCGTTTGCTCTACAGGTATGATTTTACCCTCAAAACGTAGCCATGGCTGTCCTCTTTCATCCAATGTGTTTACTATTGTACTAGGTGTTATGGTTCTTTCATAAATGTCACCAATGCACAGCCTCCTCCCTCCAACTCTTCCATAGACTCTAATGTTAAAATGGCTCAGAAGGTTCGTTTGAAAATCAGAAGAGCATGGTGTCTTTCCACTGTCACCACGTCCATATAATAAACTCCACAGACATGAAAACTGAGAATTTGGTAGACTAGACATTGCTGTCGCTCACAGTGAAAGAATTTTGTCAATACGACTTTTACTTTTCATTTGGGAACGATTTGTTTCGGCCTGACTTTTCTGTTCATTTTAAGCAGCAAAAGTGAGGTGCATGTCTGTGTCCGTGTGTATGGAGCCATTGGGTGCGGTCACTATAGCAACCAGGCTCACACCTGCCTGCTTAACGAGCTCTCTCTGCCACTCTGCCAAAATTAATCTTAAACACTTCTCTTTCAACTGCTGCTGTGTCCACAGTGTTAAAGCCATCATTTTACCCTCAAAACGTCGCCATCGTTGTTCTTTTTCCAACATCTTGTCTTTCAAAGCTCAGAGATGTAAACTTTTTAAACTGTGTGGATCAAAGTGGAGGGATCACATTTTAGTCATTCAGTGATTCAAAGAATATGACCTTTTAATATTCTTTCAGATGTTTTCTGACTCTAAATGTTCTTTTCTCATTTCTTAGGTTTTTCTAATTTACAATTAAAACATTTTCAGTTTTTTTCCAACTCCTTCTTCTGTGTAACCTTCAGCTTTTAGCAGTTCAGCACCTTTGTTTTCAGGTTAAATTCGTTTTTTTTTTTGTTTTTTTTTAATCTCATTCAATATTTTTAACTCAAAATTCAGCAATTAATTCATTTCAGTGCATACATTCAGATTCAAGCATTCACACTGCAGTTTCTTCAGAAAATGCACTTTCTAGTTATATTTTATTTTCAGATGTTACAGACGGGACAGACATGAGTGAGGGATAGGAAAGGGAGAAAGAAAGAGGAAGGAAAGGAAAAACAGAAGGGGAGAGGGACAGTGAGAAAGGGGGGGAGAAAAAAAATAAAAATCTCCTGGATCACCTGTTGAGAGAAGAATAGAAAACAAGCAAAAAAACAAAGCAACATACTGAACACAACACCATCGCATTAATCTAGCTAAGTGTAAACAGCCGTAAATACTAAATATTCAATGTTGTTGTGCAGCACGCAGGACAGATGTGCTTCGAAGTAGCGGCCAAGAAAGGTGTAATTTGGGTCTACGAGCAGTGAACACCCGTGTGTACACCTGTGTGTACACCTGTGTGGATCAGCGCGCTTGTATTCCAAAGGTTTCTCCATGTAACGATCTGCTAGGGAGTGTGGGGGGGGCCACAGCCCCGTCCTCCAGGGTATGAAGCAGGTATGGAGGAGATCAAAACTCCAGACATCCAGAGGCCCCCAGAACACAAGAGACCATGGAAGACCAACAGAGGGGCAGCCGCGCCACTGTCCCAGTAAGAGCTGAGGAGAGTCCCAGATGAGGGCTCACTCAGCAGCCGCGGAGCAGAAGCCAGGGGGAGTTGCAGTGACGCGCCCATGAGCTCCGCCGGCCCCCAGCTGCGCCTGAGTGACCGAGCCCCAGGCCGAGAGGCCGGGGGCACCCCACCTCCGAAGTGGCCCGAGCGAGCCCCAGGCTCCAGGCCCCGATAAGCAGCCGCCAAGGAGTGAGCCGGTGTGTACCATTACCGGTGTTGTTGGTTTGTCTGCGTTATTACCCTCTGTTATTCCGTGTTTGTTCCTCCGTCCTCCTGGTGAGTCTCCCTGCAAGGTACCCTCGTTCGTGTTCTGGCTTTGTGTTAAGCTTTAGTTTTCCCAGTTTAGAGTATTTTCTGTTGTGTTCCTCGCCCCCCCCCCCCTTCCTGTTGTGCTGTATTTCACCTTTTGTTAATAAAGCTCACTCACTACTTAGCAGTCCTTATCTTGGGTCCTTATCTTGGGTCCTTATCTCCATTCCACACGTCAGCTACGCCAGGCGTGACACTTTGTAAGGAAACTGGGAGGTTTTAACGTTTCATCTGAAATGATGACCCTTTTTATAAACGTTTTATTGAATCTGTTTAAATGTTTTGTATCATTGGTATGGTACTGTGTCTTTGACCAATAAGACCAGACTTGCTAACCTGGTTAAAGTGGCTGGTCAGATTTCAGGGAGGTCTCAGGTCCAGCTTGTGGACTTTTATAACAGACAGGTGCTGAGGAAGGCGACCTCGGTCATGTTATGTTCAGACTGTCCTCCCTTTAATGATCTTCAGCTGCTTCCCTCAGGTCGTTGGTATAAAGTGCCTGCAGTGAAGACCAAGAGACATAGTGTCCTTTGTACCTGCTGCTATTATCATGGTTAACAACACTAAACCATGAGTGTTGTTGCCATTGCACTTTGTTGATGATAACATTTGGGCCGTCCTCTCTGGGCGGGGGTTTCCTGTGAGTTGTGCTTGTTTACTTTTATCTGTGTGTGGACAAACTGCAAATCAATTTCCCACTGGGGACAAAGTTACCATTGACCACTGACCAATCTGTTGGGTTGCCAACGCAGACAACCATTCACATTCATACCTATGGGCAATTTAGAGTCACCAGTTAACCTAACTCCACTAACTACACGTGTTTGGACTGCAGGCGGAAGCTGGAGTACTCGCAGAGAACCCATGCATCATCAAAACAGTCAGGCTTTCCTAATGTGACTGAGATTTTCAGCTTCAATGAGATGAAGTGTAATATTTAATGGAGGATAACCTGCGACATAAAAAGCAAAATCAGAGAAAATTTGGGATTAATGTGAGCACACTGAAGGATTCACAAAGGCCAAAGAATAAAATTATAAAGAGAACCATGGAGTTCAATAATATCTACATTCTTTATAGCCACTCTCCCTACTTTGCACATGTTCAAATCAGCTAAGCCTCTCTGACTCTGAGCTGTCTCTCTGATGGACTCATTTCTAATCCTGTCCAACCCCTCTCAGTTCCAGTGAACATCTGGATCATCTTCAGCTCTGCCACCACCGTCTCCAAACCATCCATCACAGAATCCAAGACAGTCAGGTGTTAATGATGATGTTAAACTGCTCAGCGGCAGATTTAAATAATCCAAGACATTCCATTCATTTGAGTGCAGGGGTACAATAATCCAGTGTGATGGTTGGAGGCTCATTTGGAAAATGGCTTTAACACCCTTATTTACGTATTGTTTGAATGGGACGCTGTGACGTGTGCTTTCTGAAGCACCGTCAGATGTATTACGCTGGCTGTAGTTTTACGCTCGAGCTGACGGGGGCAGCAGTGCGCCTCAGAAGTGCCGGAAAGCCTGGCTAAGGAAGAAGTCGTCAACCGGAAACAAACGATTGCGTTTCCTGTTTTCATCAACACACACGTGTGTGACTGTGTGGACAACGTCTTCAGAACCCGTTCAGACCCGGACATCGGACCACCATGTTGGAGCAGCTCGGTCTGATCGGGACGATCCGGGACGAGGATCCGATTCCCGACGAGGCGGAGACCGAATCCGAGCAAGAGGTGAGTCGGATCCGGGACCAGAGCCCATCCGCTGGTATTGGTGTGAGTAATTTTCGGAGAGGTTCAGCGGCTCGCTGTCATTTCCTGCGGACTGTCCCGAAGAACAAACATTATCTGACACTGAAATCAATGGAATTAGTTACCGTTCACCGTAATATCGGCCCGTGGGACCTGGTGTTGGACCGGTACCACAGAGCATCGCACAGCTCCGGTGCTCCGCGTAAACTGAGGAGAGCTGAGTGCAGTAATGGCCACTAATGCAGCATCACCTCTCCCGGTCAGTCATAAACACATAAGTAATGAAGCCAACTATGAATCCAAAACCAAACGGAGGTTAAAGGTCAGAGGTGAGCGGCGTCTCTGTGCTGCGGGCCGGACGGGGGCTTCTCCCTTTTCTTTGATGTTTGGTGGTTTCAGCTGCGGGCAGTGTTGGGGAGTAACGGATACATGCACCGCCGTTACGTATTTAAAATACAAAATATGAGTAACTGTATTCCGTTACAGTTACCGTTTAAACAGGTGGTATTCAGAATACAGTTACTTTGTTGAAATAAATGGATTACAGGCGGTCTTTTCCTGTTTCATGTTCGGCTGTGCTCTCTCTATTTTTGGTTTCCACGCCGGTGGAAACCCAAACAAAACACTAAGAGGCTCTGATGTCTGTGTCTCTGTCTCGCGGCCCATGTCACCTCTACTTGCAGCAGCATAATGACGTGAAGAAATATTTTTAAAAATAATTTAATATGAAGGCAACAGGAAGAGAGTTACAGGCATCGCCCTAAAGCATGCAGCCTGATGGGCAGTGCAGTCCATGCTGCAGGGAGGATGGACCCCTGATGTGTCTGTGAGCAAGGAGGGAGAAAAAGGGAAAGTACACCTGTCACCGGGCAGAAACGGGAGCTGGAAGCATGTAAATATAATAATAACCACTGCAGCCAAACAGAGAGGCTGACCAGCCCAGCTGTAAGTAAGCTATTAAGACTCGACTGTACACTGTTCGTGTTTTGACCTCTGGGCAAGCATCAGATCTGACTGCTCAGCAGGAGGTCTGGATCTTAAAGGCTGTGTCTGCAGTATCAGTTGCTGTGGGGATATAAAGAAGTGTGTTGTGAACTCCTCTCATAATGCTGAAATTACAGAATTAAACCTGAAGTTACCTAATGTTGCATCTGTATGCACTTTCTATGGAAATGCCACCGTCTGCGAGGTTTATTGCTAAAGGGTTACTGGGAGGGGTCACTCACCTGTCGGCTGTCTCACCTGTGCTGTGTCTGTGTTCCAGGAGGAGCCGATCGTGCTGAAGAAGAAGAAGAAGAGTCGCGGGTCGAGAGATTTTAACTGTGACTTTGAGTTTGGAGAGAGAGACGGGCCGAGCCACGACGATGACTGGGCGATGGCCGATGTCATGAAGCAGCTCAAGAAGAAGGTAGAGAACAACCTGCTGCGGAGCAGCACAGTTACTTCATCACACACATGGAACAACGGGAAGAGCATGACGCTCTCCACCTGTGTGTTTGTTCTCACGTTCTGCGTTCTGTCTGCAGAGAACCTTGACAACTCTGGACCAGAAAATAGAGAAAATCCGCCGAAAGAGGAAAGCTGAGGTGAGTGTGAGGCTAACGAGCCTGAAGGTTGGAGCAGATTCTCTTTAGAACATGAAACCTTGTTTCGTGTGGAATATGACAGCATGAAGTCACATGACAGAAATACCCACAGTGCTTTGCAGTAGTAAATCTTGCACAGGTTAAGCAGAAAAGGACAGGTGAGTTGACTGGCCCCTTGTATCAGTCTGTTTTCTGTGCGTCAGGTGTTGTTTTTGTTTTTTTTTCACCTTCAGGAGAAATCATCTCAGAGTGACGCTGCTGAAGCTTCATCAGAGAACCACCAGGAGGAGGAGGAGGATGTGAAACCTCCAGCTGGAGAGACAGATGCTAGTGATGAGGACGAAGATGAGGAGTTTGGCTCGAGCGACGAGGAAATTTTGACCAAATCAGGTAAGAAAATTATTTTTAAATCCAGCAGGAAGAATTCTTTCAGACGTTATTGTTTGAGCCTGAGACCGATGAGTGGCGCTCTGATACAGTTGTTAATACTGTCAGCGGAAGTTTGTTTGGTTTTTTTTTTTTACTTCCCGTTTCCTGTCAGACACGCTCAGAGACAAGGAACGACGGGGGAAGAAGAGGAAGGTGGCAGAGGAGGTGAGGAAGACAGCCGAGTAAATTCACGTGTTCATGTCGCGGGTTACATGTTAACAGCCATCTTTGTGTCCAGGCAGCAGAGTCGTTCTATGAAGACGCGTCGCAGTACGATGACCAACTGACTTTCGATGACATGAATCTGTCCAGGCCGATTTTGAAGGTAAGACCAGCACGTCTGCTCAGACCTGGACTCCTGCTGCTGTGTGACTCGTTGTTGTCTGAGTAAACTCGTGTTCCTGCAGGCCATCACTGCTCTGGGCTTTAAGCAGCCCACTCCGATCCAGAAGGCCTGCGTCCCTGTCGGTCTGCTGGGCAAAGACCTCTGTGCCTGTGCTGCTACTGGGACAGGTAACACTGGGTCCCATTTATCATACTGGGTCCAGTTGATCTCAGTTTAATTGGACACGTGAATTCCTCCTTTCTGTGCAGGGAAGACGGCAGCCTTCATGTTGCCTGTGCTAGAGCGATTGGTTTACAAGCCCAGAACATCCCAGGTGACCCGCGTCTTGGTTCTGGTTCCCACCAGAGAGCTGGGGATCCAGGTTCACTCTGTTGCCCGTCAACTCGCCCAGTTCACGTCTATCACCACCTGCCTGGCTGTTGGTGCGTCTATTTGTCGTGGTTCAATCAGTGTTCGATCTGACTCTGGACCCGGTCCGATTCAGACTTGGTCTGGGCCTCATCTGTGTTGATTTGTCTTCAGGTGGGTTGGACTTGAAGTCTCAGGAGGCAGCTTTGCGGGCTGGCCCGGACATCCTAATAGCAACACCTGGTCGGCTGATCGATCACCTTCACAACACGCCGAGCTTTGAGCTGACGCACATCGAGATCCTGATCCTGGACGAGGCCGACAGGTAAAGAGCGACGGGGGAATCCGTCACACCAGAAACCAGAATCTGCCGAGACACTTACGGTTGTGTGTGGTTCCCTCAGGATGCTCGATGAGTACTTCGAGGAGCAGATGAAAGAGATCATCAGGTTGTGTTCCTACAACAGACAGACCATGCTGTTCTCTGCGACCATGACAGAGGAGGTATGCATGCTTAACCATGTGTGCTGCTGTATCGTTTGACCACCGAGTGACTGTCCTGTGACACGTGTTTTCAGGTGAAAGACTTGGCAGCGGTGTCATTGAAGCAGCCAGTCAGGATCTTTGTTAACAGCAACACTGACGTGGCGCCGTTCCTGCGGCAGGAGTTTGTCCGAATCCGACCTCACAGAGAAGGAGACCGCGAGGCCGTGGTAGCTGGTAGGTACTCGTGATACTGCAGTAACATAGAGGTACTAGTGACAGTTCTACAGTTGTACCTGTGTTTGTTTTTGTCAGCTCTGCTGACTCGGACGTTCCAGGATCATGTCATGTTGTTCACTCAGACGAGGAAGCAGGCCCACAGACTGCATATCTTGTTGGGACTAATGGGATTGAAGGTTGGAGAACTGCATGGAGAACTGAGTCAGAACCAACGACTGGAGAACCTCAGGTGCACGCACAACTGGGATTAGAGAATAAGTTACCCTCCATATTAGAATGGCCCCAGCACTTGATATTTTTAAAGAACACACTTTTTCTCCAAAGTGTTTTAGGAGTAGTACCAGACTCAGCCTGTAGTCAGTTTTTGGTCGCTTCTTTATTTTGTTAATTTTATTTATCGTCTGTTTTATTCGTGTTTTACTACTAATTTTATTTATTTTTTACCTTGGGCGCGTTACCTCTTATTTATGTGTTTATATGTGTAAAAACCACAACCAATACAGCCTTCGTTCTCACAATATCACACAATTGACTTTCCCTAACCTTTGGTCAACCGTGTTGACTTTAAAGTGCTCTATAAAAAAAGAAGCTGGGGTACGCTCAGAACTACAAGTTGGAGAAACTCGGGTTTAGAATAAGGAACTTTGCTCTTGTTGTTGTTTTGCAGGCGTTTCAAAGATGAACAGATTGATATCTTGGTGGCGACAGATGTGGCAGCCAGAGGTTTGGACATCGATGGAGTCAAAACAGTGAGTGTTCTGCAGGAGAACCGTAAGGTTATGGCAGGGTTACTATGGTGACGTTCCTACAACCACTGAAAGATGAATAAAGACAGAATTCGATGTTTAATGAAATATGGTCATAAAAGAAGAAAAGTCACATGACTTTGTTCTTCAAACACGATTCAAAGTGGATTATAGTCTGTTACCATGGTAACCAGAGTAAACAGAAGCGTTAAAGCTGCTTTTTAAAACGTGTTTCGCTCGCCTGCCCCTCAGGTGATAAACTTCACCATGCCTGGCACGGTCAAGCATTACGTGCACCGCGTGGGGCGGACTGCGAGAGCAGGCCGATCGGGGCGTTCGGTGTCTCTCGTCGGAGAGTCCGAGAGGAAGATGCTGAAAGAGGTCGTGAAGTCAGCCAGGAGCACCGTGAAGGCTCGCGTTCTGCCACCAGGTAAACAATCCCAAACTGAGCAGGTGGCCCAGGTGAGGAGTGTCCTCCAGGTGAGAGAACCCGTCACTGAAATGTATATTTGTGTCATTCAGAAGTCATCCTGAAGTTTAGAGACCTGATCGCCAAACTGGAGAAAGACGTGGAAGCTGTGATGAAGCTGGAGAGAGAGGAACGAGAGCTGGCTGCGTCTGAGGCCAAGGTACACCTGGATACCTGCATAACTGTCACTAAAATACCTGTTTTTAATTTAAAAGCAAAAGAGCTGAACTGCAACAAACAGCATTTTTATTTAAACCATGTGTGTGTTTGTCTGTGTGTAGCTGAGTGTGGCTCAGAGGCGTCTCACTGACTCCGCCTCCTCTGATCAGTCACAGCGGGTTTGGTTTCAGACCCAACAGGAAAGGAAACAGAGCCGCAGTAAGTACTGATTCACACTCTGTAGTATGTTGTAATCCTTCGTTCAAGTTGACGGCTGACCAGGAAGTACTGTGTAGTAGTGCTGTCGCAGTACTCGGGTTTTAAACTCGATCCTGTTATCAAAGGAGAGTGAAGTGCTCTAATGGGCGATCGTGGCTCAAGAGTTGTGTGTTCGTCTTGTAACCGGAAGGTTGCCGGTTCGAGCCCCGGCTCGGACAGTCTCAGTCGTTGTGTCCTTGGGCAAGACACTTCACCTACCGCCTACTGGTGATGGTCAGAGGGGCCGATGGCGCGATATGGCAGCCTCGCCTCTGTCAGTCTGCCCCAGGGCAGCTGTGGCTACAACCGTAGCTGCCTCCAACAGTGTGTGAATGAATAGTGGACTACAAGGTCATTAAGATAAGATGGGGCCTGATTATTTAAGACCTTGTATGTGAGGAGCAGGATTTTGAATTCTGGATTTAACAGGAAGCCAAAACAGGAGAAATCTGCTCTCTCTTTCTAGTCCCTGTCAGGACTCTTGCTGCAGCATTTTGGATCAGCTGAAGGCTTTTCAGGGAGTTTTTAGGACTTCCTGATAATAATGAATTACAGTCGTCCAGCCTGGAAGTAATAAATGCATGAACTAGTTTTTCAGCGTCACTCTGAGACAGGATATTTCTAACTTTAGAGATGTTGCACACATGGAAGAAAGCAGTCTTACATATTTGTTTAATATGTGCATTGAAGGACATGTCCTGGTCAAAAATGACTCCAAGGTTCCTCACAGTGTTACTGGAGGCCAAGGTAATGCCATCCAGAGGAAGAATCTGCTTAGATACCATATTTCTAGGCTTTTCAGGGCCGAGTACAATAACCTCAGTTTGATCTGAATTAAGAAGCAGCGCAGTACCTGTAATACCTACAGCATGTTCTAATCGCTCTAATAGGATATTATGGTCGACAGTATCGAACGCTGCACTGAGGTCTAGCAGGACAAGCACAGAGATGAGTCCACTGTCAGAGGCCATAAGAAGATCATTTGTAACCTTCACTAAAGCTGTTTCTGTGCTGTGATGAGCTCTGAAACCTGACTGAAACTCTTCAAATAAACCTCTGCAGATGATCTGTTAGCTGTTTGACAACTACTCTTTCAAGGATGTTTGATATAAAGGAAGGTTGGAGATCGGCCTATAATTAGCTAAGACTGCTGGGTCTAGAGATGCTTTTTGAGTAAAGGTTTAACTACAGCCAGCTTGAAGGCCTGTGGTACATAGCTGATTATTAGAGATAGGTTGATCATATTTAAGAAGCTTTTATGACTGGACTCTCACACAAATGCAAAACAGAAGATGAAGCAGAGCATTCTCATCCCCAACGCGTAATACCGACGATTTGTCCTAAAGCATCTCATAGTAACGCTTCCGCGTCCTGATATGTTCCGAAATTTCCATTGAATCCAACAGAATCCCACTCACAGCAGTAACACACACTCCAGCCGTGTATTCCAGCCCTAACCTTAACCGTATGAAACCTTTACATGTATGGATTCATTCCAAATGGCTCTCATGGAGCCAAACACGTAACACACTGACGTCACATAGCATTGGTGTGTTACGAGCTGGGATGAGAACGTGTTGATCTCACCTTTGGCTTCACCTGCATTACGACGGTGCCAAGGTAGGCCTCCCCTTAGTTAGTTTGCGTCGGGAGCACGCGCTGGGCGCTCCAAATCACCTGCTGATCAATAATAATATTAATAATAATAATGGATTGGATTTATACAGCGCTTTTTCTAGGTACCCAAAGCGCTTTACAATACCACTATTCATTCACTCTCACATTCACACACTGGTGGAGGCAGCTACAGGTGTAGCCACAGCTGCCCTGGGGCAGACTGACAGAAGCCAGGCTGCCATATCGCACCATCGGCCCCTCTGGCCAACACCAGTAGGCAAGTAGGGTAAAGTGTCTTGCCCAAGGACACAACGACCAGGACAGAGAGCCCAGGGATCGAACCGGCAACCTTCCGGTTACAGATGCGATTCCCAACCCCCTGAGCTACGGTCGCCCCACGACCATTGGTCATTGATCAATGTCCATGAGTACCACTCAGAGAGTGGGGAATGGCTGCAATCACAGCATTGTAAGATGCTGACAGATGGACCCTTAGGCCCAATGGGCAATTATAGTTCATATAGTTAATATATCAGAGTATTGATTAGTACAGTGGAGTACCATTTGTGTAACGGTAGTACTTTGTTCAGTGTCAAAGGCTCTGCAGGAGTTTGATCTTGCCGTTAGAGGGAAGAAGAAGAGAGAGAAGTTCCTGAAGGACGGCAGGAAAAAGGAGCTGACGGTAAAAAACGATCCAGCATTAATCAGTACTCGCCTCCGATCAATCACCTGCTTACCTGTTACCTGTCTGTCAGTCTGAGGAGCGTGCTCAGTTCGAGATTTTGAAGGCCCAGATGTTTGCTGAGCGAGCAGCCAAAAGAGAGCGTCGACCAAAGAGGGCGAGGGCGATGCCAGAGGATGAAGCGCCAACTAAAGGTATGATGCTGTAAACATGCTAACAAACACACTAACCCTGATAATGTCCTCGCTCTCACCAATCCTCTGTGTGCAGCAGCCAATCAGAAAGCAGGAAAAGGAGGCAAGAAGTCGGTGTTTGACAAAGAGCTGACAAACACCAGCAGTAAGGCCCTGAAGCAGTACCGAGCAGGGTACGTACAGGTAGCCAGCTGTCTCACTGTCTGTCCATCTGTCCCGTCTGTCTCACTGTCTCTCTCCCTTACAGACCGTCCTTTGCAGACAGGAAGCGTCTGGGTGTGGACAGAAAGCGACCTGGCAGTTCCAGGTAAGTTTCACCTGTTCTCTCTGGTGTCACACTGACCTGAATGAGGTAAAGATGGCTGACACTCTGCTCTATCTGCCAGGTTCAGGAGGAAGTGACAGAGCACGCGGGAAACGCCTTGTTTTTTTTCTATTTGTTTATTACAGTAGTTTTAAATAAAGTTTCAATGTGTATTAAACCCATTGTCAACGGGGTTTTTTGTTGTTGTTTTTTTTTTATCTTTGGGTCATTCAGACGGGCACAAAACAAACCAAACTAAAGGTCACATGACAAAACGTGAAAAATGAAATGTAAACTGGAAGCTGAGGAAGAACGGGGCGAGGTGCGGCAGATCAGCTGACCTCAGCACACCAATGGAAGTCTGTTGTATGGCAGGTTTTCATTGGCTGAATACTGAGCAATGACAGCAGGTGGCTGTGGTTCAGAAGTTAAAGCGGGTCAGCTGCCACTTCAAAGACTGCCTGCTCTGGTCCACAGGTGTCCACAGGCCAGATATTGAACCACAGACCACTTCTAAAAAGGCAGGGGAACAGAAGCAGTTTGGACGCAGAGGACCAGAGGAGGGCGCTGACAGTTATCAGCTGAATTTTTTTAACCACCGTTGGTTTAAAATGGAACATTAAAACACTCGACTGCTAACTAGCTGCTCCTTACAGTCGGTTTCGTTCTGCGTCCGAGCTCGTGTGCGCTCCTGCAGTGATCTGTGCGTTTGAGCAGATATGATGTCCGGCCTCAGTTTGTGTGAAAGTCACGGAGAAGACTGGAGACGCTCCAGTCTCATGGAAGCGTTCAGTGTGGACACGCCTTCGTGCGGCCGTCTGCAGAAACAATACGAAGTGTGAGTTCAACAAGTCGGTGCCTGAGACTGCTTCAAACACATCTCCGTGCAGACACGGCCAGCGTTTACCGGACAAAGTTTTTGCAGTTTAACCTCACTGCTCACCACCACAACAGACTTTATAGGTGTAACTGAAGAAGTGCGGACTTGAAGCTTGAGACGTTTTAGATTGTACGCACAATCCTCCATTATTAGAGACTCTAACGCAGCTGGACAGGGGTCCGTTCCCTCATTATTTCATGGTAATACTTAGCAGCAGTGGGAAACTACGCTATCATTTATTCCTCATCACAGAGGATGAGGAATAAATCCTGTCTTTTAGTAACCACTCTAATGTTAAGCTTAAGTGTCCATGGGAAGGGGAACTAGGAATTCGAATACATGAGGAGTCTTGGGAACAGGCTATCACGAGGGTACGATCTTCCACCTCCTGCGCTCGTCTTGGACCTATTCAATTTAAGGTCATACACAGGGCGCATTTCTCTAAGTCTAGACTTTTTGAATTGTAACTAGAAGTGGAAAACAAATGTGATAACTGCCACGGCTCTCCTTGTCACCTTAGCCACGTCTTTTCTGTGTCCTGAGCTACAAGGTTTCTGGACAGGTATTTTGCTATTATGTCAGCTGTTCTTGGGGTAACTCTTCATTCCTGATTGCTGTATTTGGGATTCCTGATCGCTCACTTACACTTGACTCTACACAAAAAGATATCATAGCCTTCACATCCCTGTTAGCGAGACGTCTAATATTGTTGCAGTGGAAGTCTGTTAAGTATCCAACTATTTCCCGGTGGCTTAAAGATGTTATGTTTTTTTTTTTTTTTTTTAAAAACTTGAAAAAATAAAATGTACGTTGAGAGGTTGCAAAGCCAAATTTTTCCGCAAGTGGCAACCCTTTATCTCTTATTTTACTGGTGTAGAGGTATTGCCTGGTTAATTGTATTTCGGTAAGTGCAAGTACTGTGTTGTTTTCTTTTTTCAATAAATAAATTACAAAAAAAATTGATTCAAAGTTTTTATTTGTAATTTATTGCTTTTCACTGTCATTTTAAAGATGAAGGCCAAAAATTATTTCAGTGTGAGTGCACATTGAAAAAGAAAGCAATCGGAGCCACAGCAGGAATATTAGAGACTTGAGAAATGATAAAAGACAACTGAAGAGCATGACGACAGAAATATATTCTCAGAAAAACAACACCTAACCAAGTCAGGAGGATCACTGTAGGTCTTCAAAATGGAAAGTTTCCAACAGGGTGCGAGCCTCCGGTGCCAGTCAGGAACAGCTCTACACTTTCTTGTATTTCAAATATGTTTGTCTTGTTAGTTTTGAGCTTCTTAAATCAGGGTACTGAGTATAAAAATGTCATTTCAAAATGTCAAGTTAAATTTGATTATGGAACTGAACCTAGATGATAGTTGATGTCCAGCATTTACCTTCCTAACTGAACATTAACGAAGGACAAATCCAAAATTTATCATATCAAAAAATATTTCCTGGTTTTCAAACAGGAAACAAAGATGCTGGGCTTAGCAGCGTCCACTTAAACAGTAAACAACGTTTTTACATTCAGTCCTCCATTTGTGTTAAAGCAGCTGACTTTTATCAACCAATCAGAGCAGAGCAATTAGCTGATGCACTAAACTTTTTTCAAACTCTTCATCTAGGGAGTTTTTCCTTCCCACTGTTGCCAAAGTGCTTGCTCATAGGGGGTCATATGATTGTTGGGTTTTTCTCTGTATCTATGAAGCGCCTTGAGGCGACTTATGTTGTGATTTGGCGCTATATAAATAAAATTGAATTGAATTGAATCTAGCTGGAGCTCAGGCAAATAGAGAAGGGTCTGGCTGCAGCCACTGTGGAGCGCCATATTGCAACCTCCACAGTAGCCAGAAACATGTGGATACAGTGGAAACCTTGCAAGTGGATCGTAAAGGTTGGGACAGAGTCTTTCATATGTACATTTGCCGTTAGTAATTTCATAATTCTAGGAATCATCTAATTTGCTTACACTGATCATGTTGGCACTCTGTTTGCGTTACAACAACACTCATTGTTAAATTGTGTTTTTTTTATCGTGCTTCGCAGAGAAACACAGATGGTGGTGGTCAGAGGGCTCGGTGGCGCCAGTGTCCGGCAGCCTCGCCTCTGTCAGTGCGCCCCAGGGCAGCTGTGGCTGCAATGTAGCTGCCATCACCAGTGTGTGGATGTGTGGATGACTGAATGTAGTGTAAAGCGCTTTGGGGTCCTTAAGGACTAGAAAAGCGCTATACAAATGCAGGCCATTTACCATTTACCATTACCATGTGTCCGTTTACTGGCCCTGGTTAAAGTAAGAGAGCTGGATTAAGGGCTTCTGTGGGCGACAAGCCAAAAAATACACATTTTGCATTAGAATATGATTTTTTTGTTGGCTTCAGAGACAGAAAGTAACGAAGTACAAATATTTCATTACTTAAGTAGAATTTTCTGGTATCTGTACTTTACCGCTGTACTTTTTTGTGCCTAATTTATACTTCTACTTCTTACATTTTAGCACAAGTACCTCTACTTTGTACTCTCGACATTTTCAAATCAGGGTCATTACATTATTCCCCCCCCCGCGCACTGTGGAAGCAAGATTACTTTGAATTTTTGTACTTAAAGTACAAAAGCCTGTACTTCTTACTTCCACTTGAGTAAAAAGTTGAGTGAATACTTCTACTTTTACTCGAGTATTTTTAATCAGAGGAATCTAAACTTTAGTAAGGAATGTGTGTACTTTTCTCTGTTTTAGATGCACATATCAATTTGGAGTTCTGCCTCCAAGCCAGAATTGCAGGAATGCACCACGTGTTGCCTGTTTCACTGCCCTCTGTGCCCCACTTTCAGCCCTGCTGTCAGGGCAAAGATTGAGGAGCAAATAAATGGACACATTAAAAATGCTTTGTTGGTGTTAAATATACCTCATAGTTAAAGTTATAAATATGCCCTTCTTTTCAGCACTTCTGCAGTCTCTTTGTTGACTTACAAGTTGCTTTTCACATTGTACAGTTCAGTGCATCAGCAAGAGAATAAAGTGTGTTTTTATTAAGAATATTTTTATTTCCTGTTCACCACATTTCTTGACAGCTCTTGTGATCCACACCATTTTGCTTTCATTACTGAGGATGGCTTGGATGTTTTTCTTAATATGTACAATCTGATTGTTGGATAAACTGATTGCATTCTATACAACTGCATTTAAATTACATGTGGGGGTTTTCCTCTCTCACAGACAAAATGATATGCTGATGCAGGACACTTTGATGATGATGATGATGACTTTCACTGCCCTGTCTGTAACATGACCACCATACGGCGTGGGGATATGGCACGGCATTTATTGTCATGTCAGCATTCTTCAATGCCAAGTCAGCCACCGCTATCAGGACTGCTCTCCGCTGCACTCTCCGAGGAGCCCCGCCTCCCTCCCGCTGCACTCTCCGAGGAGCCCCGCCTCCCTCCCGCTGCACTCTCCGAGGACCCCCGCCTCCCTCCCGCTGCACTCTCTGAGGACCCCCGCCTCCCTCTTGATGTCTTGTCTCCAGCATCTAAACCATTTTCTGAATCTTCAGTAGAACATTCATGTGCTCCTCCCTCTGTGCTAAATGAAACTGCGGCTTATAGAAAGTCCATGAAAATGAAACGCCCTCACTGTGGTCTTAGTGTTCTTGAAAAAAACTTCAAGGCTCACATGATGAGGAGGCATTCAAACACATCAATGTTTGCCTGGCCTGTCATCTGCACTGTGTTTGTGTAGAGGGACTTCCTCCTCTTTGTTTTCCAGTTTGCAGAGGACATGGAGCTCTTTTTAAAAGCATGTGCTGATGAGCAGGGACTACGGGTCAATGCGATGTTTGACATTTAATGGGCAGATGAAGGCCCCGGCTGTTTGTTTGTTTGTTTTTTTATGTGTTGTTTGGGGGTTTTTTTGTTGCATTGTTTGCCATATGTGACCATTTTTGCTGTGTTGTGCAAATGTAATGAAACTTGTAATGAAACCCATTATAACCACCTTTTTTAATTCCTTGCTGTTGACAGTACTAAATCATATAAATTAGGTAAAACTGCTTTCATTCTAAACTCAACACATGTAAATTGTATTTTTTTTAAATTACGTCATTTACCCATTTTTGGCCAAACAAGCAATTTTATGTAATTCTGATTTTCAAATAAGGGTGTTTGATGGCTTACCGCACTGCAATGGACCAAAAGAATGACGTAGGTTTGATCTTAAGGGTCCAATAGTTTGTGCATGACATTGCAGCACAAATATGTGTTTGCAAGATGTAGCTTGCCATCACCAGTGTGTGAATGTGTGTGTGAATGGGTGGATGACTGGATATGTAAAGCGCTTTGGGGTCCTTAGGGACTAGTAAAGCGCTATATAAATACAGGCCATTTATCATTTACCATTTAGTAGGCAGCAGCAGGGGGATTTTCCTGGTTTGATCCAGGAGCTGAAGCTTACAGACATATTTCAGGATGTCAGGGGGGCCATTTGAGCTCTCGCTGGCAGAGCTGGGACCACAACTGAGGAGCCAGAGGAATCAGCTCCAGACTTTTGAGGGACTGTGCAGATCAACTCTGTGAGGTTATCTTTAACCTCAGTCTCAGCCTGGAGAGGGTCTCCATTCTGTGGAAGACCTCTTGTTTGGTGCCTGTCCCAAAGACAACGCAACCCAAGGAGCCAAACCACTTCAGACTCGTTGCCCTTGACTTCACACCTGATAAAGACCATGGAGAGGATCATACTACACCACTTTCGCCCACCAGTTGGGAGAGCTCTAGACCCGCTGCAGTTTGCCTACCAGCCTAACATCGGGGTGGATGACGCGGTCACCTACCTGCTGCATCGGGCCTTCTATCATCTGGAGAGCGCCAGATGCACTGTGAGAGTCATGTTTTTTGATTTTACCAGTGCCTTCAATACAATCCAACCCTCAGTGCTAAGGGAGAAGATGCAGGGATTGGTGGGAATGGACCATCAGCTGTCCTCGTGGATTATTGACTACCTCACCAGAAGACCCCAGTATGTGAGGCTACGGGACTGTGTCTGAGGTGGTAGTCTGTAGCACGGGGGTCCCATAAGGAACAGTACTCACCCCTTTAATCTTCACCCTGTACACTGCGAACTTCAGTTATAACACGGACACTTGCCATATCCAGAAGTTCTTAGACAACACTGACATTGTGGACTGTCTGCTGGAGTACATCGAGCAGGTTGGGGAGGAGAAGATGTTGTCTAAGCTAACATCCATCATGGACAACAGCTCCCATCCCCTGCGTGAGACTGGACGAGCACCGAGCAGCTCGTTCAGCAGTAGACTTTTACACCCACAGCGTAGGAAGGAGCGCTACCGCAGGTCATTCTTACCAGCAGCTGTCAGACTCTATAACACTCATTTTATATTAAATCTTAATATAAATGAGTAACAGTAGGTGGACATTAGGTAAGGCTGCACTTTTTGCAGCGATCTCGTATAAAAAAACTATTCGGCGCATATATAAAACAGGTCCGCGGCTCCGAACCATAGTAAAGGGACCTCTGGCTAATACGTCGGGTTCGTGTCGGGCTCGTAGAGCCTCTTAATGAGTGTTTTGTTTGGGTTTCCACCGGCATGGAATTACCAAAAATAGAGAGGACATAGCCGAACATATGAAACAGGAAAATACCGCTGTGTAACCCATTTATTTCAGCAAAGCATTCTGACCCCTCACACCTTCTTAACAGTTGACCTGTCACACTGCTCCAGACTGCAGCTGCACCTTATGTACATTTTGTAGTATTCATTCCACCTCATTCATTTCTGTATTTTATGTATATAAGTTAGATTCGTTATTTATAGTTGGTTTACACAGCTTTGTGTATGTATGTGTAATGTGTATATATAGACACTTGTGTGTGTGTGTGTGTGTGTGTGTGTGTGTGTGTGTGTGTGTGTGTGAGATTTACATTGCTGTGCTTGAGAGCCACCATCTACCGGAACCAAATTCCCTGTATGTGTCTGCACATATACTTGGCCAATAAACACGATTCTGATTCTGATTCTGAATACTACCGTTTTAAACGGTAACTGTAACAGAATACAGTTACTCATATTTTGTATTTTAAATACGTAACACCGGCACATGTACTCCGTTACTCTCCAACACTGCCTGTAAAGCACTCACTAACAAAACAGGAAACTGAATATCTGCTGAAACAGATCAGAGCCCCTGGAGCAGTACCCAAACTGGAAAACCTTAAAGGTTACTAGCAAGTCTCCTTAACTGAACATGCTTCCAACATTTAAGCCATCATCAGATGACTTTTTATACTCTCATAGCATTTGATATCAGTAATGCTCATGTTACCTTTCAGAGGCTGATAAAGTTCTGAGTGGCCTCTCCAACTGCAGTGCCTATTTGGATGACCTGGTGGTTTATCCGGAAACTCGGCAAGATCATTTGACATGGGCAGGTACAGCCCATGAAGTCCAACTTTGTTGCGCTTAAAGATTATTCCACAACTAAAACAATGCGTGAGCTGCATAGGTTTCTGGGAATGGTTGGTTATTACAGCAAATCTGCAGAAATTTCTCCTCCACGGTCCAACCATTAACCATTAACTAGTCTTAATTGCCCCTTGGGAATAATAATATAAAAAATAAAGTCTTTCTGATTCTAATCTACTGTCCAAGATTGTTGTGACTTCAGGAGAGTGCACACCCAACATGCTCCTCTGACCATTGACGGAGCGTCTGTGGAGAGAGTGAGCAGCACCAAGTTCTTGGGTGTGCACATCACAGAGGATCTCTCCTGGACGAACAACACCACAGCACTGGCCAAGAAATCACAGCAGCGTCTCTTCTTTCTCCGCAAACTAAGAAGAGCAGGAGCACCAGCCCCCATCATGTACACTTTCTACAGAGGCACCATCGAGAGCATCCTGTCGAGCTGCATCACTGTGTGGTTTGGAGCCTGCAATGCGTCCTGTCATAGAACCCTCCAACGCATAGTGAGGGCTGCAGAGAGGATCATTGGTGTCTCTCTCCCCTCCCTCCAGGACATTTACAGCACCCGTCTCACTAAAAAAGCCCTTTGCATAGCGGCTGATCCCACACACCCAATGCAAAGCTTCTTCAAGCTGCTGCCGTCAGGGAGGAGACTGCGGAGTCTCCAGGCCAGGACCAGCAGACTGAAGGACAGCTTCATCCATCAGGCTGTCAGGAAGCTTAACTCCCTCCCGATTCTGCCCCCCTCTCCCCTCTTCTCCACCACGGTCTCACTGAACTCTGTCACACACACACACACACACACACACACACACACACACACACACACACACACTCTCTCTCTGACTCACTCACTGGCCTGCACCAGTTACCAGTCACTTTGTGGAGCATTGGACTGCCATTACCTCATAAGACTTTGTTGTTATGCTATCTCTTACCGTACATTACTAAATCTCCTTTTGCACTATTTGCCTATTTGCACTACTCTGCCTGGTTTACACTCAATGTCATTTACCCTTACTTGAATATTGTATATTGTATAGCTTTCTTGGTATAATCGCATTGTATTTATTTAAATTTTTACTTTTTAATTATTTTACTTGCATTTCTTAATCACTCTCTTAGATTCTCCACATGGAGCGGACATACCCGGACTCTCTCATCATTGCTCTTGGGGACTTTAACAAAGCCAATCTGAGCCATGAGCTTCCAAAATATAAGCAGTATATTAAATGCCCGACCAGAGAGGAGAGGACATTAGACCACTGTTACAGCACGATCAGCGGGGCCTATCGCGCGGTGCCGCGCGCTTCACTCTGACTTTCTGACCACGTCACGATCCACCTGATCCCCGCGTACAGACAGAGGCTGAAGCTCTCCAAACCTGTTGTGAGGACCAAAAAACTGTGGAGCAACGAGGCTGTGGAGGAGCTTCGCACGTGTTTGGAGACCACAGACTGGGACACATTGAAGGCTGCTTCTAACAGCTTGGACGAGTTTACGGACACTGTCACCTCCTATATCCACTTCTGTGAGGACAGCATTGTGCCATCACGCACCAGGGTGAGTTATAACAATGACAAACCCTGGTTTACTCCTAAACTCAAAAAGCTGTGGCTGGAAAAGAGAAAGGCGTTCAGAAGCGGAGACAGGGACTGCTACAGAGAGGCCAAGTACAGGTTCACTAAAGAAGTGGACATTGCTAAACATCAGCACTCTGAGAAGATGCAGCAGCAGATCTCAGAGAATGACTCGGCCTCTGTGTGGAAAGGTTTTAGGAATATTACAAACTACAAGCCTAAAACCCCCCCACTCCACTGACGACTTGCTCTTAGCCAACACCCTTAACGACTTCTACTGCCGTTTTGACGAGCCATCAGGCAGCCTTCACACCTCCAACGACCCCAACAATAGAGGCACTTTGGACACTAATTCCCCCACCTCTCCCCCCTCCATAGAGCCATCACCACCTTCAAACTGTTCACCTACAACACCCCCCTCCTCACCCCACACAAAAGAGGATTTCACACCACCTCCTCCCACCACAACTCTTCATATTCATGAAGCAGATGTGAGGAAGCAGTTTAGGAGTCTGAATGCTCGGAAAGCTCCCGGCCCAGACGGCGTGTCTCCTGCCACCCTCAGACACTGTGCAAACGAGCTGGCCCCAGTGTTTTCTGGCATCTTCAACTCCTCACTGCAGGCATGTCATGTGCCTGCCTGCTTCAAGTCCTCCACCATAATCCCTGTCCCCAAGAAACCTAGGATCACTGGACTAAATGACTACAGACCCGTGGCTCTGACATCTGTGGTCATGAAGTCATTTGAGCGCCTAGTTCTCTCCCATCTCAGGACCCTCACGGCCCCCCTCCTGGACCCCCTGCAGTTTGCATATAGAGCCAACAGGTCTGTAGACGACGCCATCAACATGGCCCTACACTTCATCCTGCAGCATCTGGACTCCCCAGGAACCTACGCCAGGATCCTGTTTGTGGACTTCAGCTCTGCCTTCAACACCATCCTTCCAGACCATCTCCGAGGCAAGCTTTCCCAGATGAATGTGCCTGATCCCATCTGCCGGTGGATCACTGACTTCCTGACGGACAGGAAGCAGCATGTGAGGCTGGGAAAGAATGTCTCGGACTCCCGGACCATCAGCACCGGCTCCCCTCAGGGCTGTGTTCTTTCTCCTCTGCTCTTCTCCCTGTACACCAACTGCTGCACCTCCACCCACCAGTCTGTCAAGCTAATCAAGTTCGCAGATGACACCACCGTTATTGGGCTCATCTCGGACGGGGATGAGTCTGCCTACAGGAGGGAGGTTGAACGTCTGGTGACCTGGTGCAGCCACAACAACCTGGTGCTGAATGCCCAGAAGACAGTGGAGATTATTGTGGACTTCAGGAAGCACACAGCCCCACTCCCCCCCATCATCCTGACTGACACCCCCATCACCTCTGTGGACTCATTCCGCTTCCTGGGTACCACCATCACCCAGGACCTGAAGTGGGAGCCCACCATCACCTCCGTCATCAAGAAAGCCCAGCAGAGGATGTACTTCCTGAGGCAGCTGAAGAAATTCAACCTGCCAACACGGACGATGATGCAGTTCTACACTGCAATCATCGAGTCCATCTCACCTCCTCCATCACCGTGTGGTACGCTGGAGCCACTATCAGGGACAAACAGAGACTGCAGCGTGTTGTGCGCTCTGCTGAGAAGGTGATTGGCTGCAGACTCCCATCTCTGCAGGATCTGTACACCTCAAGGACACTGCGGCGTGCAGCTCGGATCTCAGCTGACCCTTCTCACCCTGGACACAGTCTGTTTGACCTGCTCCCCTCAGGCAGGAGGCTCCGGTCCATCCGCACCAGAACCTCTCGCCATAAGAACAGTTTCTTCCCCTCTGCTGTTGAACACATGAACAATAACCACATGACTGTCCCCGCCACTAACACATGACCCTACGCTGTGTCACTGCATCATTCCATGTTTGGCACCGATCACCACCTGCACTCATGTATATATCTTTCTACGTAGCACTCATGTATATATCTCATGTATATATCTTTCTTTCTACATAGCACTTTAATTCTTATTGTTTGCACTGAAGCACCGCAGCAATTTCCTAATGTTGTAAACCTCAACATCTGGCAATAAACCCCATTCTGATTCTGATTCTGATATTTAAATGTTCTTTTGCTATTTCATCTAGGGTTTGAGAGTAACAAAATTTCTATTCTCTGTATGTCCTGTACATGTGGTAGAATTGACAAATAAAGTTGACTTTGACTTTGACTTTGACAAAGGTTGATTTTGTTTGGTCAGATGAGTGTCAGGGTGCTTGTGAAAGTGCTAAATCCCTCCTTTGCCACACCCCATGCTCGCTGCACCTGAGTTGACCTGACCTTTCAAATTGGAAGTTGGGGCTGGAGCAGTGCTGTTGCTGGAAGATGTGCAGGGTTTGGACCACCCTGTTTGCTATTTCTCCTGCAAGTTTAACAAAAATCAGCTCAATTATTCCACTATTGAAAAGGAAACTATGGGTTTGTTGTTGGCTCTTCAGCACCTCCAAGTTTACCTGCAGTCCAGTATTTTGCCTATCGTTGTGCACACTGATCGTTTTCCTTTCACGTATATTCAACCACAACCAGGGCCTCATGTGACAGGCTCTGCTGACGCAGGAATACACTCTAGACATTCAACATAAAAAGGGAACTGAAAATATTCTGGCCGATGACCTTTTCAGGTTGTATGATTTTGGTTTTTGGTTTTCATAAGCTGAAAAATGCTAAAATTTAAGTTTTCAGCAATGCTTACCATATTTAGAGAGCCCGATTGGCAACAAGCATTAAAAGTAATCTTCCCCTGATGTCTACTCTGAAATCACAGCAGCAGTAAATTTGCAGCAGGTCTGTGAAGCATGGAGTTACTGGAAGATTATGTCTTATTTATTATCTTTCAAAATACATAAGCATGTGTGTTAGCACTGACCTATCAAATCGTCCATACAGTCTTCCACAAACACCTGGGGAAAAAACAATAACCTGCTAAAGATTACATGTAGTAGATGAGCAGGTGCAAGCTGATAGTGTCACAGTAAGAAGATGCTCCAGTGACCGTGCAGAGTCACATTTAGTTAAATAACCAGAATATTAAAAAACATATAAACAGAGTTCATTGATACTGCTGCAGCCTCTAGAACAGGGGTGTCAAACTCAAATACACAGTGGGCCAAAATTCAAAACTGGAACAAAGTCGCGGGCTAACATTAATATTTATTGAAAAAAAAATCTTCCTCCAGATATAAGAATGAATCTTTTCTTATGGACTCAAATAAGTTTTGCTGGAAAACTGAATATGGAACAAGCAAAGCTTAATACTAAACAATATATATATTAGCTGTATAATACCAGTAGGCCAGCTCTAATAGTAATTTGGTATGGCTTCGCGGGCCAAATGTAATTAGGCTGCGGGCCAAATTTGGCCCGCGGGCCAGAGTTTGACACCTATGCTCTAGAAAGCAGAATAAGATACAGATCCCATACATAGCCAAAGTTACCTGAAAGCTCGTGGTTCACCTGAAAGTTAAAACCCAGCAGCTCCGGATCTACTTCCTAAACTTTGGACAGGAAGTAGATAAACAAACAGCAGTCTGGTCCATCTTTCCAACTTTTCTTTGTTTAAACGATTAACAAATGTATTGGCGAGCTGAGATTATGTGATTATTTTATACATAGAAACAAGCAACCAATCAGGTGAAAGCGTTTCCCAGCAGTGTGCCAGTTGGTGACAGTGTGGACAGATGTTTGCCGTGCAGAATCTGTCACGTAAATCGTACCATCATGGGTGCGGCCGCTGAGCTCTGTACACAATAATCCTTTGCTGTGAGCCTCCAGCTGGTGGTTTAAATCTTTATGTTTACTTTTTATTCACATTTTGATGAATACTTTAAATGTTCTGCTGGTTGTGACTCTGGATTTCTCGCAGCTTCATTTGGTTCCAGTCCAGGCCCGGTCCGAGTGCGGCGACGGGGCACAGAGCTCGGAGTCGGAGTCTGACTCCCCCTCAGCGATGTAGGACCGGACGGCGGTGCAGCAGGCAGCTCCTCCCCCACCATGGCGATCTCCCAGGTTGTTGGAGGAGTAGAATCCATTGTTGAGGAAGTCCAGGTTGTCTCTGGACTGGGAGATGGAGAAGCCACTGAAAGAACGCTCCAGCTCCTCGTGGTCCACCGATGGAATGGAGATAGAGGTGTCACTGTCAGGCTTCCCCTCCTCGCCTCCTCCTCCCATCCCATTGGACCCCTCTCCTGCCCTCTCCTGTTTCTCCGCCCCCCCTCGGTCTCCGGTGCTGTGACGGTTCGATCGGTTCCCACTGTGTCTCTCCCCAGATGGAGGAGGGGGCAGTCGAACCAGTGACCCATCCCCCACTGGACTTGGAGTATTACCCTGGCTACGATGAGGAGGGGGCGGAGCCTGCTGGTGGAGCTGGGAGCTGATGGGCTGCCAGGAGGTGGAGGGAGGACATGTGGGGGCATTGTAGTTCCTGTGTCCGGTGGAACTGCTGGAGCGAACCATCTTCGTCACAACCCGAGCCTTCTCCACATGTTCACCTGGCAACCCTCTGTGCAAGATGTAAACACATTAGTAAGTAACCGCCATTTTATCAACAGGAAGTTCTGAGATTATCAAAAGGAAGTTGTTTATGAACAGCCAGATCTGAGGTCAAGTGGAAGATAACAGATTCCTTTTTGCTAAAGCATATAGTTAAGGCTGGACCAGGTGACCCTGAATCCTCCCTTAGTTATGCTGCAATAGACGTAGGCTGCCGGGGATTCCCATGATGCACTGGGTGTTTCTGCTTCACTCACTATGTGTTAACAGACCTCTCTACATTGAATCATATCTGTTATTAACCTCTGTCTCTCTTCCACAGCATGTCTTTATCCTGTCTTCCTTCTCTCACTCCAACCAATCACAGCAGAAGGCTCCGCCCCTCCCTGAGCCTGGTTCTGCTGGAGGTTTCTTCCTGTTAAAAGGGAGTTTTTCCTTCCCACTGTCGCCAAAGTGCTGCTCATAGGGGGTCATATGATTGTTGGGTTTTTCTCCGTATGTATTATTGTAGGGTCTACTGTACAATATAAAGCACCTTGAGGCAACTGTTGTTGTGATTTGGCGTTGTATAAATAAATTGAATTTAATTGAATTGGATGGTCGGGCCTTTAGGTCAGGTTCAAGTTAGATTAAAATTGGGAAATATTTATTATATTTTTCTCATCACTACTGTGACTTTGATGACGCTACCCTTGACTTGTATTTTCATTTACACTAATGACATGATGAACGAATAAAAAGACACTGACTGCATGATCTTGGCGATGGATTGGCTCTTCTCCAGCTGATCCACTGGACTGTGATAGGGTGGTGCTGGGTCTGGCTCCTTGGATCCAAAGTAGGCGTCGGTCTCAGCCTGAGGGATTCCCATTCGCTGGATATAGATATTAACCAAAAAGTCGAGCTTTCTCTCCATGGACAGGACCTAAGTGAGAAAACACCAGCAAAACAGACTCATGTTTGAAACCATAGCAGAAAAGCCACCAGGTGTACTCTTTATAGTCTGTTTTGTTACCTGCTTCTCCACCTTCCCCAGGCGTCCCATCATGCTCGGGTCTTCAGGTAGCTCCTCACTGGCTGCTTTGGGACGATCCTTATCTGCAATTGGTGTTCCTCTGCCAACGATCTGATCCACCCTGCCAGTCAGGAGACAGAGTGAGTCAAGCCATTCAAAACCTCATAAAGTCTTACTTTACGCAGTTTTACCTAGACTGGAGGTTCTTGATACGGGCGAGCATGTCCAGGTGTCCGGCTGAATACTGTTCAATCACATCCATGACATCATAGGGACGAAGACTTTCCTTAAATTTCCTCTTGGATACCATGAAGCGCATGATGCTAAGAGAGGAAACAAGACAGCCAGCAGTCACACCACATAGACTTGTCTGAAATCAAAAACCCGAATCTGAATACTTAGAAGATATTCTGGGGCTTTTCTGTACAGGGTGCTGTGTGGTTTCTTTATCCAAGTCCTGGTGACTAGTTTGAGTTGCACGCTGTTTACCGGCATGCTTTGGCATGAGTGCCTGGATTGCTAATGAGGTCAATCAAGTCTTGACCACATCCATCTACAGTCTGTGGAATGGAGATAAGGAATGGTCCATATCTCTGCTTCAGTCCTGAAAACTGTGGCTCACAGTCCTGCTGATAAGCTCTGGGCTCAGGGTCACCACAATGGAGAAACATGTTAAAAGTAACGGTTTGAGCTTGGCCCAAAGATGAAGACCAGATCAAATCTACAAAGAGCAGGCAAAGACTGTTTCGTTCTCTGACAGTCGAGTCAACCAGAACTTTGAATGGTTATCTTTAAAAACGTCAGCGATACCTGGGAAAGAACAGTAACGTTAGGGTAGGCCACATTGTGTTCATCCTTTTATCACACTTTGTAGACATTTATATATTCCATCCATCCATTCGCTTCCGTTTATCCTTTTCAGGAAGCTATCCCAGCTGTCTTAGGGCGAGAGGCGGGGATACCCTGGACAGGTCGCCAGTCTGTCGCAGGGCTACACACAGAGACAGACAACCATTCACACTCACATTCACTCCTGCATTCACACCTTTGGGCCATTTAGTTTCCGATTAACCTATCCCCACTGACTGCATGTCTTTGGACTGTAGGAGAACCCACACAAACACGGGAAGAACATGCAAACTCCACACAGAAAGACCCCAGCCTGATGGTGGAATTGAAGTCAGGACCTTCTTGCTGTGAGGCAACAGTGCTAACCACCGTGCTGCTCCATGATATTTCTATATCTTACTACAATGTTGGTTTTATTCTGTGCCTTGTAGAAGGTGGGTCATGGAAGTCCTGGAGGTAGGGCCCCTCCATTCCCACATGCTTCAGGATCAAAACAAACATGGAAGCTAGCCCACAGCTTGTTTGTTTACATGCTGTTTCTTAGTCTCTGCTCTGAAGTGAGCTGAGGGGGGTAGCATACAGCATACAGCAAACTAAGGACAGCCAACACTTCTGGAGATTCAGTGTACGTCCTGAGGGAAGATGGTTCTCTTTGAGGAGGTTTTATTTCTACTGGAGCTGCTGCATGTCTCAGAATTTAGTTCTGATCCAGATTCCAGAACCAGACAGCTGGACTGCTGGAGAGCTGCTGAGGCAAGACCTGAAACTTCAGATAACTGATATGCCTGAATACACCAACAAAAAACACATGAGAAATGATAATAACAATAATAATTGTAATGTCTTAGCAGAGGTGCTTTTACAACACAACAGAACACAGTGAAACAACATAAAGCAATGAAGCTAACTGAGGTCAGACTGACTGCTCTTACCCAACAGCTGATGGGGACCTTTGACCCTGGGGTGAGTAGAAATTTAAAAAAAAATACAAAAAAAGAAATAAAAGTAATGTGAATAAAAACATGATTCAGTGCAGAATAAACAGCAAATAAAGGGTGAGCAAAGCGATGAATGGTGGCAGAAAAACGAATATTTGCAGGAAACTGTTCGTACCAGATGGCTCTAATGGTAACCTTTAACGCTGGGGTCAGGTCCTGAGGGACAAACTCACAGTGGCAGCTCTTGTTGTCATCAGCCATTTCTTCTCCAGGAAGGCTGGCCTCTAAAACGGCAACAAACACAATGGGTGTAATTGACCACACACACACGGGACTGCAGAACCTGTGGGACCCAACATGTCATTACAACCAGAGACCTCAAACTAGTTCACCTGATGTCTGGACAAAAAAAACAAACAAACAACTAAAACAAAACTAAAATGTTGTCACAAACATGACCTGCAGGTGGCAATACAGCCCCTCACGTCATAATGCCCAACAAGACGCCACTGCATGTAAACAAAGTAGGAAATGTGACTCACTTTTATCCTGCTGAAACGCTCATGGTAACCAAAGCTCTGCACACAGACTGAAACCCCATGTCCCTGTTTACCTCTGCCCTGATGGCCTCCCTCTGTGTATTCTGGTGTGTGTGAGTGTGTGCTGACCTGGGGAGCTCTTCTGTCTGAACTCTTCATCCTGCATCTCTATCAGCACTACAGGAGGAAGAGGAGAGAGGAAACACCTTCATCACGGAAGATCACACTCATCATCACAGTCACCCAGAAAACCAAACAATTACCAAATTTTATACCTGCAAGTGTTAGCCTAGATTAGCACACACCGAATGTGCTACCCTAGCTTAGCACATCGAATGCGTTAGCCTAGCTTAGCACACACAGAATGTGCTAGCCTAGTTTAGCACACACAGAATGTGCTAGCCTAGCTTAGCACACAGAATGTGTTAGCCTAGCTTAGCACACACAGAATGTGCTAGCCTAGCTTAGCACACACAGAATGTGCTAGCCTAGCTCAGTGTGACTGGAAGATGAGGAACGCTGTGATCTGAAATGGATGCAGAGCTTAAACTTGACAGTCAGGTTGTAAGATCTAGCTTTTTTTAATGTGAGGCACTTCATCTAAAATAGACCCTATTTTATCAAGGAAGCTTTTTGAGACGGTAATCCATGCCTTTGATACATCAAGGCTGGATTACTGTAACACACTTTATTGTGGGGTTAGTGATGCATCCATCAGGCATCTGCAGGTTGCGCCTAATCCTAACCCTGCAGTGCGACGTTTAACTGGCACATAAAAATCTGAGCACATTTTTAATTAACTCATTTCAGGATCCTTTATAAATCTCTTAATGGCCTGACTGCCCCCCTCCCCCAAACTACTACAGCCATATACACCTGCCCGCTCCCCTAGGTCTGCCAATCAGCAGCTCGTTAAGGTACCAAAGACTAACTATAAATTTAAAGGTGGCTGTGGTTGTGCTGTAGCTGCTCCAAAATTGTGGAATGATCTGCCCTCGCACGTTAGGCAGGCCTCTTCTCTTTCTGACTTTAAGACTCTTCTAAAAACACATTTTTTATTTCAAATTGCTTTATAAAGGTGGTATGGTAAATGGACCCAACAATGGACTATGGGAAGCGCTTCGGCTCCCTTAAGGCCAAAACAGAGAGCATGAGGAGGAGCTTCTTCCCTCAGGTATCTGGTCCCTCAACCAGGTGTAGGACTGGACTCTCTCTCATTCCTGTACATCAGCAACTGTTTATTCCCACACGGTTTATTTGCACAGTTTTATAACTTCTTAAATTTGTTTATCTGCACATTCTATTTGTTTTTATTTATAATTTTTTACCTTCAATTTTACTGTAAATTTTTACATTTTAAACGTGTATATTATGAAAATTTCTGGCTAGTTTAGTTTTATGTTTAGTTTTTTATGGTCGGGCATTGCACAGCAACAAGCATTTCACTGCATGTCGTACTGAGTATGATTGTGTATGTGATAAATAAAATTTGAATGTGTAAATATTAGAAGCAGAGGGAAGTTTATTTGAAGAGCAGAACCAAAGGGATCCCACGAGCTTTTCTATAACGCTGGAAACAGAGGGTTTGCGTGAACTTTACATGAACGCCTTGAACTTGAATGCTAGAAGTCTGATATCACGTCTCAGATTACAGTTCCTGAAACATCCTATCCGGTCGTTAAGTCTGACGTCACTAGCCGTGTCTGGACCTAAACTCCGCTGCAGGTCCATATATCAAACGATCACTGTGGCATTACTGAGAGTTGAAAAACTGTCTAAAGTCTTTCATCTTTAATAAAATGATCAGCGTTCTGATCTACCAGGTGTAACAATTGAGTTTAACATCCAGGCATCCATGAAAACGGAATTTATGACATTTAACGGAGTTAGAAGTTAGCAGGGAGTTAGCTCGCTAGCTTCTATCTAAATACAATATAGCATGTCCTGACTGCGGGGTTTTGGAAACAAATTAAAACGTACAGCTCTGTTATCACTTCCAGCATAAATAAAGACAGAAAATTAAACAGCAGTGACGTTTGTAGGGTTACTGAAGTTTGGCTAGCTGGTATATAATGATGTGCTACGTGACCGCTAGCGACACAGCTATGTTAGCATAATATAAACAAGCTAACTTTTTCCACTCGATAAAAGTTAACGTGAGTGTTCTCGGTGGTCAGGAACAAATGTAATCGCATGGCAGGATGCTGTAAAAGGACCAAACTTCAGCCAGGAGAACAACTGAGATAATCCATCCACAATACAAGGTTAGTCATTCATATACTGCTGCATGGGCTGGGCTGTAGTTACATCCTAAGGTTTTAAAAACTGAGCTTAAATAAATGATTAGTGGTAATAAAAGCCGAGGGAGGTCAACAGTGATCACTGACTGTTTTAGGAGCTTTTTGAGATTAAATAGAAGAAAATACAAAACATTAATTATGTTAACAACACAAAAGCCATATTAAACGCAGACTACTTTAGGCCCGGAAGTAGGATTCGTCGCGTCATCACTGAACAACCGGATAGCTAACTGCTCATTAAAGGGACGTCCACACAGGAAGAGGCTGCACAGCCAACGGAGAACATAAATATCAAAAGCATTCAGGTAAACAATGACACGTGAAATGACTTCGAGGTGGGCGGGTCCTTTTGTTAACCGCCTAAACCCAAACTCTTTCATGGCAGCATTTTTAATTTCTCTTTGCTATTTGGGCTGATTGGGACCTGATGAATGTAAAAACAAAGAATTACCTGATTTTTTTTTTTACTGGATTTTTGTTTCTGAGAAACATGAGATCGACATAAGAGAACATTAGTTTCAAATTTCGATCGAGCAGTGGCAGTATAATGTCCTCGTAAGTGGATATCAGGCACTTGTAGAGCAACATTTAGTATTTTAGTCTAGACGACCCAAAATGTGATGTCCACATACAGTATGTGGACGCCAGGTCCTAGGAGGTTAAACTGATCTCAGCTTTGAGGACAGAGAGGAACCACTGACTGACACAGAAGAAGGGGGAAGTCCACCAGAGGATCATCCGACTGTCAGCTACAAATGCATCCACTGTGGGCAAGGTTTGAGAGTCTGCTCTAAATGCTGATATAAAAACCATTGAAACTGTAGCTAGAACCAGTTAAACCAGTCAGAATCATTCACACACCAAGACTCCACTGATGCTCAGATGATGAGCGTGGATCAGTCACACCTCCAGTTTCCTCTCACGACCTTCTCCTCTTCCCTCTTTCTTTGTTTTTCCCCTCTCTCATTTGTCCTGCATGTGTCACAGTGACCTCAGGTGATGTCTAATGAAAACAAAGAGCTGGGTTCCTCTTCCATTTTTGTAGAAGAAATTCTTTATTTGACACAAATGTTCGTCCCACAGCAGTGTGGAAACGGCTCCGGCCATGCTCACATCCACTGTGAAGCCTTGCACATTTGCACCTGTACCATTGTAGTGTTGTGAGCCCACACATGGCGCCATGGTACTTTTTTTATGTCCGATACCGATATCATAAATATGGATCTGCCGATACGATATGATTTGTTTTTTTAATGTCTCGCTGTTCATACTCACATTTTAAAAAACAAAACAAGCTGTTCTGTTACACTGTATGCAAAAAATACACCACACCCCAAACATTTCACAGTTCAGCAATAATGATCTTTGTATTTACATATTTAGGAGAACTTTAAATCTAAGTATTTAAAGTAAAATTCAAAAATAATTTAAATTGCAATTTTATGCAGATTTCAAAAAGGTCTTTGTTCTGAAAAAAGTGCAATATCAGCACAAAATAATCTTTATATTCAACAACTAAAAAAGTGGAGCCTTTTACACTTAAAGCTGAACATAAACAGACATCCAGAGTGGAAAACAGTGCAAATAAATGCAAACACTTCATGACACTCACCTTTGATCAGGATGGATGTCAGTGTGAGCTGTTTCTATCACTTTTAACCTGAGGCTAAATTTTGTGTCATTTACATACATATAAACACTTATTTTTAATAGTTTTTTTCTGAACCATGAAACTGTTTGGCCATGTGTCGTCCCTGCGTCGGGAGCACATGCTGGGCTCTCCAAATCACACACAAACAGTATCCCACATTCCTGATTTTTAGTTCACAGACACTTCTTATAACGACTAACTTCTCCTGAAACGTTGGAGGGTTTTATACAGTAAAGTCACAGGATAAAAATAATTATCAGTCATTTGTTAAAATAATAATTTTCTGTTGTAACCCTCAAACTGAATGGTAATGTAACCACAAATATTTTTCACAAAACTAAAACACACTACTTCCACATCTAATGTCTTTACTCAGACTAAACTGGATCCGCACTCCGTGTCGGCGAATGCTCGCAGCATGGGGGCGGCGGGTTTGTCCCCGATATCCGATCCAGTAATTTAGGTCAGGATCGGATCGATACCGATGCTGTATATCGGATCGGTCCGGTCCAGAAGAGTTTGTTCACCCTGAGTCATCATCACTGGAGCTCAGATTCCTAATTTCACCTTTGATTTTAATCTGATGATCGAACTCTGACCGGACAGATCAGAGGAAGTTTGCTGATGGAGGTGAGACAGCAGCAGACTCTGGATCAGTTTGAATCCAATAAAAACTGTCCTGCCATGCAGGTGAACCCTGATTCGCTGATTCCTTCGGGTGGATTCGGTTCCAGGCTGACAAACACGATGATGATGATGAAGTCTTTTAAACCAAACATTTAATCTCAAAATAACAGCAGTTTAGTGACTAATGCTTAAGTAAAGACAGACCACATCTTACAGAGTGTCCTGGCAAACAGGACAAGCTGCTGATTTTTCTGAACATGTGATTTTAGTGCAGATTTTTGGGCGACTGGTATCGACACTGCTCAGCTTGGCCGGTCTTACCTTCAGAGTTCTGACGGGATGCTGCTCCCCGGATCCTGAAGGCCTGCCTAGTTCTGCTGCGTTCTCCAAAGCTCCAGCTCTTTGGAACCTTGCTGGGACTCTCTTCCAAATTGGGCTCTATGCTGGGGGACCGCCGCAAGGCCTGGACTCCCCCAGGACCTCCAGGTACTCCAGGACCAATGCCAGGAGCAGGACCCATTCCAGGTGCAACTCCTGGGCGAACGGGAGGAACCAGTAAGAAGGAAGGAAGACAGAGTGCTACTTCAGGTCCTGATTACAAGTAACGTTCTTTGCTTAAATGGCTCCTCCTGGATATGACTGCCAGTCCTTGATGTGCACAAACCAGTAACCACCAGCTCACAGGGGTGCAGTGGTTACCTATGTTGCCTCACAGCCTGAGAGTCCTGGGGTTCCACCCATCCTATGAAATAGGCCGACCCCCCCCCATCACCACCAACGATCAGTGGATGGCGTGTTGTCTGACTCTGTGTTTAAAGACTCATTTAGCACGTAGATGACATCAGTATCAGGATTACTCCCAGACCAAAAACATGAACGTTAAAAAATATCAACACCCACCGTGCTGAGGAGAACCTTTGCCTTTGGTTCCTGAACTCCGAGGAGACGAGAAGACCCTCTCCTTTAGACTCACCTTCTGACTGTGGGAGGGAGGAGAAAGACCAGGAGATTTTAGTCACCTCTGGAAAATGATCAGCTCTTAAATCCCTTTGGGTTATGGTCATATAATTACATAACTAACCAAACAGATACACTTTAGTCCTCATAGGTGATAAAAACTAAGGAGCTTGGAAAGAAAAAGACTGGAAGACATTTCACGTCTCATTCAACAGTGTTATTCAGATGTGAGACCTCACCCCATCAGGTTTGGTCTTACAGTGGTTTCACCCGAAACCTCTGGTGATAACGACCGACACCTTTTTTCACTCCTTGGCTCATGAGATGAGGAACGTGATTAATAATGGGTCAACGAATCTCAACCAAGACACCTCTTTGATAAGAGGTGCATGGTCATCACAAACATGTAAGAATTCCAGGTGCTTTCTTTCCAAGCTCCTCATAGTACCATGACAGACACACAGGTGTTAAACCTGGAAATATTTCTTTGTTCCCTGATTGCAGAGACTCAGAGGAACCATTTAAAACAAATTTAGGGTGATTGCTGCTGATGACTTAGACAACAGAGGGTTCACCTCTTGAACTTCACCAAAGGAAATATTCAAATAGAAGGATGTAAGGCAACATGGATCTAAAAGGCTTTTTGTGACAGCTGAACGTTTCTAAAGCAATGGTTGAATAAGATGTTGGGAAATCTGATGTGAGTCCTTGGAGAAGAGACCACGGACCTGGGAGAAGGTTCAGGCTGAACATCCTTCCTGCAGGGAGATAAAGATTGCCATTAATCACTGACTTTAAAGACGATTATTCATCAGATTATTAAAGATTATTATTGTTCTTCAGTTAAACACCAATGAGCCAAACAGTGACATGGTCAGCATGACATCACCCTTTGGTTTTGGATGTTCTAAATTCAATTCAGTTTAGTTTTATTTATTTAGCTCCAAATCACAGCACCAGTCGCCTCAAAGCGCTTTGTATCGTAAGGTCAAGACTCTAGAATCATATGACCCCCTATGAGCAGCACTTTGGCGACAGTGGGAAGGAAAAACTCCCTTTTAACAGGAAGAAACCTCCAGCAGAACCAGGCTCAGGGAGGGGCGGGGCCATCTGCTGTGATTGGTTGGGGTGAGAGAAGGAAGACAGGATAAAGACATGCTGTGGAAGAGAGACAGAGGTTAATAATAACTATTAAATGCAAAGTGTCTGTTAGCATTTTAGCTCCTGAAATGTTCTCAGGTGTTCTCAGGTTAGTTCGAGGAGGGTTTTTGGCTCACTGGTGCAGTTATGGTGCAGTCGTTGTGTGGAAACTTTCAGACCTGAATGAGAGTCCGGATTTGTTCTTGAGGTTCCTTAGTAAGTCCAACTGATTGAGAGGAGGGATCAACCTGCAGACACAAATTTTACAATCACACAGTTTCAGAATCCCTGAGGAGTGATTGGCTGCAGGTGCACAGGTGCAGTCTTACCTATACATGGGGACAGACACTGTCCTCTCGTAATAATCCCAGGTAGATGTCAGATCGGTTCGGCTCAGATTTGTGGCGTAAACCCTCCAGGCCGCCTGTCGACACAGGAAGGAAGCAGCTGACTCCTAAAAGGTCTCACGTGAGGGTGCCAGTGTAGATTCTCACCGCACAAAGTCAGTGTGATGTCAGAGCATGGGCTCACCTGTACGAGTCCTGCTGCGGGATTTCGTCTCTTCTCAAAGTGTTTCTGTCTGTGCTGCTCCTGAACCTTCAGAGCAAAGCCAGAACCCAGAATCCCCTGAAGAGAAACACAGACAGGTGAGCTGGTACGAACAGGTGTCTCAGGTAAACCCAGGTAGATAAAAAACTGACTCACAGCCGGCAGAGCAAAGAATGAAACTCCAATCAGAGTGAAGGTTGCAGCCAGCAGACGTCCATTCCAGGTGATGGGGAACTTGTCTCCATAACCGATGGTTGTCAAGGTGATCTGAGACACAAACAAACAGACTACATCGTCCCATCACGGAGGAGGAAACACCAGTTGTTTCAGCTCAGGTGTACACACCTGTACCACACCTGTGCTGGATGTTCTGTCTGTACTGATTAGGTGAACGTGTTTTTTACTGCCATGCTTTTAGTTCATGTATTTTGTTTTGCACTATGCATATTTTATATGTCATTCGGTCATTTATTGCGGGAATTCTCATGTAGGAACTTTTGTACTGCATTGGTTCTGCTGGTGCACCTGAGTGAGGTGCACGGCCATGTTGAAGCAGGAGAGGCCAATTTAAGTTGGAGGAAGTTCAAATGTTCTTAAAAGTATGTGTGACGTGCTCAAAGCATGGGTCAGCCAGCGAGGTATGTTGTAGTACAGCGGTCCCCGACCTTTTTTGCTCCACGGACGGTTTAATGTCAGACAATATTTTCACGGACCGGCCTTTAAGGTGTGGCGGATAAATACAACAAAATAAAATAATACAACCGAGACAAAAGCAGTGGGATTTTGTAACAATAAGCGTGAATTCACTGTGTAATTGTGTAACTTTATTAGCAGCGTCCTCCTGAAATGCACCAACAACACAGAGTAACATCCTCCTCTCTGCCCCTTAATGCTCTCCGGTTGCTATGGTAATGGATAAATATTTATTTCAAAATAAGACACACAACTATAACACGGGAAAGATCCAGGGAAACAGTTAACGATAAAAACCCTGAAAACCATAAATTTCACACCCGCTGCTGTAGATCATTTATGTCTCTGTTTCACCCGTCTTACTATTTCATTGAATTTTATGCTGTGTTTGAGTTCGACGGTGGCGTCATTTGTGATCAAGGTGATGCTGTAACAACATCAATCCCGAGATTTTACAGCTCAGTAAAGCCAACCTCATGCCATCAGCAAGTGATGCTGTTTATACCTGCTGCTTTGCAGCTCAGATAACTAATCACAGGCAAACAGCACCTCACCTGATCTCAGGTGAGGTGTGGGTGTGTATGTGCATTCATCTTACCAGTCCCCACCAGAGGGCGTCAGCATATGTCTCAAACTGTTCATTATCTTCTTTTTCTGCCAGGTAAACGAGGAAACTTGCCAGAATGAGACACAAGAAGCCGATATACCAGGCTGTGATCAGCTCCTGCAGTGGGCGAGAGACTAGAGGGTAAAGTCAGGACAGAGGAGAGCCCGGGAGGCATCCTGCTCATGTGCTGAAACGCCTCAACTGGCTTCTAGTAGCACAGCAGCTACTTTAAGCTCCTCCACAGCTCGAGGTTCAGAATCTATGACACACTGAAAGTTAAGGATATTCCCTTAAGACTAATTTCCTCGTCCGTTAAGAGAAAAAAACAACTACACCTGTGAACTAGTCTAAAAGTAAGAAAAAAGTTTCGACTACATGACCTGACCGTTTATGACATCGAGTTTTGGAGGTGCCGGTCAGAGAGTGCACCCTGAATTTCTAAAAGTTTGTGGACTTGATGAATTTGAAGGGTGAGCCCTGCGTTTATGAGCTCTCCACCATGGACATGAAGCTGGTGCATGGTGACCTCTGCAGCACCAACTTGAATAGAATAAAATAGAATAGATCTTTATTGTCCTGTTACGAGAACAATAAAAGACAGTTTGGAATCTCTGTGTTAGCAGCCTGTAGATTTTTACATTGAAATTCCTTCAGAGAAACCAAAAAAGAGACTTAACGATGTTCCTGCACAGATCTGTACAAGTTATATACGCCATATAAAGGAGCAGCGTGATGATCGGTGGTAGTGCACACAGGGAGAGACCAGAGGTAGGAATGTTGGTTCCATTATAATAAATACAGTGAAAATGTCCGTACACGTTAACAGCACAGTCGACGTTAAATCAGGGTGGAGGCAGGACATGATGGGCTGGAGGTAGCTGGGCTCTGCTGGTTGGCAGTGTAAAGGTTTCACTGGAAGAAGGTTTCTGGATTGTTTTCCACAAACCTTTTCTCCGTACATATTGCAGTTGATTGTGTTGGTCCTTCTCCAGTTGTTGCGTCTGAGGTGGACAACTTCATCCCCAGATGTAACTAACCCAGATGCTCCTTAGTTGACTGGCTAGTTGAGGGTTAATGTTTTTCAAAATCATTTTAACAGCATCACCTCAAATCAAATCAAATCAAATCACTTTTATTGTCACATCACATGTGCAGGTACATTGGTACAGCACATGTGAGTGAAATTCTTGTGTGCGAGCTTCACAAGCAACAGAGTTGTGCAAAATACAATAATGTAAACAAGCAAAATACAAGAATGGCTACATCTGAAACTAATAAATATATGTACAATATATTAGAGATGGCACGATACCACTTTTTTATGTCCGATACCGATACCGATGTCATGAATTTGGATATCTGCCGATACCGATATGAATCCGATATAGTGTGTTTTTTAATCAATAAAACTGTTTTTTAATATCTTGCTGCATTTTGTATAAGTTCATAGTCAAGTTTAAATAAACAACAGCACTAAAGCTATTCTGTTATACCTGTGTGTAAAAAGTACACTGCGCCCAAAATATTTCATAGTTCAGCAACACTGATCAATCTAATAAACTTAAACCTGCTCCATCCTTCCTATTCTGGTATTTTAAAGAGTACTTAGCAGAAATATTAAGCAACCTAACTAATAGGGTTGCAAACTACCAGCAAAAAAAAATAAAAAATAGGGAACCACCCTCCACCCTCCACTTTGTGATGCTTAATCGATGTAATCAACTTTAATTTGATGCAGTGTGAAAAAAAAATGCACAGAAATAAATTATTTTTTCAAGAATAATTAAATAGATTCAACATCTTTCTTCAACAGAATTGCAGACTGCACAGATGGTACCTTCCCAAAGGAAAAAGTACTATAGCTTACTAGGGTATATTAGACTTAACAGTTACTATATACAGTAATGGACTTCTATACATTTTACATCAGATTAAAACTTTGGGTGTCAGATAATTATTTATTAAAAGCTCGACATTTTAAATGAGAATAAGAAAGAAAAGTGTGTCTTTGTGCCCCCTTTTCCCTGTTAATGCCCTATCGGCCCCCCTGGCTAAACTTTGCTAGATCCGCCCCTGCACAGTTACCAGCGTCAGCTACGTAGAAAAAGATCCTGGTGTAGAAAGTAATATTAAATACATTCTAACAACAGCTTATCAAGCTTAAACGTGCTGCTGTTGTTCAGCCGCTGGTTTCCTCTTTCTGGTGCAAAGTGGGCCAAAAACAAACAAGAGAGACGTACTCCCGACAGAAAAGCCGATCAGCTGATCATTAAGCAGTTTCATGAAGTAGCGGCAGGAGAGAGAGAGAGAGAGGCACTTGCTCCATATATCAGTTGTTAAGCTTAACGCTGGAATGCTTTACAAACATTCAGAGAGGAACTTACACACTTGCTTTACTTCTCTCTGGGATAACTTCCTCGGAGATGAAATGCTGGTTTGGTAGCGAGACTACAAATACACACAGCCGCTGTATCACGTGACCACACTGCTCCGACGTGCTACGGTTATGAGACGAGTTACGCCATGTCGCAAGTTTTGTGAGGTGCTTTTTTGATATTTAATGGATCGATTACATTTTTTATTTCTCGCCGATATCCGATCCAGTAATTTAGGTCAGTATCGGACCGATACCGATACATAATATCGGATCGGTCCATCTCTACAATATATAATAGTATATGCATTTCTGGATGTGTATACTAAATATTTTTCTACGTGTGTGTGTGTGTGTGTGTGTGTGTGTGTGTGTGTGTGTGTGTGTGTACACATATTTTACAAATTAAATAGAGTAAACAATAAATAACTTATAGTTGGCTTCCAGCGTTTGCAGAGTGATTGATACGTGTAGGCAAAGTCTCTGATGCTCTCAGCCTCTTTTTGGACTGTGCTCCGCACTCTCTCAGCCAGCTCATCCTCATAGTCTCCTGACAGGAACGCATTATTTCCAGGTTTGGATTTTATGGGATCCCTTGAAGTTCCAGGTAGAACATTACAAAGAGTAGCCATAAGCCCCTCGTCAGTGAGTGGGTTGAGGCCCAAGAAGTCTTCCCCCCTCTCTACGTACTGAAGAGGATCAGACTCATCAGCTTTTCCAAATGTTGGAAAAGGCACTTTGATAGGCCTCTTCCCCCCATTCTACTCCTCGTTTCACCTCGGACGGTTAGCTGGTTACAACCTGGGTTGGACAGCCACTCTTAGATGTTTCTCTCCAAATATGTCGTCTGAATAGGTTTGCAACCCTGCATGTCCAGGTGCCGGGACAGAGAGAAGGATCCTCTTTTATCGGTTGGATGACATCAGGTATGAGTTTTGTGGTTATTTGAGTGTACTGGTCCTTTAAACTTCACTCGTTTGACAAGTTGTTTTCTGTGAGATTTGTGTTCATTTGTTCCATTTGAAAAACTGTTTTTTTTGTGTGTTCAGTGCTCGTTTTTAGCTCCTCCTCCTAGTCGTGTTGGTTCTCCACAGTTATTTAGGCCGTTCCAGAATATCCTGATCAGCAATATTTGATGACGTGAACAGATTCACTTCCTGTGTTCTTTAATCGATTTTCCAGGAGGAGAGTTGGACAAGTTTAAAGGAGCACCGAGCTCACTCAGATCCATAGCCCGCAGTGAATTATGGGAGGAGAGTTTCATTTGCTGATACCGTCTGGATTTCCAAGGGTGACCCAGCACTGGGAGCAGTTTTGTGTTTCTGTTGGGTTGTTTCAAATAAAGTTTTTTCTGTCTTTATTTAATGGGTTTATAATTAATGAATGAGTCCCATCCGAGGTGTCATTTTTCTATTTGTCAGTTTATATAATGAAGGTGTGGGGGTAGCAGTCAGGTACAGCAAACCTCACAAAGGATGTAAACATGTAACAGAGCTTACCACCCTCAGCATGAAACAAACCACGGTTTCTCTCATAAAACTCAAACGGATTCACACACTGAAAATACTCATCCTTTAACCTAAGTGTAGTTCACGGCTCATGTTTGGTCCACGTTTTATCGCTCACCAGTCCACTGCAGTGACAAACGAAAGGCGTCTCAAACCAGCTGTGCACAGCTGCACACAAAGTACAGCCTGGAGCAGCGCCTCACTGCCACCTCCATCCACAAAGAAATCCTCCTGCGTCAGAGCCAGACGATCCCCGGTGCTTTCCACTGGCGTGCTTCTTTTGAAGGCTGTCAGTGGGGCCTTCCACCCAGAAACACTGGGCTGGTCCGCTCCGTGTCGAGGACCACTCCAAAAGGAATTGGGGGTGTGGCAGTGAGTTTGCATGAGGCGATCCGAGTTCAGAGCAGCAGACAAGTGAGCACTGGCCATACGTTCATCCTTTGATGAACACGCATACGAAGTCAGATTCCTTTGCAGAACGTAGATAATTCAGCATCGTCAGCAGGTTCCATTCCACACAGGTTCTGGTCCGCACAATCACGCATTCGGATCCACACATGGCTGAACGTCTTCATGCGTTCTTAAGTCCTTTGTCAGTTCTCCCAGTCACAGCTCGCACTTTCGCTATACACCTAATGGCTCATAACAGCAGCCCCACTGTCCTGCGTCCCCACATGTCTACAAACCAAATCCAAAAGACTGGATGGTCAAACCCCCACGATCACTCCAAAGTCCAAGGTCCAACGATCACTCTGAGCCTGCTTCCTAACACTGGAGACCACAGGTGTCGAACTCCAGGCCTCAAGGGCCGGTGTCCTGCAGGTTTTAGATGTAACCTTGATACAACACAGCTGATTTGAAGGCTAAATGACCTCCTCAACATGTCCTGAAGTTCTCCAGAGGCCTGGTAATGAACTAATAATGTGATTCAGGTGTGTTGACCCAGGGTGAGATCTAAAACCTGCAGGACACCGGCCCTCGAGGCCTGGAGTTGGACACCCCTGCTGTAGACCAAACTTTCCTGAGATCTGGTCATCTTCCAGGATACTCTGACAGGTAAACAGTAGGGGCGCAGCGAAACACATAATTCACGGTTCGATATTTTTTTGATACAAAAAAAAATGTTCATGCTTTTTGAATTTATCATTTATTAAAATTATAAATATATATTTTAACTCAAACGTACAGTTTTTAAATTTAATGTTGCTGAAACAACAAAGGGATAAAATAATAAATCTATCTGATCGAGAAATCACTCACTGTTAACGAGCGTTAACGAGCTAACTGCGCTAACGCAGTAGTTCCCACCCATGTAATTGAGCATTGCGTGGCACATCCAACATACTGTTTTACTTTAGTCCATGACTCGCTTACCTTCAGGGTCATACGTCACATGAAAACCAAAATAGTTCCAAACGCCAGATCTGAATGAGGGTGGGGGAGGTTCAGTTTGCCATGTTGCAATGAGCTTAGCTTCTGTCTGCTAGCTTGCGCTGCGCTCAGTGAATCGACAGTGCAGCCTAGGCGGAGTAGTCGAACGCAGATCCACTGAGCACTCAACACAGACAGCATCGTCAGAAGAAAAGTTGATAAAATAAATTACAAATTTTGTATTGTTCGATACGTATGCGTACCGAACCGAAAGCACTGTATCGAACGGTTCAATATCGGTACGAGTATCGTTACACCCCTAGTAAACAGGTAACCAACAAAAATAGACTGACTCTAAATTTTATTTATACTCTTTTCTATTTTGAGGTATATGTGAAACATTGATCTAATCAATAACTCCGATCAATACAGATGAAAGTAATAAACCAATACTGCAGCTCAGTGTTGTGGTTTCTCTAATACTGTAGACCTGGTGGGGTTAAGCACAAGCTTTGACCTTTGACATCCATCAGTCTGGGTGCCAGCTGAGCTCAGTGGGTGAGCGGGCGACCACACAACTGCAGAGCAGCAGCTCGGGTTCGAGCCCGACCCGTGGCCCTTTGCTGCGTGCCATCTCCTCCCTTTCTATTCAACCTTCACTTTCAACATCCAATAAAGTCATAAATACTTTAAATAGTGGACCAATCTTAGATCTGTAAATATTCTGATTCTTTGATTTCAGTCAGTTTTTAAACTTTCGTGTCCTGTTCCAGATTCTCAGTGTTTCATCACAGTGAGCATTAGCTGATCTGTAACCACCGACAAGTCAGCGCCACGTCAGCTGGCGTCACTCAGACATACGAGTTTTACCTTGCTGTGAGCGTAGACCACCGATCCCAGCAGCTTCCAGGTTCCTCCTCGGCGATCCATACGGATCATTCGGAGAATCTGAAGGAACCGCAGTGACCTGATGGCCGACGTAGCGAAGACGTTTCCCTGAGTCCCTGCAGCCAGGACTGATATGGATGCTATGAGCACCATGATGTCTGCAGACAGACAGGTAACAGGTAGGTCAGAGATGGCTTTTCTAATTGTACCATCATGAACTGGTCCTTTCCATTAGCACTGATAGTTATTCTTCTAACATTGCCCCACTGGCACAAACCCACGGGGTTTTCTGTTTTCATTACAGACGCTGCAGCTTGGGTCTGTCTTTGAAATCATCATGTTACTTATCACTTTTAATAATAATGATGATAATACATTTTCTTTTATGTACCTTTCAAAACACTCAACGTCACCTTACGCAGAAGAAAAGACAATGCAGTGTCTCAAAAATGAGTTAATAAAACAAGATTGGACCATTGTATATAAACACAAGGATGTCAATAAAGCCTATGAGGCATTCTTAAGCATATTCATGGCTTTTTTAGAGGAAAACAGCCTACTTATTGAAGTCAACAGGAAAGATAAGTATGCAGGAAGACCATGGATGACAAAGGGACTGCAAAATGCCTGTAAAAAAAGAACACCTTACATAGAGAATTCATTAAAAAGAGAACTACAGAATCGGAAAAGAAATATAAAAAGTATAAAAATAAATTAAGAGAACTTTAGAAAACTATTTCTAAAAAGATTTGATAGCTTTGTGGATAAACATGATTTGTTGGCAAATTGCCAGTATGGGTTTAGAAATAATAGATCAACAGTTTTGGCATTGATGGATTTAATGGAAGAAATAACAGAATGTATGGATAACAAGAAGTATGCACTAGGAGTCTTTCTAGATCTAAAAAAAGCATTTGATACTGTTGACCAGGAAATTCTAAAAATCAAACTGGAAAAATATGGGTTCAGGGGTGTGCTACTGGATTGGATAAACAGCTATGTGATGAATCGACAGCAATATGTACAAATAAATGAGATTAAATCTTTTTTTTTTTTTTTTTTTTTTTTCTAAATGACATCAGAAACAGCAGTATGCGACATTACGTGATGGCAGAGCTTCAGTTCATCCTTTGTCATTTTTTTTTTTTTTTTTTTTTTTTTTTTTAAATAAATAGGACAGGGGGAATGAATGAGAGAAAGAGGGGGAGAGAAAGAAAGAAAACCAAAGGGGAGAAGAGACGGTGAGAAGGGGGGGGAAGAGAGAGAAAAAAAAAAAAAAAAGAACTCCTGGGTCACCTGTATGGAGAAAAAAAAACAAACAAACAAAAAAACAAACAGAGGAGACAGCAAACAACAAAGAGCAACATAATAATAGAGAAAACAAAGCACCATCACAATAAACTAGCTAGTCATAGATATCAATATTTACTAAGTAATAAACGATATTGTGCAGCACGCAAGATAGACAGCGCACAGTGTGCTTTGAGGCAGCAGCCAAGAAAGCTTTAGTCCGCGTCTGTGAATACCCATGTGTGCATACCTGTGTGGATCAGCATGCTTGCATTCCAAAGGTTTCTCCATGTAATGATCTGCTAGGGAGTGTGGGGGGGCCACAGCCCCGTCCTCCAGGGTGTGAAGCGGGTATGGAGGAGATCAAAACTCCAGACATCCAGAGGCCCCCAGAACACAAGAGACCATGGAAGACCAACAGAGGGGCAGCCGCGCCACTGTCCCAGTAAGAGCTGAGGAGAGTCCCAGATGAGGGCTCGCCCAGCAGCCGCGGAGCAGAAGTCAGGGGGAGTTGCAGTGACGCGCCCGTGAGCTCCGCCGGCCCCCAGCTGTGCCTGAGTGACCGAGCCCCAGGCCGAGAGGCCGGGGGCACCCCACCTCCAGAGGGGCCCGAGCGAGCCCCAGGCCCCAGGCCCCGACAAGCGGCCGCCAAGGAGTGAGCCGGTGTGTACCCGGACGCCCACCCCCAGACACAAAGAACCACCAACGCACCGACACCTGAGGGAGTCCGCCACCGGCAGGGGAAGTGGTGGTGGGTGGAGATAGGCCTCCAAACCTTGGAGGGCCTGAGGTGTCCCCAGAGAGGTGGCGTCTGATACCCAACCTGACATATAGACACAGACATACAGGCACACACAGATACAAACATCCATTCCCACCCTCATGCTCTCATATGCACTCACTCCACACTCAACCAACGTGGAGACAGACATAAAGAGACGCTGTACACACGATCACACTCCCCAAGCGTACTCTACAAACCGGGTCTAGGTACCCTTGCCCCTGGAGGGGGGAACTGCACCCAGACCCAGGTGGTGTTACCCTTTTCCCTGCGGTGGGGAGAGGCAGACCACCCCGACTCCGCAGCAGCAGGGAGGCCCCACACCCCAGACCGCAGTCGGACGGCCAACTCCTCCTCCTAGCCCTCCCGCTCCAGCAGGCCGCAGAGAATGGGGGTGGGAGAAGACTCCAAACCTCCCTCCACCCGCTCATTGTAGTGTTGATGCATATGTGTTCTAAGGTGCAATTAAAACCCAGGAGGGCATGGAGCTACCTGCCAAGGAGCAGCAGGTAAGCGCATAGTCCCTCCTGCTAGCCCTCAATGACTAAGTGTATTTAAAATTGAGAGGTGGGCAACGACGTCAGGGGTGAGGTGTACACCCTGATGGTAATTTGGACTCCGTGATTGTGCCCACCCCCAAGATCCTATATGTATGTGTAATGAGAGTGTGAATAATGTGAATGTCTAGGTTGTGGGATAAAATTGAGGCAGAGGCAGCCAGAAGGGGACAGAGGGGGGGGTAGCCTCCTCTGCACCCTGGTGACATACCCCCACTCCAAGGCCCTGCATGTGTGGGTGGTTGTGGAGGAGCGGGAAGAGGGAGGCAGCTGGAGATGGGGAGGGAAGGAAGGGAGGGGCAGGTAACCCCTCCCTGGGGCCAGCTCCCCCGCTGACCCCAGTAGGCACTCCCACCCTTCGCGACCCGCCAGGGAAGGGGGGCCCAGGCCCATCAGACCGGGGCCCAGTGCAGTAGCGCCCTCCGGCTCCACAGAGCCCTGGACAGTCCACCCAACCCCACCACAGAGAAAACTGCACCCACCCCACCATCCACACATCTTCCAGACTACATAAGACGGTAAACGCCCAGGCTGAGATCTTCCTCCACCTCTCCTGTATCTCCCCCTCCTGCAGAGAGTTCCTGAAGAGAAGAAAGCTCCTGCAAGATGTGACCATCCCCCCCACCAGTTGAAGAGCCCCCCAGGCGGCTCGACGCACCGGCGGCACCCTGCTCCAGGGCCGGGCCCCCATGCACCCACCCGCCCACAACCCCGGCAACACACCAACCAGGACCCAAGCCCCCGAGGCCCGGCCCGGGCCCCAGCCCAGAGACGGAGCGCCCCCAGAACCTCACGCCCATCCCGGACCCACCCAGGGCCAGCCAGGTTGCCAGGTCAGTAACCCACGTCCGTCAGCACAGACCCTCCCCTAGCCCCGCTGCACGCAGCCGCGAGGAAACAGTCACCTGAGAGCCAACAGAGCCCCCAACCGGACGTGACCGCTACCCCGGGTTGAGCCCCCCAAGGAAGATGCCTCCGGGGAACCCCCCGACGCCCTAAGCCTGTCCCTACCCCCTCACCAATCACAACAGTGAAGGCGGGACCAAACTATGACCCCCCCACCCCCACTAGGTGATGAGATTAAATCTAAAATGATGGATATTGAATGTGGAGTAAAACATTGTATATGTTATATTGTGCTTTGCTATTACCATACATGAGTTATTGTGTAGAGGTTTGGGGAAATACATATAAAAGTAATATTCAGACTATAATCATAATGCAGAAAAGGGCCATTAGACTAATAAATCAGGAGGGGTATAGGGCTCACACAAACGCACTCTTTATTAGGACGCAAGCTATAAAATTCCAGGATCTGGTGAAGTTTAAAACTATATAAGGTAAGGAAAGGGATGCTCCCAATCGAAATAAGTAAATGGTTCTTAGAAAGAGAAGGGAGGTATAATTTTAGAGGGAAGTGGAATTTAAAATTACAAAGAGTAAGAACAACGTTGAAAAGGATGTCTATTTCAATAGCGGGAGTTAAATTCTGGAATGAGTTAAAAGAAGAAATAAAGGTCAGCAGTGATATAAACCAGTTTAAAATAAAACTCAAAAAAGAAATTTTAAATAAGTATAAGAATGAAGAAAATGCAATGAACCCAAGACAGCAGTCAAACTCATGTTTATTTTCTTCTGCAAATTAGCAAATCTAAATATAGTTTCAGTTGAACATGTGAAAATATTTTTTTGAGATGTTATGTTCTAAGTTGAAGGCATTGTATACGTTTTTGTTGTTCAAATTTAGATGATGAGGATGTAAACCTGTAAACCTCCTTTTCAAACAACTGTATGGAATGATTTTATGAAACGTTGGTGAATGTATATGTTTGAAATAAAAAAGAACTGAACTGAATAAAACAACAACAGACATAAATACCAATTTGATAGGGTTTGATTTGTTTGTGGAGGACGAGTCGAGATCTTTTATAGATTTTATGTTCCAGGCAACAACCTTTAGCTTTAAGCTGACTGAAATAAACCATGGTGCAACACAGAAGGAGCCAAGGCGTCTAAAATGTCATCAAGTCCATCATTAAATGAGCGTTTAATCAGGGAAGGACAGAGGATTTATACTCGGGAGGCAGTCAGTACGACTCAAAAGAGTGTTCAAATTAATGCCCCTGATGTTGCAAAATGAGATGACAAATGAAGTTAAATTAACATTAAAGATATTCACATGTGGTCAGAGGTGGGGAGATAAGCTGTTGTACAGCAGGGGTGGGGAACTCCAGGTGTCCTCCGGGTGTTAGATATCACTCTGTGTCACCCAGGATTAGTTCATTAGCAGGCCTCTGGAGAACTACAAGACATGTTGTTGACTGGATCCTACCCAGGCTACCATGTGGCAAGAGGCAGGGCTAACACAGACAGCCATTTACATTCACACCTACGGCCAATGTAGACTCCCCAGTTTACCTAACCCCACTAACTGTGTGTCTTTGGACTGGGAGGAAGTCGGAGTACCTGGAGAGAACCCACACAGACCAATGACATCCAGACAGCAACAGAACGCTGGCAGAGAGTCGGAGAGGGCGACTGTGGCCAGTGGACTACGTAGGAAAAGCAGGGTAGTCCAGATGAGCACAGACCCCCAAAACAACACGTTAATCCACAAAGCTGCTGAAGATGAACCACGGGAGGGCTTCGGACCAGTGAGAACACAGGTTATGGGTGGGAGTTAACAAACATTAACAACAGGTAATACAAGGCTCACCAACATGCCAGCAGCAGCTAGTCGCACCAGCGTTCACTCCCACGAAGAAGCTGTTATGAAGACAACACCCAGATTTCCTTCCCTCTTAAACCCGCCTCCTGCTCTCTAACCTGCTGTTGAGCTGATGTTAAAACCTGGCTCTCACAAAAAGTCCTCAAACTCAATGAAAGCAATGTTTTAGTGATTTATCCCACTCACTGACAGACCATGACATTTCCCACTGTCCCTCCATACCTACATGTTGTATAAAAAACATCCGTAAGACGACTGCAGCAGCTGGACTCCTGGCACATGCATGTTTAGCTCAGTCTTAAACTTCCAGCTTAGTTCTGTTGATCAGCACCTTCTAATAATTCCAGACTGACTGCTTGACTCATACAAGCAACCGTGAATTCCCAGCCCCGAAACTCTGGAATCATCTTCCCAACTGCAAACATACTTCCTCTCATCAGCTGTTTCAGCTTCAGACTAACTTAAACTATAACTCTAACTTTAATTATTCAAATTTTTATTATTCATTTATTTTGTTGTACTTTTACTCCTGAGGGGGGGCTAACACACAGACAACCATTCACACTCACATTCACACCTATGGGCGAATGACCAGTTACCCCAACCCTATGATAACTCCTACATCATTTGTGTTGCATTGTGTACTCGCTGTGCAGCACTTGGTGAACATCTGTTGTGTTTAGATGTGCTGTATAAAAGTGTGCTGTGCAGTGCTGTCCCTGCCAACAGAGGCCTTAGCTGTGAGGCAGAGCTCTGGGGTTTGTTGTACGCTCTGACCTTGAGGTCCCCTCCTGTCTCTAATGTTTTTCACCTGTGGATAATCTCTTTCTCTGTACAACGATGGAGTTTGTTTGGCAATACTGTTAAAACCCTTCTGAGACTGATGGGCAACATTTGCTTCTCTAAGATCACTTTGATGTCTTTCCTCCTGTGTTAACACGCCTGAATGCTGCAGAGCAGCTGCTTTCATCAGCAGCTCATGAGTTCATCAGCAGTAAGGCTGGATGGTCCAGCTCCACCCTAAACACAGTTGGAGATGCTGAGCTGAAGGGAGTGAAGTGAAACCACAGCCTCCGCCTCCACAGGTCCTTCTCACCACCAACTGAACTGTCTCTAGTTGAGGGTGAAGAAGAGGAACAGAGTAGCAGAGGTTACACAGCAAACAAGCGGTGGGATCGACTTCGGCGTGACTTTTAAACTCTACAAACCTTCTGCAGAGGAAGTAAAGACCTTTAGAAGGTCCTCGGGGACATTTGTGGATGAAGCTCAGAGATAATGAAGCAGACGTGACACAGACTGAACGTGACCAACAAACACACTCAGCTCTGACCCACCGATGACGCAGAAGGGCTTCCTGGCGAATTTCAGTCGACCTCGCCACCCTCTGTACCGACAGCAACACCCGGCAGCCCAGATCCTCACCATGTACTCCACCCCGAACACCACGATGGTCACCACCTCCTGTTACACCACAACAACACGCTGTTAAAGATCAGAGCAGCACGTATGTGCTCAGAAGAATATATCCAGCTTTATGTGAAGAATGAAACACTGCAGCTGAACAGAACCATCAATAACTTTATTTTATATTTGTTTCATCTCCGCTTCAAGCACCATCACGTGTGCGATCAGCTCCACGCTGAGCCAAACCTTAGACACTAGCTAAGCAGGGGTGTCCAACTCCAGGCCTCGAGGGCCTGCATGTTCTAGATCTCACCCTGGGTCAACACACCTGAATCACATGATGAGTTCATTACCAGGCCTCTGGAGAACTTCAGGACATGTTGAGGAGGTCATTAAATCAGCTGACATGTCTAAACCTGCAACACCGGCCCCTGAGGCCTGGAGTTGGACACCACTGAGCTAAGCCTTCTGCTCTGCTTTCTGTGATTTGCATAAAAAATATGGTACAAAATTTGAAAACATATTGTTTTGGGGTTTTTTCACTTCTTATATCTTCACAAGTTTTTAGGCTGTATTTTTTTGAAAGATGGTGCGTCTCTCTCAGACGTTTTTTTAACAGTGAAATCTGCATCAGTGTTTGAACATGACGGTCTAAAAAAAGATGGAAGTGTGACCCTTTCCCTGCCTGGATCTCTAATCTGGGACCGACACATTCAAACTATCTGCAGTTCAAATATGACAAAAACTTTATATATGTGCTGCTGAGGACTCGGGGGGCAGGGTGTCAATGTTACTAGTTGTCTTTTGCATCATACTGCAAAAGACAACTAGTAACATTTGTGATTTTTATATAAATATTTCACAATACTAAAAACAAAGTGTGTAGAATGATTTTCATCAAGAACTTGTTGGTCATAAAGAAAATGACATTTTCATTCAGGTTTCATGCTGTGTATCAGTAAATACGACTTTGTTGTACCACAAAAACAAAAATATATTATTAGATCGTCCAAATTCTGGAGTTTAACCGTGTTAAATATGTAGACTGACTCTACCAGCCCACTTTGTTGAGTCTAATATTTCAGTTTAAAGTATTACTGTAAACTGAAAACAGAACACATATTTAACACACAGCACAGTCTGATGCTACATGAAGTTTTATTATCATAATATCATTATATATATTATAATTAGCATCACTCTGACATTTCCTGTCTGTTCCAAAGATCCTGGTTCAGTTTCATTCCGAGTGGAAATTTCAGGCTTTTGTCTTTGGAAATATCCATGTTCAAACATTGCCTCGAGTTTCAGTGTTTGAGAAAAAGGCCTGAAAGTTGGTCGATCTAAAATATTCACATGGACATATGTGGACACAAATGTAAGCACACTGGCGACGGTCGAGCGTGATGTTTGCGTGGTTACCAGGATGTAGAGCGCGTCCTCGGAGCTCTTCTCGTACTCTCTGATGGTGGAGAACACAGACAGAACCAGGCAGGAGAACACCAGCAGGAACCTGAACACAGAACAGGAAAGATCTGCATTTCAGGGAAAATAAACATTAGTGAGGTGACCTCACTCTGAGAGACGGCTGTGGGGAAGAGAGGGCGGGAATATTAAGGACCGCCCAGCTGTCCCCACCTGCTAAATCCCACTTTTCTCCTGCTCGTTACATTGGTGCGCGCACGCAGGTGTGCGGACAGTTACGTACACATAGGCGTGGTAGATAAAGGCCCATCCTCGGGGTCTCTCCAAGACGTTGTACAGGAAGTTCTGCAGGCGTCTGTAGAGGGCGTTTCGTTTGGGAGGTTTCTTCCCCCCGGAGACGCTGCTGCGCTGCCGCCGAGGCCCCTCGTCTCCACCTAGACACAGAAACATGTCAGACAGGCACACGGACGCTTACATGTGCTGCTGAGGACTGGGGGGCAGTATGGGAGTGATGTGGGAGTAAACCCTCTGTCTGTGATGGGCAGCCAATCAGAGGAAAGCAGAATCAGAAATACTTAATTATTAATCCCAGCATGTGGTCACAGTAAGAACAGTAACGAACAAGGAAAAACAATCCAGTTATTATTTACTAATTAATAATATAATTACAGAAAAGCTCTTAAAGGGGGAGGAGCTAAAACAGCCTGTTTCAGACTGAGGATGATCTGAGGTGTCCAGAGCAAGATACAGAAGGATTATTCTGAGCTGTGAATCATGCAAAGCTGCTCCGGTGCATCAGCCAATCGCATTCAAGCCTCCTCTCAGTAAACACCTGCACCATGAAGCTGATTGGTCCTAACCTTCAAGAGAAAGGTTTGCAGGTTTTCGTGACAGAGTGACCACGTGACATGTCCTGTATACGTTTAAGTGAAATCAGCTGCTTTGGTTATTAAAGGTAACACACACAGCTGCTCACCCGCTATGAGCAGAGCACCGTCCCTACTGGAGTCCGTCCCTCCGGCCTCCAAACCCACGAAGCCGACCTTCAGCTTCTTCTGGTCGGCCTGCGCTCCGGGGAACACCCCGCCGTTGCGAGATTTCTGCACCATGACGGACCGACGATGTGCACCGATTCACCGAGCTACAGCCAGCCCGCGGACCGAGCATCGAGGCCGGGCAGGGCCGGCGGGAGCATCGGGGCCGAGGAGGAGGAGAAACGGAGAGGAGGAAGCGGAGGATGCAGCACAGACGAACCGCAGATTGGCTGATCAGCAGGTTTTTGACTTCCCGCACGAGGAAGGAAACAGAATGACGTCACCGCGTCAGAAACATTGATCACTTCGATCAGCTGCAAAAAAAAAGAAAAAGAAAAAAAAAGCGTGGTCGCTTATCACCGTCTCCACGGTAACGTGATGTCAACGGCGGTCACCATAGCAGCACGAGGTGTGGGCGGATAGAGATTGTGGCGACAACATCATTAACCAAAGAACCAATCAGGTTGGTGATGACGACAGACCCTGCAGCGTCAGCAGAGCCTGGTGACAGTGGGAATGAAGAACCCTTCTCTGTCCTCAGTAAACTGAAGCCATTTTCCTGCTTCAGAATCAGAATACTTTATTGATCCCTGGGGGAAATAATTTTTTATTACAGTGCTCCATTATAAACAAACATTAACAAGACAGACAATACACTAACTAAGAATAGCACAATATATACATATACATAAAAGTCACTTATTAATAAATAGCTGAAAGTGATGTCCGCCCTCTACATTGATGAAGAGGAGGTAGAAAGGGTATTTATTTATTTATTTATTAACCTTTATTGACCCTGTGCACGAGAAAATGCTAACTTCCTGGTTTGAGACCGGATGTGGGGTTGTACATTTCCGGTAGCTTTACTTTGCGGTCAATCGCTACTGTGAAGATATCCTCCAAAACCATGTCCAAAACTCGAAAACAGAAAGATGGCGTTAAGTTACAAAGAGCAGAAGGTGGGAACACTCACCGCTGCTGTGTCATAAAAAATCCAATGATCAATTTTGACGTTTAAAGCGTTTAGATCGATCAGTTGTTTACATCACTCAACACAAGCTGAACTGCATTACTGCAGCAGAAGACACATCGTCCACACTCAGAAGCACATCTCTGTATAGTGACTGGTCTCATGATTCAAACAGGCAAATGTTCAGCATTCAAACTACATGTGAAGAACAGTCAAACCAGATGTTTCCCGTTATGTCGAGATCAGCTCATCAAGTACACACCTACACAGCATGTTAACAAACCGTGAGAAAAAGCCACACAAAAATGAATGATTGCTGGTAACGGTTTCTATACATTAGTATGTACGAAGGGTATGTTGTGACTTACCTTCAAAATTACAGCGGTCCCTCGCTATAACGCGGTTCACCTTTCACCTCGCTGTTTCGCAGATTTTTTAGTGCAAGTTTACGCTTTTTATTTTTTTACGTCACATTGTGTCCTGCGTCCTGATCGCTGCAGACGATCTCCTCCGTGACGTCTCTCCTGTACAGTACAGAATCGCTGCATCGATGCTAGCAGTGTGACTGAAGTGCAGTGCTGTATGTCCACGATGTCCACGAAACGTTTTGCACCGTCAAAAAATAAAATTGGCTGCTTGATTTCACCTCTCGCTGGTTATTTTTAGAACATAACACCTGCGATAAACGAGGGACAGCTGAGAAATATAACATCTGAATCCATTTTCTCTTTTGCTCTGAGGCGCAGGGAAAAATATTGACAAGTCGATGAACATCATTTACAGATATGTTGGGTAAATGCCTGAGACATCTATAGAAATGTAAATCGCCGCTTGATTCATTCATTTGCTTAACTTGTTTTGGACCGTAAACCAGGCGCGAATAGGACACCGGAAACAAAGCTCCCCACAGGAGTTTCCGCACCGGAAGTAACATATGCTAACGTGCACATAGTCAATTTAACCAGGAAGATCCCATTGAGATTAAAAACCTCTTTTTCGAGGAAGACCTGGCCAAGATAGGCAGCAGCAAGTGTCTCACAGTTACAGAAATTACTCAATTAAAGACAGGCAGCAAAAACACACCTGCAAAAATTAATGAAAAAATAAATAAATAAAATAAAATTCAATAAAATTCTAGTAAAAATTTAAAATTCTGTTTAAATGAAAATTACTCTAATTGAAACAGTTGCATGTTATGGACTTGCCCTCAAGGATTCTTAGTTTAGATTTAAAAGCACTTAATGAAATGAATTCAGTCATTTTCCTGTCGTTCTGCAGTTTGTTCCAAGCCGAGGGTGCTAAATGGACAAAAGGTCTTTTACCAAATTCAGTTCGGGCAAATGGAACAGAAAGCAACAAGTAACCATGCGGACGAAGAGGATACCGACCAGCACGTTTCATTGCAAGCAGAGAACATATATAAGAAGGCAGCAACCCTTTTATATTCTCATATATATGTATGTATGTATGTATGTATGTATGTATATATATATATATATATATATATATATATATATATATATATATATATATATATATATATATACACATACATATATATATATATATATATGTATGTGTGTATATATATATATATATATATATATATACACACATACATATATATATAAAACACCCAGCACGCCCCTGCGGGCGGTTTATCCTTCAAGCTCGGGTCCTCTACCAGAGGCCTGGGAGCTTGAGGGTCCTGCGCAGTATCTTAGCTGTTCCCAGGACTGCGCTCTTCTGGACAGAGATCTCCGATGTTGTTCCCGGGATCTGCTGGAGCCACTCGCCTAGCTTGGGAGTCACCGCACCTAGTGCTCCGATTACCACGGGGACCACCGTTACCTTCACCCTCCACATCCTCTCGAGCTCTTCTCTGAGCCCTTGGTATTTCTCCAGCTTCTCGTGTTCCTTCTTCCTGATATTGCTGTCATTCGGAACCGCTACATCGATCACTACGGCCGTCTTCTTCTGTTTGTCTACCACCACTATGTCCGGTTGGTTAGCCACCACCATTTTGTCCGTCTGTATCTGGAAGTCCCACAGGATCTTAGCTCGGTCATTCTCCACCACCCTTGGGGGCATCTCCCATTTTGACCTCGGGACTTCTAGGTTATACTCGGCACAGATGTTCCTGTACACTATGCCGGCCACTTGGTTATGGCGTTCCATGTATGCCTTGCCTGCTAGCATCTTGCACCCTGCTGTTATGTGCTGGATTGTCTCTGGGGCATCTTTACACAGCCTGCACCTGGGGTCTTGCCTGGTGTGATAGACCCCAGCCTCTATGGATCTTGTACTCAGAGCTTGTTCTTGTGCTGCCATGATTAGTGCCTCTGTGCTGTCTTTCAGTCCAGCTTTGTCCAGCCACTGGTAGGATTTCTGGATATCAGCCACCTCCTCTATCTGCCGGTGGTACATACCGTGCAGGGGCCTGTCCTTCCATGATGGTTCCTCGTCTCCCTCCTCTTTCTTGGGTTTCTGCTGCCTGAGGTATTCACTGAGCACTCGGTCAGTTGGGGCCATCTTCCCAATGTATTCTTGGATGTTCCTTGTCTCATCCTGGACTGTGGTGCTGACACTCACCAGTCCCCGGCCCCCTTCCTTCCGCTTAGCGTACAGCCTCAGGGTGCTGGACTTGGGGTGAAACCCTCCATGCATGGTCAGGAGCTTTCTTGTCTTTATGTCAGTGGCTTCTATCTCCTCCTTTGGCCAGCCTATTACCCCAGCAGGGTACCTGATCACGGGCAGGGCGTATGTGTTGATGGCCCGGATCTTTTATATATATATATATATATATATATATATATATATATATATATATATATATATATATATATATAACCGCACTTTATGACCAACAAACAAAAACCCAAAGAAAGAAAGAAAGAAAGAAAGAAAGAAAGAAAGAAAGAAAAAAAGCAACATTTTACAACTTCAACCTAAAGCGCTCTATCTATGCAAGATAGCATGGGTGCTGTGTAGGAGGTGCGGTGACTCCCAAGCTAGGCGAGTGGCTCCAGCAGATCCCGGGAACAACATCGGAGATCTCTGTCCAGAAGAGCGCAGTCCTGGGAACAGCTAAGATACTGCGCAGGACCCTCAAGCTCCCAGGCCTCTGGTAGAGGACCCGAGCTTGAAGGATAAACCGTCTGCAGGGGCGTGCTGGGTGTTATATATATATATATATAGTTCCTCTGACTTTCCAGAGCAGGCCGTCCTACCTGAGAGTATAACTCACAGTGATGAGTCTGAGATTCAGGGTTAGTGATAAACCTCAGAGAAGCGCGATACACAGTATCAACCGTTTGAAGACACTGAGCAGAAGCATTCATATATAGAATATCTCCATAATCCACCACAGGCAAAAATGTTGCAGCAACAAGCCGCTTCTTTGTATTAAAAGAGAAACACAACTCATTTTGAAAATGCAATCTCAGTTTTAACTTCAGATTCTCCACATGTGGTTTGAAGTTGAGCGAGTCATGATTTAAGATTCCCAGATATTTATACGTGTGAACCAACATTGTTTTATTACCCTCAAGAGTTTTTACTGATGGGATTGTTTGGGCCCATTTCCTTGATTTAGAAAACAACATGAGCTTTGTTTTGTCTGCGCTGAGAACACATTTAAGCTGAAGTAATGAGTGCTGGACAGAAAACAAGGCTTTCTGCAAGGAGTCAATGGCTTGGACAAGAGTTGAACCACAGCTGTAAATAACTGTGTCATCAGCATGGAAGTGCAAGTTTGCATCTGGCACATTTAGCCCAAGATTGTTTATGTAAATGATAAATAGAAGGGGACCTAATACAGAGCCTTGTGGCACTCCGTTGTAACAAAGTTAGAACATAGACCGTCAGATTTAATGCAATGAAGAAAGCTTTGAGTTCCTCAGAGTCCACATCCCGGCCGACCTTACCTGGTCCGCAAACATTTCCCACCAGGAAGTAAAAGCGCAACAAAGGCTGTACTTCCTCAGGAAACTGCGTCAGGCCCAATTACCTCAGAGACTGCTAATTAACTTCTACCGCTCCACCATTGAGAGCCGTCTGACCTATCGCTGCACACTCTGGTTCAACTGCTGTACTGTGGAGGAGCAGAGGAAACTGCAGCAGGCGGTGAGGGCAGCAGAGCAGGCAATTGGCACCTCACTAACCCCCGTCAGAGACATTTATACTGGCAGACTTTAGCGGAGAGCCCCATCATCGTCCCCTCCCACCCCATCGCCAGATCGACCTGTCTCAGGTAAACCAGGGCCATCACAGGTGACCCCTACACCCCGCCCTGCCAACCCACCTCACCACTCTGAGCCATGGTCAGAGTGACCCTCATCACTCAGGACACTCACACAAAGACTGTATTCAGACAAAGTCCTTTTGGACTAGCTCTTTGCAAACTGTTCTCTGTTGTGTGCCTTTCTCTGATTTTTGTATTTATTCCTGCTGTCTACTATTTATATTTTATTGTGGCACAGCTGGTGTGGAGCACCCACACTTTCACTGTACATGCCCAATGACAATAAAGGGCTATTCTATTCTATTCTATTCTATTAAATAGACATGGGTATATAAACCTCTGTTTTACTTTGACTCCACACCTGAACAGAAAATGAGGTCAAAGTTCAGTGTCGGATTAAATGTGGGGGAACTATCAGTTTGATATAATCATTTATATTGAGAGCTCTAGCAGATTTTCAGTGGTAGGTCAGCAGTGTGGTTGAATGTGTCGTATGGCGTAACAAACCGATGACACGGTGCTGGATGAGTGGAGACGAGCGAGCCTGAGAGCACTGAAGCTTTGAGTAACACAAAGTTAGCGTACGTCTGTTTATTCTGTTCTGCAGGAAGTTTCACAAATACTTCACATCATACAGTATCAGTATCTGACGATATCACATGCAATCTATAAAGTCACTAAGAGCAATGCTTTAACCCTGACCTCTGTTCCTGCTCTCCTGTCATGTTCCTCTGAGTGAACTTTGGAAATACAGCGAGTCTGCTCGCTGAAGGTCCAGGCGCTGCATTTTCAAACAGTTTTTGTGTTTGCTGAAATGCTGCATTTGAAACTGCCTGACACAAAGTCATTACCGTCTCTATGCTCGTGTAGCAGGTTGAAAAAGCTACATGTTTATTTTTGTAAGAAAACCAATTACCCCCTTATTTTTTGTTTATTATTGTGACTTATTTTGACATTGTTATGTGTGCCAGACCATGGTTATATTTCATTATGCCAGTAGATGGTGCTCTCGCACTGCTGTGGAACTACCAGAGAAACTCTAGCTATAGGCTCTGTGCACGCGCAGCTCAGAAATAAATGAGCTCCGGCCTGAGCAAGACGCTAACTTCGGTGTCCTCGCTATTAATCCACAGTTTGCTCATATTTGGCTACGCAGTGCTCGTGTGCCGCTTGCTGCCGGTCCAGATTCCCCTAGGTCTGGTGCCGGTAACACTCGCTGCTCTGCTAGATGCTGAAGTGCTACAACCACAGCTTGTAGGCATCTGCAACATGAACGCTGTCCTGGATCGTTCTGTCTTTAAGCCCTGAGATATAAATGATGCACCAATAGGACTGTCTTTACCCATTATTGTTTCTCCATTGATGATGATGATGATGATGATGGTGGTGGTGAATCACCTACTTTTAAAAAACTAAATAAACAAGCGAGGGGATCAGGACAATCACAGAGGCCTGCGTGATAAACTGAGGGATTCCCACACAGATTTAATAACAACATGGACATGCAGGAAGACCGTGTGTCTGATGGCTTCATAAAAAAAGTCCCTAAATTACCGTCACACTCGTGGTGCTCACCATGGTGTCCTGTTAGATTTCATGCCTGTGGAGAAGAGCTCATATAAAATCATGCATGCCTGCAGGGCACTCGTTCCTCCTTCAGCTCCTTGATTCATCTGCAGTCTGAGACACACTAGCCTCCGCCACCACACCGCCAACAGCCGCAGCGACAGAATGATGTCAAATAACTTTAGTCCACATCTTCAAAGAGCCTGATTTGGTTTGTCACACTGCTAAAGACAAGATGTAAAGTCCATCAGGTGAGAGAGCAAAAGGAAATTCTTATAAACAGCAGGATCATGTCAACACAAGGAAAAGCTCAGCGCTAATCATCAGACACATTGAACACCAACCAACTCAAAACTCATCTGTTCAAATCTGCATATTCACTGTGAATCCACTGTTTGTTTTATCTTGTGCTTTGTTTTATTGTTCTTATCTTGCCATTGTCTTCTTATTGTAAAGTGTCCTTGGGTGACTTGAAAGGCGCTCATAAATAAAATTGATTATTATTATTACCCTGAATTATTTAAACCTGAACTTTACATTTAACCAAAATTATGACAAACATTTGTTTTATGTGTAAGATAAATACATGCATATCAAAATAAGCCAGTGACCTCATGTTTACAGGCAGAATCACTGAGCCTGTGAGGACACTGCAGGAACCCTGATGGTTCAGCCTTTTAGAAACAGCTCACCTGTTTTGACTGTTGGACAGCCTCTGAGTTCAGTCTGCCCCTTGCTGGTCAAACAGGGCGCAGACTTTCTTATATATTCTACTCTACACATTTAAACAGCTCCACGTTTCCTCTGTGCCTTTGGATCCAGGTGTCACACAGTCGTGTTCTCAGAGAGTTCCTGCCGCTGATCAAATACAGTACTGCAGCATTATTACAAAAATCACTGAGAAATTGTTTGTTCTCACTAAAGACAGGCTCTACCTGCACTCGGCCACGCCCCCGTTTGTACATAAAAAGGAAACAGGTGGAGCTGGAGGTGACAGAGGAAACGAGACAAAAGATGTTTTATGATTTTGTGCATTCTCAGTTTTTCTTCTTCAAACTGGAAAAACGTCTGCATGTTTAACAGGCTGCTCGATGTGCAGCTCATGTCACGCTGCAGAGGACCCAAGATGGTGGTGGAAGGGGGTGGAGTCTGTCCAGTTAAACATAAGATGAACCTTTATTAGTCCCACACGTGGGAAATTTTTGGTCACAGCAGTCAGGGTGTCCTGCGTGCGCTGGGAGATGCTGGACGCCATTTAGAGACGACATGAGAGACGAAGCTCGTTAAAAATCAGTTTTTATTTCCCTTTAAATCAAACAAGCAGCAACTTTCTCATTTACAATAAAAAGAAAAGAGTGGTGGCAGTGCTCGTTTCCATGGCAACCAAGAAGATGACCAGGTGACAAGCTGGTCCAGAGGAGTGACATGATTGGCTGAGGTCTGGAACGTGGTTGCAAAGCAACACAGAGGAGAGACGTGATGATTTGTTGACAGTGTGAGAAAAATAAATCAGATTAGAAGCCTGACAGGTCAGGGGTCAGAGGTCAGTAGGGCAGCTTCTTGATGAATCTGGTGAACATGGTGAAGGCAGCAGCTGGTTTGTCTGTTGGAACCATGTGACCTGAACCCTGTGGGAAGACAGCGGCACAGGTCAGAACAGTCGCCACAAATCAGGCTTGAGGTGTTCACACGGAAACGCCCCGAGGCGGAGGAAACGCCCCGAGGCGGAGGAAACGCCCCGAGGCGGAGGAAACGCCCCGAGGCGGAGGAAACGCTGGCCGTTTCTGCCATCTGGTGGCTTTTCTGTGAAGTGCAGTAAGTGTCAGACTACACTTACCATGTGCCATTTTCTTCATTTACAAAGACAATTTGATTTGACGACGTTTAAAAACAAACTGAAATATTAAAGCAGATTTACACCAAACGAGACATTTTTGTTTGTTTCTTCTTCATAAATAAAGATACTGTAGAAACCTTAAGTGGTCCGATGATGAAAGAAAACAGCTGACTTGAAACAGAACCCCGCCCCAAAACATGACATCACACAGTCAGTGAGGATGATGATGGTGGCGTTTACCTTCACGGTGAGGAAGACAATGTTATCAAATTCTTTGACGAAGCCGCCGACTTGCTGACCGTCCACATCTTCGTAGATCCACGGACGCCTCTGGACTTGCACCTGAGACACAGGTAAGCACACCTGAGAGTCAGCTTATAGATCAGGTTACTTTGCGGAGGAAAACTCAATAAGATCTGAACTCCACCTGCTGCTGCAGAGACTCCACAAACCACTCGTCGCCCATGAAGTTGCACGCCATGTCCACGTCGCCATTATACACGAGGATGCGATACTTCTGCACAGAGAACACAACCGTCAACACCTTCCAGTCCATATTAGACAGGTGAAACAGGTGAGTCCTGTTAAAGGCTGGAAACATTTACACTGGGGGAAAATTTAAATTAAAAATAAATTAATTAATTAATTTAAAAAATGGGCGGAGCTTCACTGACTAGAGCGCCGAGCAGCTTCAGGTACTGTTTCCTGACATCCATGTAGAGCCGACCGTAGTTCCGGTTCACCTCAGAGCTGCGAGCGCAGAGCGGAGAGTCAGTGAGTCAGCACAGGTGAGGTGGACAGGTGAAACAGAGGTCAAGTGTGTGCCTGTGTTACCTGCAGATGACCCAGTCCAGAGCTTTGGGGCTGATGTGGAGGGCTTTTCTGACCAGCGGGTTGTTCAGGTACAGGTTGGAAGGGGTGGAGTTGGTGCAGGGGGGGTCCAGGCGGACAGACGGGAGCAGCGCCGCCAGACTTTTGACTTTCTAAAGTGAGAGAACCACCTGTTCAGGTGAGCGCTTTATAGATACTGTTTGGATCATCGGGTGACCTGAACTCACCTGCATCCACAGCCGGTTCCACTGATGGTGAATGAACGAGTTTCCCAGATCTCGGATCACCAGCTGGCCTCGCTCGACACTGACAACAAACAGGAACACACCTGTTTGAGCGCCATACGTGCTGCAGGTGAGCTCACGGACAAAAAAAAGATCACAGGCCGAACGTTAAAAGGCCACAGCTCACCTGAGTCTCTGCGGGACTCCACCTGGGCAGGAAGCGTACAGGTTGTATATGTTCAAACCTGAACTGTAGACGATGGTCTGAACCTCCCCCACCTGCAGAGGAAACGGGCAACACCTGAGACATAAAACCAGAGAGCCTACAGGTAGACGTCGGGTGCACCGCAGGTGAACCGGGTCGTACTCACGCTGTCCATGCAGTTCTGGTTCGGGTTGTCATAGAAGTTGCATTTCCCGTTGCTGCAGCAGTAGGTCTGAAGCTCCGCCCACAGGTGGCTGCCAAGCAGGCCGTGGTAGTAGGCGAAGTACACCAGAGAGTTGTCGTTCATCTCGTAGCTCGACATTCCATTCCCCACGGCGATGCCCTGCACCACAGGTGAGTCGGGTGAGGCAGGCATGAGGAGGCTGCTGATGTTTCCACAGCCTGAATATGACACGCCTGTTTTTACCACAGGTACACCTGTCTGCAGCTCAGGTGGGACACCCATTGATCACATGGTCTAAAAGCAGCACGTCACAGGTACACCTGTCTGCAGTGTTTTCTAATGATGTCACCACAGGAAGCACGTTCAAAGTGAACAGTGTCACCACAAACTCAGGTAAGAACAGATCTTTTTAATGCTTTGAGTGAGTTTTTCTGTGATCTGTAAAGAAGACTGCTACTAATAACAATAATAACACTGAATGGAAAGGTGGAGGCTTTATCCAGGTTTGGAGCAGCAGCCTGAGCAGAGAAGCCCAGACCTCCCACACCTTGGCCACCTCCTCCAACCCACCTGAGCAACATTGAGGCGTTCAAAGACCAGCCGAGAGAGTGATCTCTCCATCGTGTCCTGGGTCCGCATCACCTCGCCTGCCTCGTTTTCATGTGGAGGTAGCAGCTCTACTCCGAGTTGCTCTCCAGTGACATGTCTCTAACCCACACTGCACAGAAGCTCATTTCAAACCTCAGAGCTCGCACGCACGCGCGCACACGCACGCGCGCACTTTTTTTTTTCCCCCCCCCCCCATTTCCCGCCCCCCCCCAGTGGAAGCAGTAACGCTGTGCAGTCTTTGGAAAGCCATTTTCACAGGTGCATCAGGTATGATACAAACCACTGCAGCACAGTACCTGTAATACCTACAGCATGTTCTAATCGCTCTAATAGGATATTATGGTCGACAGTATCGAACGCTGCACTGAGGTCTAGCAGGACAAGCACAGAGATGAGTCCACTGTCAGAGGCCATAAGAAGATCATTTGTAACCTTCACTAAAGCTGTTTCTGTGCTGTGATGAGCTCTGAAACCTGACTGAAACTCTTCAAATAAACCTCTGCAGATGATCTGTTAGCTGTTTGACAACTACTCTTTCAAGGATGTTTGATATAAAGGAAGGTTGGAGATTGGCCTATAATTAGCTAAGACTGCTGGGTCTAGAGATGCTTTTTGAGTAAAGGTTTAACTACAGCCAGCTTGAAGGCCTGTGGTACATAGCTGATTATTAGAGATAGGTTGATCATATTTAAGATCGAAGCATTAATTAATGGCAGGACTTCTTTGAGCAGTTTTGTAGGAATGGGGTCTAAAAGACACGTTGATGGTTTGGAGGAAGCAGTTACTGAAGTTAACTTCAGAACTGTTACCTGCTGTGTGTCAGGTGCGTCATTACCTGCAGGTTGAGGCTGGCGTCCTCCATCACTCTCTCAGCGAGCGTGGGGATGTAGATTCCTCCGTAGCTCTCTCCGGTCAGGAAGAGCTCATTCTTGCTGTACTCTGGAAACAGGCGGAAGAACTCCTTCAGGGCCAGGTAGTTGTTCATCGACACCTGCAAAGAAAAAGAAAAAGCTGAACACCTGACCTCCGGGCAGCCAACCGGCAGCTGAGTCACTGAGGGTCACTGACCTCTGTGTCATTGGTGGCGTATTTCTGATCGTCCGAATAAGAGAAGCCGACTCCTACTGGGGACTCCAGGTACAACATGTTGGTAATCTGCACACAGATAGTCGACCAATCAGCTTTGACCTCAGCCGTGCGACCTCAACAAAAGTCACATGACAGCATACCTTGTTCCAGGCATACGGGTTGTACTCCAGCGTCGCACCGTCGCTCTGGATCTGAAATGACAAAAGGTCAGAGGTCAGGTGTGGAGTCACAGTATACCTGTAGGGGTCAGGTGGGCAGAGTTCACCTACCAGGAAGGGTCCATGTTCGGTCAGCAGTCCGTCCAGCGAGCTGCAGCCGGGGCCACCATTCAGCCACAGCACCAGCGGGTCCGAGGACGGTTTGTTCTGCGACTCAACGAACCTGAGAACAGAAGAAGTGGTCAGCTGACGGTCAGGTGAGGCGTGTCTTCAGGCGTGTCTCAGGTACTGACCAGTAGTGCAGGTGTTTGCCGTCAGCCACACTCAGGTATCCAGAGTACTGCTTGAAGCTCGGCTGTTTCTGCAGACCTGGCAGGTACGTGATCTCGTCGGCCGCTGGGGCCGCTTCCACGCCGAGCCATGCGGACAGGAAGTAACATGACAACAGCAGCAGCTGCATCTGATAGCAGATAGGAAGTAAAAACATCCAATAAAAATGCTCCTCCTGAGATTTCACCTTTATAATACTGAGGTAACGTCCAGCAGCTGACGTCCACGTGTTCCTTTCACTTTTGTCACACGATCACATGACACACAGCACAAATGATGTCATCTCTCCTGCAGGACGTTACTGATTAGCTCTACTGTCAGTTTTACTGACTTTGAGCAGGTTATCACGGACAGATCACCAGAAACAAAACTGATCAAATGTGATTTCACAGAGCTGTCGGAGCCCTGCCAGAAAATAAAATAAATAACCCTAAAAAATCCAAACAAAACAAAAAGAAAGTAAAACTAAATAAAAAAAAAAAAGCAGGAGGCTGTCCTCAGCATCAGCCTTTCAGAAAGGAAACAAACTAGAAATTAAACCTCAGTGATGATGTTAAAGTTTTAAAAGGGTTTTTCATCACTCAGTTTTATTACATCCAACCCTGATTTTAAGAAAGCGAACTTAAAACGCAAAGTTCAAAGTTCACCCGTTCTCTGAGGTAAACCTGTAAAACACAGCACAGCAGGATCTCACACGCACACGTTAAATTAGGCAGAAATTTAAATGAAGACTGGTGGGTTCCTCTGACGGCCACGAAACACGTGATTTCAGCAGGAAGTGAGGTTTGTGTTCGCGGACTGATCACGAGACTTTCTGATTGGGGATCGATCAGAAGTCACGTGATTACTTTCCCGCTGAATGAACGAAAAGTTACGATTTGGTTGAAAAGTTGATTCTGTTCATCTGGACGTTTTACTTTCGGACGTGACTGAGCATGCGCCAAGAAAATTTACATTTGCAGTTTTTTGAACGGAGTTTGGCAGAAACACGCAGTTCGTGTCAGAATAACTGTTCAGCGACCGGAAACGGGTTTCAGTTTCAACACGAAACGTTTTCGACTCACAATCAGCTCGATTATCGATCAGAAAGCGATCAGTTTCTCAGAGTACTCGTTAACTGTCATGAAACAGAAGGCAGTGTGTGTGCGCGCCCTGATACTCTCTCACACACACACACACACACACACACACACACACATTTTAAACCCGGAAACGGGGACTATCACGCGCAGCATCAACTTTAACGTCTTAAATCAGACAGAATCCAAACGGACCTCTGAATGGAGACCTTCCTCTTTCACTCACCTCTTCTCTACGCGTCCACCTGCTTCACCTGGGCTCCTGCTCTGCAAATAAATTGGACACACCACGGTGAAGGAAAACAGCAGGTCATATGACAGCGGCAGGTCACATGACCCCTCCCTCCCCTCGGTTTTTTTTTTTTCAAACTTTATTTGTAGGGTTTTTTAGGATAACCCTTTTTTAAATTAACGATTAAGAACAATACGAATACAGACTCTCGAAGAGGATAAAACAGTAGAAGAACATTCAAAACAACAGAAAGAGCACCAGAGGGGTGTTAAAAGTGCAGAATAACAACAAAAACCTTCCAAGAGTCCGTAAATCCCTGTTACAGTGTTCTAAGTCGGAAGGCGGCCTGGCCCTACCAAACTTTATGTATTATTATTGGGCTGCCAATATTGTGACAATATCCACCTAGATGCAGGCTTTTAGGGAGGGCAGAGGGCCGCCTTGGTCCACTATGGAGCTAGACGGTCATCTCACTATATCCCCTGTTGCAATAATGTGTTCAAGTCTACCAGTCAGTCACAATGTTAATTTTAAAGATCCTGTGGTTAAGAACTCTCTCAATGTCTGGTTTCAGTGTCTGCTCCCCTGTTGCATCAAATCTTTTTTACCAGCTCTGAGCGATGCAGGGTTCAAGGTTTGGTACAGCAGAGGAATTATCTGCTTCTCTGATCTGTTTGTTAAAGGGTCATTTTTATCCTTTGAAACATTATCTAAAGATTTTGGAATCCCAAAGACTCACTTCTTTAGATACTTACAAGCCCGTAGCTTTGCAATTAAACACTTCACTTCATATCCAAGTCTACCTAATGACTGTCCATTTGAGGATTGTCTGCAATTTCAACTTATTGCTAGAGGCCACATCTCTCAAATATATAGCACACTGCAGCATATAAAGGCAGACTCTGTGTCCACAGCCAGGAACGCCTGGGAGCTGGACTTAAACCTCCAGATCCCAGACGACCTATTGGACCTTAGTGTTAGCAGGATCCATGAATCCTCAATCTGTATACGGCATTGTATAATACAGTTTAAAATTCTTCACCGGGCGTACCTAACCAAAGCTAAACTAGCCAAAATATACAATACCTCTGATGATAGATGTCCGAGGTGCAAGCAATCACCCGCCACTATGAGCCATATGTTCTGGACCTGCTCTGATTTGAACTGGTTAAGTCTGGTTCTGGGAATTCGTTTTTAAAGCTCTTTCATATGTGTGTGGGAAAACAATTTATCCCAATCCGATGACAGCAGTCTTTGGTGTACTCCCAAACCAACACGGGATAACTTCTTATCAAATAAATGCAGTGGCTTTCTCATCTCTCCTGGCACGCAGGCTAATTCTTCTTAATTGGAAGGATTCAGGTCCGCCAGTGTTTGTTCAGTGGGTGAGAGAGGTGATGAGGTGCTTGCAGATAGAGCATTTGAGATACAGTTTGAGAGGGTCTCAAAGTAAATACTACAAAAGCTGGTCATCCTTTGTTGAATATGTGGAGAAGTTGTCATTTACTGAAGTATGATGTATTACTGCTTTTATCTGTGTTTGGGGGTTTTTCTCTTTCTTTCTTTAAAGCCACCTACTATCTGTAGCAAGCCGGAAAGAACTGCGCACAATGCAGCCCCCTTTTATTTATGTATTTATTTTATTCTATTTTTGTTTGTTTTGTTTTTTGGTGGGGTTTTGGTGTTTGTTTGTTTTTTTTGCCTTGTTCACATGGTAGTATTTTTTGTTTGTGCCCATAGATTATACATTTTCCTGCATCCAACTTGTTTGCCACTGCGTGGCACAACCGGTTTCACAATGGCAGTGTTTGTAATCTCAATTCGAGTTATATTTTTCTGTACTTTTCTCACATTGGAAAATCATAAATAAAGTTGACCAAAAAAAAGTGCAGAATAAGAAAAAGGGAGCACAGGATAAACAAACAAACACTGGAGGCAAAGATGGAAACAGTAACAGATGACAAACACATCGTCTGATTTCAGTTTCTTTAGTCACATGATGTCTAAAGTCACTAATGAACCATGTTTACTATTTCTCCACTTGCTACAATGTATATGGTATTTACCTAATGTTAGTCACAGCAGAGATACGTGGATGTAAATGATCCGTATAGAAGGTAACATCAAATATATTAAACTGTGGGATGTCATTGACTTTCAGTGATAACCAGCTGTGCAGTTCTTTTTTTTTTAACTCCATTTTTATTTATTTTTAATGAGCAGTGATGGATCCCACACTTCCTCCACACAACTGTGCCCACATGTACAAGCAGACGCTCGCTCGCACAGGGCCAGTGTCCAGCTACAGCATGTTAAAGAAGGCAAGCATACATACATAGATACATAAGCACTCTTTGGCCTCATATGAGGCTAGGGTTGCCAACTCCCTGAAAAATAAATAAGGGACACCTCGTGGCCAGGGCCGGGCAACCCAGTTGCCTTCACCCTTCCCAGTGTGGTAGCTCTTTTTTTGTGTGTGAAATTATTTTTTAACCATTTGACTTGAACTTGATTTAAGCAGATGCATATTCTTTGTGATATGACCATATGGGAAACAAATGATCATTTAGCCATTTATTTTTAGCTCAAAATGACAACATTAACACAGTAAAACAGGTCTCTTTCTTAAACAGAAGCCTGTCATAATTAACTTTTGAGAATATAAGTAAATCTTTCTTTAAAAGAACTCTGTCCTGCTTAACTTAAAATTATATAAATTAATAGAAAGCAATAGAACGAAAAATATTCTTGTAACAGTGCACGTATAGTGCATTTAGTACAATTGGCTTCAGCTGAGGTATTATTTCAGCTTTTCTAATGCTAATCAGCTGCTCCTGTTTGTAAACCCGCTTGTTCCCATGATTACGCATCATAACTCATCATCATTATTCATCTATGTATTACTTTTATGTATTAGTGATCTATTTGTTGTAATCATCTATCCTTGCAGTTGTTTATTACACAAAATAAATTATATTATTACACTTCTGGCCACATAGCGCTGATATTCACTGCACATGCCCATATTAACCTTAACCAGAGGGTTTAAACAACAAACCAGTGTTTACATACCATATCTGCTTCTGCCGTGGCCTGGTGGACAAGAAATTGGTTAAGGGTTCCCCGAGCTTTCACGCCCCTCGTGTTCTTCATGTGCCCACCATTAGAAGCATGCCTATGGAAAAAGTGCGCCAGCACACAGTGCAATGCGCTTTATAGTGCACTTTTCCAGCCAGGTGTTTTCCTTTTCCCATTCCTCCCTGTACTTTTGCAGCCTTTTTTTTTCTTTCTCTGAGCGAACAAACATTGCTGCTCTAATGCTGGGCTTACACTGTGCGATTTTTGGCCCATTTTGAGCCGATTTTTGAGTCGTGCGACCGATTTGGTGATCGGCCCGATTTTGGCCTTCATCGTGCATCGTGTAGTATACGTGGGGTAACGAGAAGCGATTAACACCTCACGACCAGCTCCCGATCATCAGTGTTGGGGAGTAACGGAATACATGTACCGCCGTTACGTATTTAAAATACAAAATATGAGTAACTGTATTCCGTTACAGTTACCGTTTAAAAAGGTGGTATTCAGAATACAGTTACTTTGTTGAATGGATTACACTGCGGTACTTTCCTGTTTCATTTTGTCGTCGGTCAGGACTGTTTGGGTTTTGTTTGACAGCTACGTTCTGTTGTTCCAGGCGGCAGCGTTACGGTTGCCATGGTTACAGGGCGACACTCTCTCTCTCTCTCTGCGACTGTGTGTTTCCTGGGTGAGAGAGCGCCTTTTCGTTGTTGTTGTTGTTGTTGTGCTAAGCTAACAGGCAGAATGCTACAAGCATAGCTCTAAAGAATGTAGCATCATGGGCAGTGTAGTCCGTGTTGCAGGGAGAATGGACTGCCATACACCTTATGTGTCTGTGAGCGAGGAGGGAGAAAAAGGGGAGTGGAAAGGTACGAGTTGTCATCGAGGAAAAACGGAAGCTGGAAGCATCTAAATATAATAATTACTTCAGCCAATAAGAGTGCCTGACGAGCCCAGTTGTAAGTAAGCTATCCGGTTGTTCAGTGATGACGCGACGAATCCTACTTCCGGGTCTAAAGTAGTCTGCGTTTAATATGGCTTTTGTGTTGTTAACATGTTTAATGTTATGTATTTTCTTCTATTTAATCTCAAAAAGCTCCTAAAACAGTCAGTGATCACTGTTGACCTCCCTCGGCTTTTATTACCACTAATCATTTATTTAAGCTCAGTTTTTAAAACCTTAGGATGTAACTACAGCCCAGCCCATGCAGCAGTATATGAATGACTAACCTCGTATTGTGGATGGATTATCTCAGTTGTTCTCCTGGCTGAAGTTTGGTCCTTTTACAGCACCCTGCCATGCGATTACATTTGTTCCTGACCACCGAGAACACTCACGTTAACTTTTATCGAGTGGAAAAAAAGTTAGCTTGTTTATATTGTAACGTTCACAAGAACCAGACGGTTGGGGTCTCAGTTTGTCCGTTTATTCGGCACATAAGCCAGCGGGTTGTTAACTCAGGGGGAAGCACTCTCGAACTACACCTCTCTTCAGCCTGGCACACACACAGAACAACCAGGTCCCCCCACCCCTTCCTGTACACCACCCTCACTACTTCCTGCAGCCCAACCAAACATGAATCTTAAAGGAACAACAACAGTGTGCAGAGAAAACCAACATGTCACTGTCCAGTAACACTTAACCATCGTTACACTGCCCCCCCAGCAATAAGTTCCTCGTCCCCGAGGGAACGACACAGTCTCTGAGGCGGGGCGGTAGCCTACGTTCCCTCCTTGACCTCCTGAGCCCCTGAGGAGGACGCGGAGCTTCGGGGCTTTGGGGTGAAGAGTCCGAGGGGGGGGAACGCAGCCCCGGTCGGGGGCCCCTCTGAGCAGGGTCATGGACGCTCTGTACACGTCCCTCTGGAAAGGAGGGGAGGGACTGTCCTCTGTAGGGGGCCATCCGGTCTCTGTGCAGCGCTACTATCCTCCCCCTAGGAGGCAACTGCACCCTGTAAACAACCTCCCCCACTCGCTCTAGGACGCTGCAAGGCCCCACCCAGCTGCTATCCAGTTTAGGACACCGTCCCTTCTTCCTCTTTGGGCTGTAGACCCACACCAGCTCCCCAGCACGGAAGTGCCTCCCTTTAGTGGTGATGTCGTAATTCCTCTTTTGGCGCAGGCCTGCCTTCGCCAGCTGCTCTCGGGCGTAGGAATGTGCAGAATCCAGCCGGTCCTGCAGCTTCCTTGCGTAGTCCCGGCCCGGTGGTGCCTCTGGCGCGTCCGGGGGTTTCCCAAAAGCCAACTCTGCAGGAGTTCTCAGCTCTCTCCCTAACATGAGCAGGGCAGGCGTACATTGGGTGGAGTCCTGCACTGCCGACCTGTAGGCCATGAGGGTAAGGGGAAGATGGTAATCCCAGTCCCGTTGGTGTTCTGAGGTAAGGATGGCTAGCTGCTGGGCCAGCGTCCTGTTAAACCTTTCCACCAGCCCATCGCTTTGGGGGTGAAGTGGGGTGGTGCGGGTTTTCTTAGTCCCAAGGCGTTCACACATGGCAGCAAATACCTTGGACTCAAAGTTACGCCCCTGGTCACTGTGGAGGGTCTCTGCTGTTCCAAAGCGGCTGAACATCCCCTCCACTAATACATCAGCGACCGTCTCAGCCTCCTGATCTGGGATGGCGTATGCTTCCGGCCACTTGGTAAAATAGTCCATGGCCACAAGAACATAGCGGTTTCCTCTGTCTGTGCGAGGAAATGGGCCCATGACGTCCACAGCTACTCGCTCCATTGGGGCTCCTGCTGGTTGCTGCTGAAGCTGAGCCCGGGACTGGTCTTGTGGCCCTTTGTGTGAGGAACATGCATCACAGCTGCGGCAAAAGTCCTCCACATCCCTCCGCCCTCTGCTGTTGACCCCAGTAATAGCCCTGGCGGAGGCGGCGAAGAGTCTTTGAGACCCCAAAGTGGCCAGAGCCAGTGCTCCCATGGCAGGCTCCCAGCACAGCTGACCTCAGCGACCTTGGCACCACAACCTGCCACCTCTCCTCCCCCGTGGCAGGATCCTTCCAGGCACGCTCCAACACCCCCTCCTTCAGCCTGAGAGCTGCAAACTTGGCCCACAGCCCCCTGGTACAGATGGAAAACCCAGTGACCTCATCCCAAAGGGGTTGCTCCCCCTTCTCCAGCCACTGCAGGACCGGCAGCAGGTCTGTGTCTTGTTCCTGCCGTGCCCTCCACTCCGCTGCATCCACCACCAGAAGAACCCTGCAGGCGAGCTGTGCTGCTCCGTCTATTGTCGTGAGTTCCCGCTCTATTTCCTCTCGCTTCTCACAGTAACGGCAGCCAGCTGCAGCACATGGGCGGCGAGAGAGGGCGTCTGCGTTAGAATGGTGCGTCCCTGCTCTGTGCTCCACGGTGAAATTGAAGGCTTGGAGCTCCTCCAGCCAGCGAGCCACCTGTCCCTCTGGCTCCCTGAAAGACATCAGCCACTGAAGGGCAGCATGATCAGTTCTGACAACAAATGCTGTGCCGCACAGGTAGTATTTAAAGTGTCTCACCCCCGCCACCACAGCCAACAGCTCTCGTCGTGTGACACAGTAGCGCCGCTCGCTCCTGTTCAGGACCCGGCTGAAGTACGCCACCACCTTCTCCCCTTCCGGTCCAACCTGCGACAACACCGCTCCCAGCCCCACATTACTTGCGTCAGTGTCCAGGACAAAAGGCAGGGCGGGGTCAGGGGGGGCAAGGACTGGGGACTCTGTCAGCGATCTGCGGAGGGTGTCGAACGCCTGCTGACAGTCCTGGGTCCAGATGAAGTCACGGTCCTTCTGCAGCAGGTGGAAGAGTGGTGCGGCTATGGAGGAAAAGCCCTTCACAAACCTCCTGTAATAAGACGCCAGTCCTAGGAAGCTTTTGAGCTGTTTCTGGTCTGCTGGTGTGGGCCACTCGGTAATGGTGTGAATTTTTTCCTCCAAAGTGCTGATGCCCTCACGACCCAGCTTGTGGCCCAGAAACTCCACCTCCCTCCTCATGAAGTGGCACTTGTCGGGATGCAGCTTCAGGCCTGCAGCCGCCACCCTCTCCAACACTTGTCTCAGGGCATCCAGGGCAGCATCAAAGGAGCTCCCGTGCACTAGAAGATCATCCAGGTAAACCAGACACCGTTGCCGTGGGACGCCAGCCAGCACACTGTCCATGAGCCTCTCGAAGGTCGCAGGAGCGTTGCAAAGGCCAAAACTCAGGACTTTGAACTGCCATAGTCCCCTGTTAGTGCAGAAGGCTGTCTTCGGTCTGGATTCCGGGGACAGTGGCACCTGCCAGTAGCCACTCCGCAGGTCCAGGGTGGAAAACCAGGAGGACCCGGCTACTAAGTCGAGGGACTCATCAATCCTGGGAAGGGGGTAAGAGTCTTTCTTCGTCACTTTGTTGAGTGGTCTGTAGTCCACACAGAAACGCATCCTAGGACTTTTTTTCTTAGGCACCATCACCACCGCGGAGGCCCACGGGCTATCAGATGGTTCTATGATGCCCGCCTTCATCATTTCACACAGCTCCCTGTCTGCAGCCTCCTGATGAGCCAGGGGCAGGCGGCGGGGGCGCACTTTAATAGGCTGGGCATCCCCGGTCTCAATGACGTGCTCTACCAAGTGTGTCAAGCCAACATCACTTTCTTTCAGGGCAAAAATGTCACTAAACTCTTTTAGTACCTGCCATAGACTCTCTTGCTGCTGTGGAGTCAGCCCCTCACAGTTCTTTGACCAGATACTCCTCACTGCTGAGAGCCTCTCCTCCTCCTCCTCCTCCGCTCGCTGTTCTGCTGGCGGGTCTGCAGGGGTCTCTGCGGTGGAGGTGGACGCCGCGGCAGATGCTGTGCAGACCGGGGGAGGAATAAGCGGCACCTTCTTCCCATCAGGGAGTACGAGGAGGCCTTTGCCTAAGTCCAGTACACCACCAATGGCTCGTAAAAAATCCAGCCCAAGGATGCAGGCGTCCTGCACGTCAGCCACCCAGGCAGCATAAGACACACCGAGGTCCCCCACCTTGAACTGGAACACTCCCTTCCCTCTCATTGGGGCCAGATCACCGGTCACAGTCTTAAGTTGCACGTTAGTCGGTTGTACAGCAGCTCCGGTTGGGACAATATCAGGTCGGACCAGCGTTGCATTGGATCCCGTGTCCAGCAGGGCCGTACAGGACACCCCCGCAATCGTCACTGGAACATGGCAAAAGCCGCCAACCTGGGTCCAGCCCACAGTGATGGCCGCACCGGGTGGAGGTGGCGGTGGTGTGGGGATGTCGTTCTCCCAGGCCCATGTACTCCCGCCTACACGGGCCCGTGGGCGTTTCCCTGAACCGCTGCAAGCTTGGGGCACTGCCTGATGAGGTGTCCGACTTGTCCACATCCCCAGCAGCTCTGAGGTCGGCGGTGTGGGCCAGCCCGAGGGGAAGGCGACTGCAGCGAAGCTGTCTGCACCAAACTGCACAGGCCCGCTGGCGTCTCCGTCTGTTCCACAGGTGCTGACACAGCCCTCACCACGTGTGCGTCGTCAGCGCCCCCAGAGGATCCTGCAAGCATCTCCCTCTCCAACGCTAGCTCCAGGGCTGCACTGAGTGTGGCCGGCCGAGCAAGCTGAGTTTGCATGCGGAGCTCTTTAGGGCTCAGGGCCTGCAGGAACTGGTCCCGAGCTAACTCCGCCTGCACTGATGGTGGCATGCTGTCATACGCCCTCCGGCAAAGGCACTCGACTTCATGGGCCAAAATGCGGAGGGGCTCACCTGGCAATCTGCGTCTGTTGTGGAACTCCGACCTCAGCAGCACTGGTTGGTTATACTGCCCGAAGCGCCTCTGAAGTGCTCCGACCAGAGCATTATAATCTCCCCTCTGCTCCTCGGTCAGCAGCAGCAGGCATGCAGCTGCATCCTCACACAGGCACAAAGCCAATTGGAGAGCTTTATGTTCCTCAGACCAGCCAGCTGCAACAGCTAACAGCTCGAACTGTGCGATAAACACTTCCCATGGCATCTTGCCGCTGAACTTAGGCGTTTTTATATTCGCTGCAGCTTGCTGGGCGCCGCCATGTTTGTTTACATCACGTGACGGCGCGCCAAGCGAGGTCGACTCCTTCCCGCCGGAATCGCGGCCGCTGTGCGAACAGTTCCCGAGCCTAGTCAAACCTGGAGAAAATCCAGCCTCGGCAGACAGCCGCAGCGCCGTTTCCCTCACTCCATGGGCGGGCGAGCGCGGACGAACCTCCCTCTCCTCCGTCTCCTTCTTAATCCTGCCCGGCAACATCCTCGTCTCGTAACGGCAAGCGTCGCCGGCAACAGGGTCTCGGGCGTTCTGGGGTTCTTTTTTCTTTCTTCACTTCTGACACCAATGTAACGTTCACAAGAACCAGACGGTTGGGGTCTCAGTTTGTCCGTTTATTCGGCACATAAGCCAGCGGGTTGTTAACTCAGGGGGAAGCACTCTCGAACTACACCTCTCTTCAGCCTGGCACACACACAGAACAACCAGGTCCCCCCACCCCTTCCTGTACACCACCCTCACTACTTCCTGCAGCCCAACCAAACATGAATCTTAAAGGAACAACAACAGTGTGCAGAGAAAACCAACATGTCACTGTCCAGTAACACTTAACCATCGTTACAATATTATGCTAACATAGCTGTGTCGCTAGCGGTCACGTAGCACATCATTATATACCAGCTAGCCAAACTTCAGTAACCCTACAAACGTCACTGCTGTTTAGTTTTCTGTCTTCATTTATGCTGGAAGTGATAGCAGAGCTGTACGTTTTAATTTGTTTCCAAAACCCCACAGTCAGGACATGCTATATTGTATTTAGATAGAAGCTAGCGAGCTAACTCCCTGCTAACTTCTAACTCCGTTAAATCTCATAAATTCCGTTTTCATGGATGCCTGGATGTTAAACTCAATTGTTACACCTGGTAGAGCAGAACGCTGATCATTTTATTAAAGATGAAAGACTTTAGACAGTTTTTCAACTCTCAGTAATCCCATAGTGATCGTTTGATATATGGACCTGCAGCGGAGTTTAGACCCAGACACGGCTAGTGACGTCAGACTGAACAACCGGATTAAGAACTCGACTGTACACCGTGTTCGTGTTTTCCTCCGAAAACAATAAGTTCCGTTGGAGCAGCCTTTCAACGTCTCTCTCTGTCTCTCGCCAGAAAAGTTGACCCACACAACAAAGTAAAGCTATTTTTCGGCTACGAGCCGACAGGGACCCCGCGGTATCAGTCAGAGGTCCCTTTACTACAGTTTGGAGTCGCGGACCTTCAGTAATAGTAATAAATCACACAGCAATAGTACATTCACGTTGTTGTAAAAAGCATGATAATATATTAAGTAATCCAAAGTATTCAGAATTACAGAATACATTTTGGGGCATGTATTCTGTATTCTGTAATGGAATACATTTTAAAAGTAACCTTCCCAACACTGCCGATCATCAATCGCTCGTAAGGGTGTCACCACAGGCGCTCACATTGCTCATGCGCAAACACGTAAACGTCGGTGAAAAAGATGGAGCAGCACGGCTGTGCAGCGTGTGATCTGGACACAAGCGATGGAGGCACAACTTGTAGAACTTTGGAAAGCTCATCCGAGCCTTTTCGATGTGGCATCACAAAATTATCACGACCACAACAACCGTGAAAATAGTTGGATTTACACTGTTGCTCAATCACAGCTGCCTGATTAATGTTTTTCATTAGCAATTTAGCAAAGTTGATGGTGGTGGTGTGTCTGTGTGAGTGAAAGACAGAGAGAGAAAGCGACAGATTTTCTGTTATAACCTTCATTTTATGGAGGCACAGTGTGCCGTCCGAGACTTGCACCGCAGTGTCGGCGTTTGTTTCCCTGTTGGCCATGCTTCTTGTTGTGGTCATCTGTTGTCTTCCGGTATTTTCTTCGTAAGCGACCTTTCCTCGACCAATGAGATAAGCGGTAATCTGACTTGTCATACTCGAATTGTCATAAGTGTGCTGTCAGCTCATTGGTCACAAAGCAGGAGAGGGGCTGGGAATTATGTTTTCAAACAAAGCGTTAATTCCATTAAAAGTTATAGACTACTTTTGATTCTCACTGTATTACGGGACAAAGTGCGTCCCTTATTAGCTCAATACGGGACGTGTACTTTTGTTTCTAAATACGGGACGATTCCGTTTTTTAAGGGACGGTTGGCAACCCTATATGAGGCAGTCCTCCGGTCTCCCCGTTCCCTGTGCCATCCATAAATAAATGTGTGTGTGTGCCGAGAAAGAGAGCTCCCAACACTAGGTGGCGCTCTTCACTGTATTAACAAAGGCAGCATGGGTCCCCCGTTTCTCAAAAACAGGTCTCTGTAGTCTGAGTATGTAATGTGTTCCATCAGATAGGCACCACACACTTTCTGGATCCAGATGTTACATGTGGGAGGTTCTGGTTTTAACCACCTGATAGTTCTGGTTTTTAGGGCTGCAGTGAGTACTTTATTTGGCTGCTGAGTTTTGGCTTTGCAGTCAGTAAGTTCTGGACTCCTTCCCAACACTAGGACGTCATGGAATATTTACTTTGAAAACTGCCTCCAGTTTAGGGCAGAGCCCAAATATATGGGTATGGTTGGCAGAGTGTGTCCCACAGTTGCTCCAGCATGAACATGTGTTGGGCCCATCTGAGCGGTTCTGCTGTTCTGTAGAATCTGGTGATAATTTTCCATCTAAACTCTCTCCAGCTGACCAAAAAACAGCTGATACAGGATCAGAAAAAGAGCACAGGTCCACCTCAAATGTAAACCTCCTCAGATACTGGGTATATATTATTAATTACCTTAAAATGGGTTTGTTTAACTTTTGGGGGAACAGGCCACTTAACAAATTCCGAAAACGCTTTTTCCATGAGTGACTGATGCCCGTGAAGGCCTGCAGACGTCTACCCAAGTCAAACTCATGGAAAGGAATTGATTTGAAGTTCACACTAATAAACTTATTGTTACATTTGCTATCATTTAAATTACAGTTTCCCATTTTTAAACTTGGCAGCGCTGGTTTGACGTCAGAATATAACAATGTGTTGCATATTAGCTGCTTCAGAGCTAATGGGATAGCGTGACAAGCCTTTCTGTAATGTTTTAGTGGGCAGTCTAAATTGTTTCTCTTCAGAAAAGATACAAAATCCAATAAAGCACCATTAGAGTCCAACAAGTCAGTTACAAACAAGATGCCGCTCAAACCAGTTTCTGATCAATAATAACTTTCTGTTAGTGGTTTAAGTCTATTGTTCCACATTCTCAACATGTGGGGAGAGAAGTTGTGCAAAAATCATTTTCCAGGCGTAAAGAATCTGTTTATGGAAACTAGGTAGTTTAACAGGAATTGTACTGATCTCAGTCACATCCTAATAAAAAATCAATCCCTCGTAATTCCTTGAATGAAGATCTGAGAATACGACACCACATGGAGTCAGCATGTGGGTGACAGATTAGTTGATGAGGTACATTGTAAATAAGCACTGTAGAGCAATGATCTAATGTGATCCCAGAAAAAGGAGTAAAATTCCACCATTAGCCCATCAGTTCCTGCTGATTTGGGTATTTGTTCGACTGCCTTGTCCAGCGCTTCTGTTGCAAGTTTACCCTTCATATGATCCTTCACACTTTCGTCCAATGTTCCAATAAAGCCTCTAAGACTCTCAGGAAACACAGTACCATTCGCCGCTGAATAGTTGGACTTATAAAGGTTGCTGCAGAATTGTAATGTTTCTTCATTTACTTTGTCTTGGTCCTCAGTCAAATCTCCTCAATATCCAGTGATTGACTCTTCTTTTCAGTGTTTCTCTAAATTAAAGACGTAGGAAAAGTTTTTCTCTCCCTCCTCCATCCATCCAGCTCTTGAACGAACATAGGCGCCGTTGGTTTTCTCTAACAACAGTTTGTCACATTGGGATTGAAAATTATTTAGTTGTAATTGTTCATCCAGTGATGAATCCTGTTTCCAGCACAGCTTGTTAATGCCCTCAATAATGGTTTGTTGCTCCTGTCTTTTCTGTTTATTGGCACATTTGCTCATTTGAACTGCCGTCTGTTTCACTTGGACTCTGAACCATTCCTATTTGCTCACTTGTGACAAATCCAGTTGGTCTATTTCCACCATTAGATTTTTCACTTCAATACAGAAGTTGTCATTATGCAGAAGGCTGTTATAAAATTTCCAAGTAAGAGATCGATGTCTCTCTTCAGTTAATGAGATGGACAAGGAAATCAAACAGTGGTCAGTAAGAGGCTGAAACTTCACACCTGGAGATGTCGTTCATCAAACTGTTAGATCTTATAAGATCTAACAGTAATCAGTCCTTGAACATTGACCATTGTTCAGTTGAACCAAGTATAATGAGATGCAGATTATTCAGCCTCCAACAGTCAGTCACACAGGCTGTGTCCCAATCCAGCGACCGCACGCTGTGGAGTACGCGCAGTTTGTGCACTACGTATGGCGCGTGCTAGGAAGTACGAGAAGTGCGGAAGTGAGAGGCTTGTGAAACAGGCCTTCGTCGCGCTGCTCAGGTTGACTAGCAACTATGATACTAACCGCGAGAAACGTTTCATACAGCTTTGTGTGACAGAAATGAAGGAGAAGTGGACTTCCGGTGGCTCGTAGCACCGCATGGCCGCATAGAGAGTGACCTCCGGCACCAACCGTGTGTTTCCCCGGACTCGAGAGCTGTATTAGGGCTACATTGCCATTTTTCAACTCAAGAATGAGTGGGGATAAATCTAAAAAGGGAGGATACGGGCTACGAAACATTCTTGACTGTGAAATGGAGAAGGACGCCGCGGCTAGTGAGGCAAGCCTCGCATCGGGACAAGATGGCGACCGAGGTGAAGGTCTGGGTTGGCTTCGGGATGCTGTGAGTAGCGTACTGGTGGCCGAAATGGCTACATTGCGAACTGAATTGAAGAGTGACTTCAAAGCATTCGGTACGGAATTTCGGGAGGATGTAAAGAAGCAAATGGCTGAACTCTCTAAGGAATTGAATCAAAGATTACACGAGATGGCGGATCAGGTGGAGGAGATGACTGGTCGGCTAAAGCACGTCGAGGACAACATGGCTGACTCGGAACGCTGGGACATTGGTGTTAGGGATACACTTGTGCAGCTGTTGGAAAATCAACGGGCGCTTCAGGAAAAGGTGTCCGATATGGAGGGCCGCGCTAGACGCAAGAACATCCGGATCTACGGTGTACCGGAAAACTCGGAGGGCTCGTCGGTGACTACCTTTGTTGAAAATCTGATCAAAGAACACCTAGGCGAAGATTTCGGCCCGGACCGTGCTCTCGGCATTGAGCGCGCACACCGCGCGTTGGGACCGAAACCACCCCCGAACGCCCCACCACACTCAATAATAGTGCGCTTCCTCCGGTTCTCTGTTAAAGAAGAGATTCTCCGCACGGCGTGGAACAAAGGGGTACATATCCAAAACAAACGGGTGTATTTCGATCATGACTACTCCCTGGAAGTGCAGAAAAGGAGACGGGAATATATCCCAGTTAAGAAGGCTTTGAAGGACAACGGGATCCGTTTCCAGACACCACTAAGTAAGATGCGAGTGTTTTATGCGTCAGGCAATGTCCTATATAATACCGCGACCCAAGCTGCCGAGGATTTAAGAAAGCGGGGAATAGCCGTGGGTAAGATCACTTTGGGGAACCAAACCAACAGGATGACAGAGGACACGATAAAGCAGCTACTTCCTTGGGAAACGCAGACAGCACACTGCGGGGGCGGCTTCCAGCAGCACGTGTGGGAAAAACTCCAAGCATTCCGGAGGGAGCAAGAAAAAGTGCCAGCAGACGAGTGAACAGCTGATGGCGGGACAACGGTGAGATAGCTGGCGGTAGAGTTTTGATAATCTAACCGCAGGAACACTGACTTTCGTATCCTTCAGAATTCATATTTCTTTAGGTTGGTGCCTACGGACATGGTTAGAGAACCACCACGTTATGTCTAGTAGCGATAAGAGACTGTTTCGTTTATTTTTTGCCCTTTTTTGGCTTTTTTGTCGGTCACTCCCCTCTTGTCGGATGAGGGGCCCCACCCTGTGGCCAGTCCCCTCAATGTCAAAGGATACTGTTATATCCTTTGTATTGGAAGCTCTTGTTAATGTTTGGTGTGTTTGCTGTTCAGTGAGTTCTGGTTGTGATGTTCTGAGGTCTGGGTTGATTATGTTGTATTCCACATCTCCACTTGATGGCTTATAATTTCTATAAAATGCTGTCACTAAATGTAAATGGCCTGAATAGCCCTATTAAAAGAAGCAAATTAATTGCCAAATTGAAAAAGGAGACCGTAGATTTGGCATATTGGCAAGAAACTCATCTAGATAATGCAGAACATGAGAAATTAAAAAAGATGGGTTTCAGACATACATTCTATTCATCGTATAGGGCCGGGAAAAAACGAGGAGTAGCTATCCTTCTCTCAAATAAAATAAAATTTGAACATATATCTACTATAAGTGATAAGGAAGGTCGGTTTGTTTTAGTAAAAGGTAGAATAGAGAATAAGGCGGTCACACTATTAAATGTCTATGCAACCCCCGGGAAGCAACGCAAGCTTCTTTAAGAAGATATTTGATTTGATCTCTAAGGAAACGGTGGGAACTCTTATTTGTGCAGGAGATTTTAATTTACTGTTAAATCCCAGATTAGACTCAAATAATAGGGACAGGAAAAGCACGTCTGGAGGGAAACGGGTTAAAGGAATGTTAACGGAATTAGGGCTTATTGACGTGTGGCGATCTATCCATGGGTCAGCGTCAGGATTCACTTTTTACTCTGCTCGACACTCAGTGTATTCGAGGATAGATTACTGTTTTATGTTTAATAGGGATTTACACAGGATAAAAGATTGCAGAATAGGTCCAAGAGATGTCTCTGACCACAGTGGACTTTATATAACGTTACATTTGGACGGGACACGGAAGACAACTTTGTGGAGACTAAATACCGGTATGTTAAATGACCCCGCTTTTGTGAAACAAATGACAGCCGATCTTAACTTGTACCTGCAGGACAATGATAATGGAGAGACAAATCACAGTATTGTATGGGATGCAGCCAAAGCTGTCCTCAGAGGTAAAATAATTGCGTGGTCGACCATGATTAAAAAGAAAAAGTCACAAGAATTGTTACAACTGCAGAATAGATTAATGGCCTTGGAACAGTCAGGTCTAAAGGATAAAAAATACTACAGTAACCCACCAGATCAGACCGATTAAGCAGGAGATAGATAAGATATTGAGCGAAGAAGTAGAGAAAAACATAAGGTTCATGAAACAGAGGTATTATGAGGCGGGGCCTAAGGCGGCGAAGCAGTTGGCGTGGCGGATTGGAAAACAGCAAGCTGAAAATAATATTTATAAGATTAGAGACCCGGTTGGTAACAATGTTGTAACTGACCTGGATAAAATTCAAAAAGCGTTTGAAAAGTATTACAAATCCTTATATAGTCAATCTACTCAGGGTGATGTAAATAAGATGACTGACTTTTTGAATTCCTTAGACCTGCCTACGATTGGTCGAGAAGCAAATAGTAAGTTAACGTCCTTAATATCTCGGGAAGAAATAATTAAAGCTATCTCCAGCCTTAAATCCAATAAATCACCAGGTACCGACGGGCTCCCTGCCGAATGGTACAAAACCATGAGGGAAAGCCTTCTTCCCCTGTTGGAAACTAGTTTTAACTACATTTTGAAAGGAGGTCTGGTACCTCCCTCTTGGAAGGAGGCCTTCATATCGGTTTTGCCAAAGGGGGGACAGGATAGACTAAACTGCAAATCTTATAGGCCGATAAGTGTCCTGAACTCAGACTATAAACTATACACAACTATTTTGGTGCGAAGAATGGATGCTGTAATGCCTTCTTTGATTGATGAAGACCAAACGGGTTTCTTGAAAAATAGACAAACCCACGATAATATTAGCCGAGCTTTACACATCATCGAACACATTAATAATAAGAAAACAAGCTCAGTTATTCTTAGTTTAGATGCTGAAAAAGCATATGATTCAGTGAATTGGGACTTCCTCTTCTTAGTGATGAAAAGATTTGGTTTCTGTAGCGAGTTTATAAGATGTTTCCAAGCTCTTTATTCTCTCCCTACTGCCAGAATAAAAATTAACGGTAGCCTCTCCGATACTATTTTTTTAGAACGAGGATGTAGACAGGGGTGTCCAGCAAGCCCCTACCTCTTCAACTTGTTTATCGAACCTCTAGCCCAGGCTGTACGTCAGGAAGCATCGTTGAAAGGGATTGTAATAGGAGGGGACGAGTACAAGGTGTGTTTATATGCAGATGTTGTCTTGGTGACAATCACGGATCCCAGCTCAGGTATACCAGTGTTAATGGGGATGTTGGAAACATATGGCCTGTATTCAGGGTATGTCCTTAATGTCAAAAAAACTCAAGTTCTGTCATTTAATTTTTCTCCGGACCAGACACTACTGGCAAAATTCAAGTTTAATTGGGAGGCAACTGCTATCAAATATTTGGGAGTGTTTCTGCCTAGAGATCTGACACAACTGTACGATATTAATTACAGTCGTATTAATAGAGAAATATATAGCGATCTCAACATTTGGGCCTTGCTCCCTCTCGACCTTGGCAACAGGATACAGATAATTAAAATGAATATTCTCCCCAAACTACTCTATCTTTTTCTTGCTTTACCTATTCAAATTCCAGAGAAGCAATTCAGGGAATGGAATAAGCAGATTTCGAGATTCATTTGGCTTAGCAAAAGACCAAGGGTGAAGTTCTCTACTTTGCAGTTGCCGAAAGACAAAGGGGGCTTGGCTCTACCTTCATTGAGGAATTACTACTTATCTGCTCAGCTGAGGTCCTTGGTGTGTTGGTGTAATCCATCTTTTTGTGCGAGGTGGAAGACTATTGAGATGTCTCTCTCAGACACGCCAATCCAGTCTAGACTTGGTCACGCAGCTTCTGATTTGGACGATACCTTGACGCCCAGCCACTGGGTCACTTTTACATTAAAAATATGGAGGGGAGTGGTCAAGCAGGCGCAACTCCAGGAAGAGATAAAACTTCTGAGGTGGCCAGCGTATGACCCTGATTTTTTTACCTGCTTCCCACGATAGTAGATTTAAACAATGGGTGTGGCATGGAATCACTGCTGGGTGTTTGGTTATTGTAAAATCTAAAATTATGGCTTTTGATACCCTATGCAAGACTTACGATCTCGAGAAACAAGACTTTTTTCGATACTTGCAACTCCGTGACTATATTGGCAAAAGACTGGAGAGCTGTGTCCGTGGAGACTTCTCGATTGTTAATATTTTCATTGATGCTTATGACTCTGGGAGTAACAGAGCCTTGATAAGTAAACTGTATAAATGTCTGACTAAGCTCAAAGGGCACTCAACGATTTACATAAAGCAGAAATGGGAAAAAGAAATGGACATTGTGATTACAGAAGATGGGTGGGCACGGATCTGGGAGACACAGTTTACCACGACTAACTCCAACATGTGGCGGGACTTCTGCTGGAAGAACATTATACGCTATTTCATAACGCCTAAACAGAAGTCTAAATTCAGTGCTACACCTGCGTTTTGCTGGAGGAATTGTGGGGAAGTCGTGGCTGATTACGGTCATATATTCTGGTCCTGCCCACTCATACGACCCTTCTGGACGGAAGTTATAAAGATAATTACAGAGGTGTTGGGATTCCACATGTCTTGTACATTTACCTCATTGTATCTGGGATATTTTACAGACGATTTAGTTGCAGATGATGTTTATCTTCTGAAAGTTCTCTTGGCTTCTGCGAGGAAGGCCATAACAAAACGCTGGCTCTGTAGAGACCCTCCCACTGTAACACTTTTTACCTCTATAGTGGAAGACGTCAAATTGATGGACTGTATGACTTTCACTCTGCGACTGCAGGGAGATTTGGGAAGGAGACGATGGAGAAAATGGCTGGACTTTACAGCTTGTGGCAGCACCCTTTGATGCATAGAATTAGTAATGCAGACTTGTTGACGTATGTATGTGTGGATGTGCAGATGTATGTACAGGTGTATGTTATCTTCCCATGACCTCATACTGTTTCTGTTTTTTCTTTTTTCTTTTATCTTGTTGCATAAAAATGTTCCTAAACAAATAAAAAGTGTCAAAAAAAGAAATGAAGGAGAAAAGTGTTTTGTTGTTCATTCATTTTTATGACCTCACTTTGATTAGTTGAGGCTGAGGCCACAGTAAAAACATGGTTGTTGGGCTTCATTCCTGTGCTGAACAGTCGTTTAAGATTAGCTAGTAAATAACAATTAGCTGATGTTGTTCATGCGACTAAAGTCATCTCACTGTGGTAATGTAAATATAATATGGCCAATATTATAGTATTGTCAGATTATTAGTTATTACAGCAGAGCTTGAACTCTGGGTCAAAGATTCAAGTTGCAGTTATTTATATTTCCTATCACCTTAAATCTTCACTCAAAGACGAGTATCTGTGACAGTGTATATATAGATGTGTTATATATGAGTCAAATATTGTTCGTTTAATATGTTGGCATCACTAAATTTGTCTCAATGTTTACATACATGTGTAAAAATCAAATGTACGAGCTGTGATAACTGTGTCTGATAGAATGAAGAGTCGACTGATATAGTAAATATTCCTTTATTGGGTGAGAAAATCAGACCATGTCATAACTGCTGTAAGTCACACAGAATAGATATCAGAGCCTTAAACAGGCTGACGTCTGCTAAATGGGTCAAACTGGGCAGAAAGTCTACAAACACATAACATCCTTATAGAATATGATGTAACACTATAGATCAACTTAGCTCAGAATATATAAAGCATATAAACAGTTACAGCAATATGATGCAACAAACACAGCAGCTACTGATCCAAAATCCTCAAAGCTTCATAGAACTGAAACCAACATTTATTTTAGCTCCATCCTGCTGCTGATACAGACTTTAGGTTTCTGAACATTAAACTTGTTGCTGCCTTTCATAGTGTGTAACTTGAAGGCCCTGAGTACTCTGAGTACTTTCTCCCACACTGGAAACACTGGGATGATCACATTATTTGAACATTACCTAATAAGACTGATTCAGCACAGACAGTTATGTTAAACTTTCCTAGCAGTCCTTCACAAACAGGGAACAGTCTGTCTATTCTCTCCATCTGTCAGCTGCTGCTGGTTCTTCCTCCTCCTCTTCCTCACACACTGCTGAGTTTGTCCTGGTGGATCATCAGGGGTGCAAAGCCTCACAGATGATGTGCAGCAGTGGGTCCCTCAGTCTGTCCTCACTCTGGACACTTGCAGTCGTCACACATGGAAATCAAATGTGTGATAAGCTGCAGGATTCAGACACAAGTGTAACTTATAAACACATGTTCATACTTTTATTCCACAATCAGAGAGAAAGAAACAGAGAGAGAGTGCAGGACAGACAGGTGACAGTCTCAGGTGTACACACTGCTACAAAACAGCACAAAAGAAGCAGGATTTAGTGTTTGTGTTATTACGAGTGCTAAACAAGAAGAGTTCCAGATGGTGCAGTGGACACATGTGTGACTGCTGTGATTAAAGCATCTTTCTTTCAGCTTAACGAGTGAACCGTCAGCTCGTTCAAACACACGTTAAAGTCCGTTTGGTACTTACTTTTGAAAGTTCACTCTTCGGCCACTCCGCTTCTGCCGTATTTTTCGGCTAAATTATCCACACCCAGCTATGAATCGTGGGATATATGGGACCAGGAAGTATACACTGGACCACACTTCAAATTTGGGGAAATGGACGGCGCATTTGGAGTACAAATAGTCGTCGTCGCTGTGACGTAATAGGTCTCAAAATGCGTACTCGAAGTGTGCGGTCGCTGGATTGGGACACAGCCATGGACTGACTTTGGAGACCAAATTAATACTTTCATCTAAAGCAGGGGTGGGCAATTCCAGGCCCCGAGGGCCGGTGTCCTGCAGGTTTTAGATCTCACCCTGGGTCAACACACCTGAATCCCATGATTAGTTCATTACCAGGCCTCTGGAGAACTTCAGGACATGTTGAGGAGCTAATTTAGCCATTTAAATCAGCTGTGTTGGTTCAAGGACACATCTAAAACCTGCAGGGACACCGGCCCTCGGGGCCTGGAGTTGCCCACCGCTGATCTAAAGGAAGCACTGAAGCTCCTTTCCTTAGTGTTTGGAACAGCTGATTATCGCTGCCATGCAGATACTTTGGAGCACGTCTCTCAGTGAGAACCCTTCCTGAGCAAAAGGGATGATTGCAATGCACTCAGACGCCACAGGCTCCGCCTTCTGCTGACACCCCCTAGGCTCTGATTGGCTTCTTGAAGTGATAACCATACAAACTACACAAACTAAGTGGAATCACACTGAAAAACTTTATTTAAAAAAACACAAACCAGAAGTTGAAAAAAAAAAAATCTATACAACAGGTGTGTGTGAAGGGGTGGAGCCTCTTCAGGGCCGTGGGGGAGGTCTCATCCCAGGAGGAGGTGGTCCTGAAAGAGCAGAGCACAAGTCACATTGGTCTGATAAATACCACGATGTGATCCGATTGGGTGTTTCCAGAGTGCAATCTTACCTCTCATGCCCGGCGGAGGAGGCCTCATGCCTGGGGGGGGCATACCCATTGGAGCGCCGCGACCCGGACCAGGTGGCATGCCCATTGGAGGACCCATCGGTGGTCGCATGCCAGGGGGCGGTCCCATCATACCTGCAGAGAGGGGGGAGAGATTAAAATGGACCAATCATCAGGGAACAGCTGACCCTGTAAGAGAGTAAACTGATTCTTGATAATGAAGAGGATGATCACTGATCACATGATCACTGAGCAGCGCTTTGTTTAAGAGGCTCCTCCCCTTGTGCTCACAGAGGGCCACAGAGCAGAAGCCTCACACCTGGGCAGGTGATCACTCAGTCTCCAGGTGAAGAAAAGGAGAGGAGCAACGACCGCACCAACAGACTCCTCAGCTTGACGCTGCATGCCCGCCATGTTTAAACTACGAAACCTAGAGTACGGACTAACGAACCCACATCTGACTCCTCCCACTGATTTCTCCTTCTGCTGTGATTTTGTTTATGCAGGTCATATTCTGATGGTCAGCGCTACAAACTACAGGTCCAGGGTCTCCTTCTCTACAGGTGACAAAGGAACCACTGCAGCACCATGAGGAGAAAGCAGGTCACATGACTGAGGAATCTGAACGCACCTGGTGCCTCACCTGTAGCTTCTTGGGATTTTATTTGTTTTTAAAGAAACATCACATCAAACTTGGTCTTGTTGCCAAGTTGTCTTACAGTGACATCACTGACCTGGAGGTGGGGCTCCTCTGCCCATGGGGGGCGGGGCTCCTCGCCCAGGTGGGTACTGGGTCGGCGCCCCAGCGATGCTGGCGCCTGCTGCTGCGGCGGCAACCGTCCCTCGACCCTGCGGCGTCATCACCTGCCCAAACACAGGAAACTGTCATCACTGAGCGTGCTCAGACACACACACACACTGAGACCAGCTGGCATCACCATATATACCTGCTGCGATGGTCCGCCCACACCTCTGACCGGCCCCGCAAGGCCAGCTGGTGCCTGAGGCATCGGAGCACCAGCGGGAACGCCGCGACCTGCTGCCCGCCCCACGCCTGGCCCTCCTGCCACGCCTGCCAATGGGACACGAGCGATCCCCGTCTGTAGGAGAGGGGTCAGAGGTCAGAATTAATTCAACACAAACAAACACAGTTTCACGAAGCTCCTCCCGCAGGGGCCACTCACGTCCTTAGGGGGCGGGCCCTCCACTGTCATGGAGACCAGGTTCTCCCCCCTCAGCAGCACCAGACCCAGAACACGTTTCTCCTCACGCTCCGGCTGCTTCGAGTTCTTTGGCCTGAAAAACACCCAGAAATTAGTCACGTGTGGTTACAAATTCATGGGCTGCATCCTCCTGAGGACCCGGCCTTCGCGGTCTACGTGGGCCGGGTCCTCAGAAGGTCGGTTACGCCGGAAGTGCGAGGCTGTGAAATGGAGCGGTCTAGCCTTCACATTAGCGTCACTGCTGACTCACAGGAGTTTAATAACCTCGCCGTCTGCTCCTTGCTTTCTGAAATATAACAGGACACTGGAGTAAACTCTCAACCGTCTCACACGTCTGTTTAATCAGTTTTCTGTTTGATGTTTATTCAGCTGTGTGAAAACCCCGGAGGAACCCACCGGGGGGATTATTAAAGTTTTATTTAAAATCTAATAACTTTGATCTCAGCCAAACTGATTTACTCAGGAACAAATAAAACAAGTTATCCAAGTGACTTATATATCATGTTTGACCTGAGTAGCGAAAGACGGCTGTGATCTGAAAACCATGTGCCGGGAGTTTGCCTGGCACATCGAGCTGGTGGGTAGCAGACGTCTCCGAAAACGTTGGAGCAGTTTTGCAAATATGTGATGTCTTGATAAACCGAGCAGATATTTGATTTTACACAGCTACTTTCTCGCCTGAAAATATCTTCAAAGTTTATTTTGTGACCCAGAAAGAGTAATAAGAGTAAAATTAAAACTTAGTAGCGGTCGCCATTGTTGGAAACTGCAATTGGCTGGGCCACGCTATGAATTCTGGGATATGGTGGGCCACAAAGGACACACCCGACCCATCCTTCAAAAAACGTCGCGTCGCTGTGACGTCCTCAGGAGGATGCAGCCCATGAATTTGGACACCCCTTGTGTCGTTCAGTTGCAAAGATGAAATCAGATCAGGGTGAATGAATGTGATTGGTTGAAAAGGTGTTCAGGTGTGTGCACTCTGTCTCTATCAAGATGTGGACAGGAAGCTTTAATGTTTCCATGGATACAGTTTAAAGCTACCCCGGTCTGATGTGCAACCATCACCTTAGAAACAAAGAACAGCACTGAGCACGCTCAGACAAATCATTCTCTGTAATTGAAATGTTTATTTTCCCGCTCAGACACTTATGTGACTGTATCAGATTACACTCACAGGGATCGCTGTCTGTGGAAGACACCTTATAAAACCCAGAGTTAACCCTGGCTAGTGACATGCAGCCTCTGGTTCGATTGGTTTTCTCTGTGTGACTTTTAACACCTGTAGCTCCACCCCTTAATCCAGTGTATAGGTGGAGCCAGATCACTTACTTGATCTTCCTGAACTCGTCGCAGTCACACAGGATGAGGTTCATGTGTTTGTCAAAGGCCTTGAAGGTGCCGATGAAGATCCGCCCATCCTGCAGGATGCACCTCATCCTGAAGTCGATGTGCTGCAGCATCTTTGAGCTCTTCCCCACCGTCTGACCAATCAGAAAGAGGGGCTGTGTTACATCATCATCATGACTGACCATTGGAGCCACCACATTACATTATCAATACCCTCATCAAAAACATCAATATTATCAGCATCTGACCAATCAAAGAGACACGCCAGTTCCATCATCAACATCTTCTTTTAGACTCCTCAGGAAAGTCTCCAGTTCTCAGAGCTAAGACAGGTAAGGGGTCAGAAACCAGGGGCTCCCCATCAGCATATCAGAGGTTACGTGTCTTCACCTCAAGGGCAACGTGCTTCAGTGATGAGACGCCCAATGGCATTCAGCCAGAAACAAAAACAAAGTGGGCGGTCCCAAGTTGAACTTCACAGCTTTGAGGTGAGCAACCAAACCAGCCAATGAGAGCAAGGCACAAGGCATTACAAGGCAACTGCAGCTGAGGGGACCTCCACAAGACAGACCTAACAGAACAACTTCCTTTGATGACAGAAATATGTCTGTGAAGGTTCTCAGCCATTCAGGTCATCGTAGTCTAAGGAGCTTGGAAAGAAAAGCGAAAGAGGCAGTGTATCAGAGAAACTCAGGAGTTTTCTCCAAGCACGACATCCCGGTGTATTTCAGACCCAGAAACACACTCAGACACAAAGTGGTTCGTCCCAAAGACAAAACTCCAAAACACAAACTTAACAATGTGGTGTATGCTGTACAGTGCAGCGAGGAATGCCCAGACCTCTACATTGGAGAGACCAAACAGTAGGGCTGCACGATTAATCGTTAGAAAATTGCAATCTCGATTCATACTTATGTGCGATCTCATTTCCAAATGACAACCATTTAAAAAAAAAAAAAAAAAAAAAAAAGAAAAAAGACGACGACTGTACCGCATTTTGATCCGGGACGTACTCTGCATGAAAACAAGCGCTCACTCTTCCTGCTCAACAAATGACAAGGGCGGAGCCTTATACCATGTGATACAGAAGCTGTGCCGTGTGATGCTAAAATTAGCAGGGAAAAAACAACGGAGCAGTGTTGCCAACTTAGCGACTTTGTCGCTATATTTAGAGAGTTTTCAGACCCTTTAGCGAGTTTTTTTTTTTTTAGAAAAAAAGTTGCTAAAAAAGACGTGAAAACGCTTATCGCTTTTACTTTCAACAAGCAGCGGGTGCTGTAACGCAGTCAGTTCTTCTTTTACTCTTATGCTGTTTTGTGGATCACAAGGTTTAAAACTACTCAAACACACACACACACACAAAGTAATTCCACCAGAGTGCCTATTTCGGGTCACTTTTGCCGGTCCAAGCCCGGGTAAAGGAGCAGGGTTGGAATTGTGACATTAAAAAAACCAATAATTGCTAAAAGAAATTTAATTTGTAGTTCTAAATAAACTCTAAATGCATTTAGGACGTTTTTTACTCACTTTATGTCTCTTCCACGATGTTATTTCTCTCTCCAACAACATAGGTTACAATTAGATTAGCATGACCAATTATGCAAATTAGGCGATGACGTCATTTAGCGACTTCTAGGACAACCAATAGCGATTTTCTTTACTGAGGAGTTGGCAACACTGCAACGGAGAGCACGTCAGGGATGACGAGAAAGTGACAGGAGAAAATCCGTTCCGGTCAACCACCCAAACATCAATAACGGGAACCTTATACAGCGCTTCCCTATAAGCGGTTGCCCCATGATCGGAAGGTCAGGGGTTCGAATCCCCTGAACGGCTACCCTGAGGTACCCTTGAGCAAGGTACCATCCCCACACGCTGCTCCCCGGGCGCTGCACTGGTGGCTGCCCACTGCTTCACTGAGTGAATGGGTTAAATGCAGAGAATTTCCCCACGGGGATCAATAAAAAGTGTACATTATTTTTATTATTAGTCCCTCTTTGGGGGGGAAACTCCCACGGGGTTTAAATCTGGGACTCTCCACCATTTGACTCTAGAACTGAAGAAGCTTCTCGGATGAGAGGTGAAACGTCTTCAAGCAACTTAAAGAAGTCCAGGCGCTTTTCTTTCTAAGCTTCTTAGACAATGACAGAAACAAAGCTCAAACTGTGACCGGGACAGGAAGGAAAGTGGTCACTGTCCCACCGGTTCAGAATAAAACCCTGCTGAACTAACAGAGACTACAGTAAACTGAAGCTCAACTTCTGTGGGAATGCTACATTCTAACTGATGTTACTGTACACTCCTTTTATTCCTACACCGCAACCTTCCACGCCAAGTTTATGCCAACCCAATGTGTAGTTACATTTCTCAGGAGGTGCACATCAGGTTATGGCTTAAGTTACAATGCATAACTGAAGAATAATTCACCTGTAACCTGTGTCAGCACGGGTCGATAAGGTGTTAGAGCACACAGGTGCTTTCATAATAAAGGGTCAGCACATATCAATAAAACAGTAGAACTCTAGATAGTGTCTTCCATCTAACCTGCAGGCTGATTGATAATACTTTATTCATGGAGTCTCCAAAAGTTGATTCTGTTCATCTGGACGTAGCGTTTTGTGGGAGAAACGTTTCATCACTCATCCAAGTGACTTCTTCAGTCTCAGCTGACTGCAGGTTTCAATCTTATAAACAGTACGTTTGCATGACTGAAACCAGCCCACTGAGAGAACAATGGGCTGAGTGCTCAGTTCCTTAATCATAATTATGCAAATTCTCATAACCATTGATCAACAACCACTAACCAAAACCCACTGATCAATGGCCATGAGTACCATTTACAGAGAGTTGGGGAATGGCTGCAATCACAGCATTGTAAGATGGCGAAAGATGTAACCTTAGGCCTCCTCCTCGATTCAGAGATGGTCTTTATTCATGGAGCTGGACTGGAGCAGCAGGGATCGAACCAGCAACCTTCCCATGCCCTGCTTTGTTCCTGTCAGTGCGCCCCAGGGTGGCTGTGCCTACAATGTAGCTTGCCATCACCAGTGTGTGAATGTGTGTGTGAATGGGTGGATGACTGGATATGTAAAGCGCTTTGGGGTCCTTAGGGACTAGTAAAGCGCTATATAAATACAGGCCATTTACCATTTTATTTAAGCTACAGCCACCCAATGCTGCAAGCCCCTTTCCCAATAAAAGTGCACCACTCTGACCTATGACCTGTCTGTAGCACAAGTTAAATATAGTTATTTCAATAAAGTTAGCTCGACCCTGTTAGCCGTTAGCCTCTCTGTTTGCCACCGAGTTCACTCATCGTGTGCGCCACTCCAGCAGCTCGGGAAGATGAGGCCTACCGGCACGGAGACCAGAAGAGTGTCCCGGTAAAATCCGGACTCTGCCCCCGGAACCCCAGGTCTCGGTTACGCCCCGAGGTGGACTCGAACTCGGCATTGATGATAGAGCCGGGTGTGATCAATAACACCCCCCGCCTCCCTGACGTCTGTGCGACGTTCCCTCTCCCCGATGTAAACCGTTAAATGAGCGGTAACTGAAACGATACCGCGCTGTCCGCAGCGACAGGGACCCGAACCATCGCCGGAAACGGTACTCACCATGTTTGCGATTCCGATGGCTCTGATTCACACCGGATTAAAAAATTCTGACCCGCGGAGATCCCGCCAGGCCGCCTTTAACAGGAACTACAGGAAATGACGCACAGCCGACCGGAAACTGTGGCAACGCCGAAAAGATTCCCCCTGTGCGAGGAACAAAAAGTTCCTGCGCGAAGACTGAAATTGTTAATCACGTTAATTAACGTTAACAAGTTCAAATAAAGTTTCACGTTCACCGCTCACGGATCGTTTGCATGTACATGCTTTCTGACGTCATTAAAATAAAGAAATCTTCTGCAGTCAGCGAAGCAGCTTCACTTTGATACTGAATCACCAAACAGCTGGCTGCTGGTCTGAGATCAGCTAAATGATTTTACTGCTGCAAATTTTGGTACCCGTCTGATACCAGGTGAACCCAGGGCCAGCACTGATGTAAGGAGAGCAGTGCGTCCTGATTTATGAGATCTAAGGCACTCAGCTCGGCTGCTGTAGTTTTAAATAAGATAAGATAAGATAAGATAAGATAAGATAACCTTTATTAGTCCCACACGTGGGAAATTTGTTTTGTCACAGCAGGAAGTGGACAGTGCAAAAGTTATGAGGCAAAAATTAGAATACAATAAGAATAAATACAGTACACAACTGTACAGAATAGAATAAAATAAAATACTATATACAGTAGAATAAAATAAAATAAATATACAATAAGATAAAAATAGAATACAAATACAAATACTATATACAACTGAGTAAAAATACAAATGTGCTAAATGATGTAAATAAATCAGTGCCCATAGACATGTTTTATGTTCTTTTTTTCCATTCAAACCTTTATTTAAACCTTTTTTATTTTTATTTTATTGCTATGTCTGGTTTTATTACTATGTGCGTATTAGTATTGTACAGCACTTTGGTCTACCAGGTGTGTTTTTAAAGTGCTATATAAATAAATAAATAAATAAATAAATAAATAAATAAATAACTGATGATTTAAACCTCAGTGCAATACAAAATAGAATTAAACAGTACCATATTAATGGTGTTGTACTTACAAAAAAATTGCATACCATAGACAAACAAATAAAAGAACAATTTCAGAACCTACAATATAAATATGTTAGGGGGAAAGTAACTGATCAAGCCAAAGAATAAAGTGATTGAAAGATCTTGATTTTTTCACAAACACCAATAGTTTTTATAGCTTTTGGGTTAGTGGAGTTCTTAATTGAATTAAGATACTGTTCAAGTTCAAAGGAGATACATAAAAAGAGGGATGTCTTCCTAAACACGTGGACTTGTGAATATGAAATTTAGCCATTAAAATTAACAAGTTAATCATATATCTGTTATCAAAGTTGAATTGTCTTTGGTTTTTGTGTAGACCAAATAAAACATATTTCCAAAACAGTACAAATCCTTTAAATATATTTTCTGATATAAAAACACAAATTCTGCCAAAAATCTTGCACACGGTTACAAAACCAAAAAAGATGTATCGTATATTCCTTGGAAGTTTTACAAAAGCTACAGCTTGTATCAATGTCTAATTTGAATTTGCTTTGAAGACAATCTTTAGAAGGATAAATTCTGTGTATTAATTTATAAGAAATATCTTTAATTTTGTTGGTAATTAAAAACTGATTAGGGAGTCTCCAAACTTTGTTCCACATAATACCATCTGACAGCCAGTTCCAGAAAAAAATGACATATGGTAGCGTGGTTATGCTACTCTGAAATAAAGATCTGATAGATTTATTGTTGTCTTTAGTTTGCTTAGAAAAGCAAATCTTGCCAACAAAAGTTTGTATGGGAGATCTCAACGGCCTGTGGAATGAAGTGATATTAGGTTGATTCTTAAACAGCATACAAACCCCTGATGGTATTAAGCCAAATACTTTTGTATAATCATGACGATTTATAGCTAAACTAAACAAAATTCTTCATAGGAGAAAAGCGTACCATTTGAATCAAATAATTGGTTGACTAAAATAATGTTATTCCTAAACCAACTAAGTTTTTAGAGTGTTGAGAGATTAATCTGTAATCCTCTGTTATAAATGGTAAATGGCCTGTATTTATATAGCGCTTTTCTAGTCCCTAAGGACCCCAAAGCGCTTTACATATCCAGTCATCCACACACTGGTGATGGCAGCTACATTGTAGCCACAGCCACCCTGGGGCGCACTGACAGAGGCGAGGCTGCCGGACACTGGCGCCACCGGGCCCTCTGACCACCACCAGTAGGTAACGGGTGAAGTGTCTTGCCCAAGGACACAACGACCGAGACTGTCCAAGCTGGGGCTCGAACCGGCAACCTTCCGATTACAAGGCGAACTCCCAACTCTTGAGCCACGATCGCCCCTTAACCCCATTTATCATTATTTTGCAAATATTGTTTATGCTTGAGTGTTTCTTTTCTAAACTGCAGAAATAATGGGAATTACGCTCACCTTCTTCAAGCCATTTAGAGCTTGATCTGATAAAGGCTCCTTTTGCTTTGTCTGAGTATAAACGATCTAATTTATCTTGTAATTTAGCAAGGTTCAATTTATCCTCTTCAGTTAAAGTGTCAGTTTGTTTATTAGATATGTTTTATGTTCAGTGCATACATGAACTTACAGGACAGAAACACAGTATGAGTCCTGTCCGGATAGCATGGATCTCATGCCTCACTGCTCTCCACCACATCAGCTGCCTTAAACATACTGGCCTGGTACTTACTGTAGCGGCTCTTATACTGCCTTTACAGATTAGACAGGCTTCTTCTCTCTGTCTTTAAGTCACTTCTGAAAACCCATCTCGTCACCCTGGCCTTTGACACCTTGTGAAATGTTTTGTTTTGTTTATTTATATGAGTTTTTATTAATTTTAATTTTATGTATTATGTGTGTTTTTTTCTGTTTTGTTTAATTCTATTGTTCTTAACTAATTTACTGTTCAGCATTTTGGTCCTGTGCTGGGTGCTTTATAAATAAAGTTGTATTGGATTGGTCTGTATTTACTTTTGATTGGGCAATCCTGAAGTTTCTGCTCTCTGATTGGTTTATTTTGGTGTTTAATATTTAAAATCACCGGGGTGTCATCCGTCCAATCCACGCTGAGCCTGTGAAGGTTGAAATGTGTGACAGGTAAATGAACCTGCGATCAGATTATCGATCAGTAGATCGATCCTGTTCGTCTCGTCCAGTTTCCCGTCATTCCGCTGCTGAACGGTTTCCATGGTAACCGTGACCGCGCCGCCGGACGCGCGCCGCCGCGATACGGAGGCGAGACGGTGAGTCACCGACAGAAAACAGCTCCGGTAACCGACGAAGCGACAACAGCAACCGACACACCGGGACGGGTTAGCACGTTAGCATGTTAGCATCCCGCTGCCGCGTGAGCCGGAGGCGCGAAACGGCTACGGACTGTCAATGAGGCTGATGACGGCAACTACCGCAGTGACATCACAGCAACAGACAGCAGCAACAGCATCGCCTACTGCAGGGCAGCGGCAACATCGCCCTACAGCCTGACTGCAGAGCAACTACACGAGAGCAACCGGAGACAGCAGCAACAAACTGACGGCAACTGTGCAGAATTAAACACGTCCTGATTTGTTTCTGCAGCAAACAGCAACTGATCCTACGCCAACATGTTGCTTAAACCTTCTGTCTTCAGCAGGGACTGCAGCAACTAAAACCTACAACATCTGCAGCAGCAGCAACTCCGGCAACCTGGAGTTTATCCAGTTGACATGTGAGCATCAACACGTTGCTTCAGCTTGGGAGACAGACAGCAACTTCATGAAGAGCAACCAGTGACAGAGCTACGATTTCACTCACAGCAACGCAGCCTACCACTACAGCAACTGCCAACAGCAGGTGAGCAACATGCGAGTGGGGGGGCGTCTGATAATCAATAATCTGATCAGAAATCAGTGAGCACAGTTGTTCGGGCAGATGTTTGAAAACTATTACAGATCCTGATGACTGATTTTTAAAGCTGCAGCTGGTGCCTACCTGTAGTCATGGTAACAGGTAGCATGTACCTGTAGTAAGTGTGTTTGCAGAGCTCATCCTTAAACATCGATCCATCAGAAGATCAAAGAGAATCAATAAACCTCAGCTTAAACTATAGGTGAGTCACATGGTTAATCTCAGTCAGGCAGGACAGGAATCATCAGGTGGTGACATCATCTGGCCATCCAGGTGAGGGAAGGATAAAATAAATAAATAAATAAACAAAACTTACCTGTCTGTGAGGAGGCGGAGCTTGAGCAGAACACTTCACCTGCTGTGAATACTGCTTTGTTATTGGTACAAACAAACACACCTGAGCAGCGTTCAGCACAGATAGAAACAACAGAAGCTCCGGTCCAGCTTTTATTCTGTTCATACTTTATTTTTTCACTTTGATCGGTAAATAACTAATCAATAACTGATCAATGAGAGTGACAGTCCTCGTGCTCTTATTTTAAAAGTAAACGGTTGTTTCTCTCCAGGAGGACGTCTGCTTCTGACTGGACGGATGGACGTCCTTTCAGACTGTCTCGCTGATCAGATGACCTGGACTCAGGTGTGTTTCTACCTGCAGATGAGGAACGCAGAACTGTAGCTCGGTCATAGTTACAGTACTCGACTTGTTTAGTAATCTCTTTCATTGTTTGTCTCAGTCAGGTAACAGCCTCAGTTAAGCCCCACCCAGCACCCACCTCCCCCTCACGTCAGGTGAAGACAACAGTCAGCGAGATGAGCCTGTTGAAGGAGGTGGAGCCAGGACAGGAAATGGAGGGAAAGGTGAGTCTACCCATCATGCATCCCTGCGGTGTCGCAGAGAGAGAGAAAAGATTTATTTAGTGAAGACATTTCGAATAAAGTTTGGAGAGATCGAACAGAGACCGCGAGGTGTTCGGGGAGACTTACCTGTTGCTGTGCTGCATTCAGGTGCAGACCTGGGCTCAGTCTCTGGTGTACACGCTGGAGGAACTCGAGTGTAAAATCTGCTATAATCGCTACGACACGCGCAGCCGGAAGCCCAAACTGCTGGGCTGTCTGCACCGAGTCTGCGCCAAGTGTCTGAAGAAGATGGTCGACATGGGTGAGTTCACCTGGCAGGTAGACACACAGCACAGTCAGCTGCTGGATCACGCAGATGCCAGCATGACCGTTACCTGGTCACATCACCTGTTGTATCATGTGATTCCAGGAGAGTCTTCGCCGTCCATAATCAGCTGCCCATTCTGCCGCCACGAGACGTATGTCCCCGACGAAGAGGTGTGGCCTCATTTCCTCCTCTTCGACGGTCAGAGTCTGACAACCTGAACTCACACTGTCTCCTCCCCCTCTTCCTCAGGTGTGGCTGATGGAGGACGACCGGCACATCCTGGCGGTCCTGTCGTGTCAGGATCGTGCTCGGCGAGGAGGTGGAGCAGGAAGTGGCAGCGGTGGGGAGGTAGTGCTAAGTCCCAGCAGTCTGACAGGTAAAAACCTGAGAGTTAGAATGAGATAGTCAGCCAATCACAGCCGGCCGGTAGATTTATCCAATCAGGAATCTCCGCGATAAAGTGACCTGTTTGAGGTGATTGAGCGGTATTCTTCGCCGTCATTGGTCAGCGGTATCCTTTATTGGACACCTTAGATATTGATTACTGGTTGGTGTATCCATAGTTTTCACATGATGTCAGCGCTCGGGAGACACGCCCACCTGGAGGGTAAAAACAGTACTTTGCTCTCCAGCCTTCCTTAAAAAGGAAAATAACAGTGTCTGGAATTTCTCTTGGTAAAGCTCTGCGTCTGTTCCCAGGGGGCGGAGCTGCAGGCAGCGGCGAGGAAGCATCCCACCGCTCCTCGGACTGTCTCGTCATCACCATCATGGAGCTCCCAGAGGAGTCGCCATCCTCAGATTCACTGAGCATGCTCAATGTAGTGGGTCTGTACCATGCTCCCAGTCTGGACTCGCTGCCCTGCAACCTCCCAGGTCAGAAATGCCGTGCCTGGACATCCCGCAGCTTCCCACGCTGCCTGCTGGGGGCACTCTGCCTGGTAAGTACCAGTTTAACCAGTTTGAACATAACTATCTAAATCAGAACCAGTGTAACTGGTGTGTGCGGCTACTCCCCCTGTGTGTGCAGGTGTACTTTAGCTCGCTGCCATTGGGGATCTACCTGCTGATGATTGGTCAGCTATGGCTGGGCGTGGTCCTCGTCAGTCTCGTCCCGTCCACGCTGCTGCTGCTCGTCCTTTACGGCTTCTGTCAGTGTCTCTGCCACGAGCTAATGGAGGCGCTTGCTGCCCGCACGCACTCGCTACCGTGACAACAAAATGTAGCCATAGAAAAGCCTGTAGACTGAGCCATCACACTCTGACATCACTCTGACCCTGCCCTTTGTGAATACCAGCAAGTCCCCCTCACACATCCCCTTGGTGGAAATACGGCCAATCAGTGTTGAACTACGTGATGACATCATCACATATAGGAAGTGGAGACAGTCCTCTCCAGTCAGAAGACATCTGCTGACTAATCAGAGACATGTTACTGTCCTGGGCATGATCATAAAACTGTTTTACCTGCTGATTACAGAACACACCTGTACCTGTATCACCTGTTTATCCCACAGTCACATGACCTGACAGGCTGTTAGCCTAGCTTAACACTTACACTAATCACAGAGGGAAAGTGCTAGCCTAGCTTAGCATGTGTATTTAGCTTTGAAGCTGTGCTTATTCTAAGCTATGCTAACAGTCCCGATGTCCTGTCTGTAAAATGATTCATGAACCCTGTGATGATGATGAGTGTCACTTCCTGTCCGTGTAGTGGGCGGAGCCTTTGGAGAATCAACTGTTTAGTTTTGTGATGAAATAAATAAACATAAGTGACATGAAGTGTTTGAATCATTTCCTGCTGCGAGTTCCTCTCAGGTGAAAGGTTGTCACATGAGTGACACCTTTGGGACCTGTGGGTGGAGTCCCAGGAGCATTTGGGCATCAGCTTGTCGCTGCGTGTTAATTAAAAACACGCTATCCTCAGAGAGAAGAGCAAGAGTGTTTATAGAAACCTGGCAAGAGCTGCTCTCCACCACAGAGGAAGAAGCTGCAGCAGGTACAACTTCTTTCATACAGGTGTTCTATAAAGGCACATCCACAGGTGGGTCATACAGGTGATTTTACATTTACTTGTCTAAGCATCACCCAGATTTAGATATTCAGTTTTAGATGTTTGAACAGCACCTGTCCTACCTCTCTCCTCCCTCCAGGCGGTCGACATAATGAGTCGTTGGCGTCGTTCAGTGGACGAGCTGGCGGCACGGCGGCGACAGCATGAATGTGAGCGCGCTCAGGATGCACTCAGTCGGGTCACTTCATGTTTCCAGCAGCTGGTTGCGTTGGTCGGTAGCTCAGCCGACGGCAGCTTCCTGCGAGATGAGTTGGATGAGACGAGAGCTGTGGCTCACCGGATCTGCAGTGGTAACACCTGTCTGTGGTTCACCTGTCCTTCTCACCTGTGTGTTTCTCGCTGTCTCACGTGTTCACCTGACTCTCATTGCTCCATCTCCCTTATGTGTCTTCAGGGCTGTCCTGCCGGCTGCTGCGCTCGCTTTCAAACTCTGACTTTGCCCCCTCAGGTGTGCAGGACAGGCAGGTTTTGGAGCGTCTGTGGGTTCTCTTCCTGTCAGCATTGGAGCACTTCCTGTATGACCTGCGTAAGGCCTGTGACCTAATTGGGCAGTTCCCCCTGACTGAGCACAGCAACAGGCGCTCGCTGGTCAACACAGGTCAGCTGATTTTAGTTCTGATGTGAGATTGGCTAACTTTGTGTAAAAGATGTCTGTTGTGGCCGAGTCGTGAACCGGTAAATCACCTGCAAGTGTTTTTGCTTGAATGTCTAAATCGAGGAGTACTCGAGTAGGTTTAAGAACAAGTTTTTATTGCAATTCAAGTTGTTCAGTCCAATGAATAGCTTGAAAAGGTACAAAGGTAAGCGGTGAACTGCCAGAGGTTAAAGGTAAGGTTAGCTAAAACTGAAAAAATAATGCACATTTCAGAATTATACATAAAGGCCTTTTTCAAGGAAACACACAACGTGTTAAAATTTTAAAGCTGTTCTGCAGCAATGGAGGCTGGTCAAGCCTTGAAAGCTGGTGCTACTAATTCCTACAGGTGTTCCCACTTTCCTGGATTACTTCCCCCTCTGCATAAAAGCAGTGTTGGAACACACTGATGTACCCTCGTGACCATCAGCTGAACAGTAGTGTGTTGGTACAAAAACGGGGAGAAAAAGGTGATTAACAATGGAAGAGAGACGGAGCATCATAACACTTATAAATGTTTGTCTTTCCAAACTGTGACAGGAAGAGGTCTGCAGACCCAAAAACACAACTGAACCAGAAGTTTCTGAGAGTTAACAGCTTGATAGGCGGCTCACAGGACAACAGCTTCAAGCACAGAGTAATAGTGGTCGTAGTGAGCAAGTCTCAGTTTTCCCTCACCTCAGTCTCAAACTGTATATTTATTTCTTACTCTTCCTATATTTATTGTTTTTCTTTTGCACTGAATGGAACTGGAGCCTCGTTGTCTCGTCTCTCTATGTACTGTATATCGCAGAGATGACAATGAAGAGAAGACTTCGAGCTGCAGGTTTGACAGGACATCACTAAGATGTCAGAACAAGACAGAGGTTTGGCTGTGCCATGAAACACCGCCATTGTAATACTGCAGACTGGAAGAAGGTTTTATGGACTGATGAGTCATCACGCAGGATCTTTGTACGCTGCCGAGTAGGTAAAGGATGGGTCCACAGTGTGTGGCATCAACTGTCACACATGGAGGAGGACGTGTGATGGTCTGGGGCTGTTTGCTGATCCAGAGTCGGTGACTCGTACAGAGTGAGAGGCTCCCTGAACCAGAACAGCTGCCACAGCATTGTGCAGCACCATGCAGGACCCTCTGGCATGCACCTAGTTGGTCAGGGGTTCATCCTACAGCAAGATAATGACCCATAGCAAAAGTGCCAGAACTACCTCAGGAACAAAGAACAAGATGGTGAGCTTGGAAACATGGAGTGTGCAGCACAGTCTGCAGACTTAAACCCCATCGAGCTGGTTTGAACTGGACAGAAGAGCGAAAGCAAAGCAGCCTACAACGTCCACATTTATGGGAACTTCTGCTACAGATATGGGAGAATATTTGATTTCTATTGTATTCCATTGCCAAAGGAGGCTACTGACGAGTCAAAGTTTACAATACACTTTGGTCTATAAACTGATTCCATTATTTATTCATTTACTTTTTACTCCAATTGCTTATTTGTGCTGCGCTTTCACTTCAGAGTGCAATGAGACATCAAACATTTTTAATGAAAAACTGGAGAAACTTTTAGCTTGTAGTAGAGCTGGGCGATAGAACGATAACGATATGTATCGCGATATAACTTTTTCTCGATAGAAAAATTCAACTATCGCGATAGACCTCGCCGCTCTTGTCCTCTTAAAAAAAAAAAAAAGAACAGCCAATCCAAATTACGTAGCGCAGAGCTGAACCAATCACAGCCGCAGCGTCACGTCGCGTGACTTGTTACGTACAGCACAAGTGCCAAGCCGCACATGTGTATTTGTTTGGGAAGCAGCCAGCCACTGTACTGCCCGGGTAATGGAGGAAATGAGTGTGCCGACTAGAAAAATCAACCGAGCGTGACCGAAGAGAAAACAGATGATGGTTCCAATGCCGGAGAGATTGTCGAACGGAAGAGCCAGAGAAGCTCCGTAGTGTGAAGGTATTTCGGCTATTTCAAGTCTGACAAAAAACAGAGTAGCTGCACTGTAAATTGTGCCGAAAGCAAGTCTGGAAATACAATAAACTGGTGCATGCGCTACGTCCACACGTACCCGGGTATTTTTGAAAACGCAGATTTTTCTATGTGTTTGCACCTTTCGTCCAAACGTAAACGGCGTTTTTGGTCACTGAAAGCGAAGATTTTTAAAAACTCCGTTTTTGCATTTATGTGTGGACTAGAAAAACTGAGAAAACGCAGCATCAAAGGTGTGCGCATTTTTTGACGTCACACTGTGCGCCACGTTATTGTTTCGGTGAAATGAATTTCTACAATACTGTTAATTCTACTCTCTGCAGTGTTTAAATGCTTACATATACACACAGTTACTGTCCCTCCACACATACGACTCGGTTCTGCTTCTATGCCCCAGCTTTGTTTACTTTTTCCCACCGAGGCTTCTAGACTTCTGATTGGCCAACATTTCTGCACGGTTAGGAATCTAGCGCCACCTGCTGCTTTGGCATGTTCATAGCAGCGTTTTCCTTCATTTCTGCCTTTATGTGTGGACGGGATTATTTTTTAAAACGAAAACGGAAAATCTCCGTTTTCAAAAATACCCGTGTACGTGTGGACGTAGCCTCAGTCTCTGACTGGAAGCGCTAATTCTTCATTCGGCTTTTGTCAGACTAAAGTAACTGTTAAAACTGTTTGAAAAGCTCAGCTATACAACAAGGAGAGATTGAGAATTTCCTTTTAGTTCTCAGTTTATTTGATATTGACAAAAGTTAGTCAGTTTTGTCTGTTCTTCTGTAAAACAAACTAAGATTTATTTTTAGAATTAATATTTTGTTTCTAAGTGGAATTGACAATTTAGTCTGTTTCGTTTGTTCTATTTTGAAACTTAAACGCTTTAGCGGCTGCCTTTTGTGTAGTTTGCAATATTTGCCTTTATTTACCTGAAAAAGTCTCATGTTCCTTAAGTACATCTACCCTGTTGAACTTATTATGGGAAATAAATATTTAAATCAAAACAAGCTGCTGATTATTTCACATTTTACTTGTGAGCAACGGCACATTTAAATCTTACAAATATAGTTATTTGGCTCATATCGTGATAGATATCGTTATCGCCTGAAATGAAAAAAACATATCGTGATATGAAAAAATCTCATATCGCCCAGCTCTAGCTTGTAGTGTATGTGTAACCTGCGCTTTCTTGTCCAATGTAGGAACGTTACCATGGAGACCTCAAGTTTTTTTTTATAGGCTAACGCGTGTCACAGAGGTTATTTTTCTGCTATAACCGAAAGCTTACCTAATGCTGGGCATACACTGCGATTTTTGTCCCATTTTGGCCAGAGTGTCGCCTTAATCGTGTGTCGTGCGTCGTGTAGTATACATAAGGTAACGAGAAGCGATTAACACACAATCATCAATCATATGGTTGCAAGAAAATCAAACCTGTTTGAAATCCTGTCGCCCCTCGTGAGGGCGTCACTGCAGCCTCTACGCACGCGCGGAGCAACAGTGCAGCGTGTGATCTGGACACAAGCGATGGAGGCACAACTTGTAGAACTTTGGCTCATCTGAGCCTTTTCGATCTATCGCGACCACACCAACCATGAAAAGAGTTGGATGGAGATCGCTGCTCAATCACAGCTGCCTGATCAATGTTTTTCATTAGCAATTTAGCAAAGTTGATGGTGGTGTGTGAGTGAAAGACAGAGAGGGAGATTTTGTGTTATAAGCCGACGCACAGTGACTGGCAGTGTTGAACCATGACAAGCATTAGTTTTGATTGTCCAGGAACAACACGAGCACGGGGACATCAGATTGTGCTCTTATCGATCCGTTACTGACCCGTTATCGACCTCTTACTGATCTACTTTATGTTGCTCCTCCCCTTTTGTGAGTGTGGACGCTTCATCTCTTTGCTCTTAAATGCTTTGCTTCTTTTATTGATTTTTATGCTGATTTTTTCCCTTTTTTCCGTATGAGCTTACCTGCGATAGCTTCTGGACACTTATAGATCATTAGGACTAAAGTGTTCTTAACAGAAACAGCAACATTTTTATAGTTACCTTATCCTCAGCGCTCCGTGTGTCTGTGGCCTAGACACAGCTGAAGCCTGATTACAGCGTCTGGGCACCGAACAGCCTCAATAGCCTGGAAAGGTGCTAACCGCTAGGCTAACTAGCAACAAGATGCCTTCCCTCTCCACAGATGACTACCACAGCCTCCTGCAGAAGATTGCAGTACTGGAGACAAAAATTCATCGCTTAGAAGTAAACGTGGAGGTAAATGGACTGTGTGGAAATGAAACAACCTTGCCTTTGATTCAAAACAATGGCGATGAGCAAGCTAGCACATAGCTAAGGAGCACAGATAACATGACCAAGAAAGTAGACTCTGTGCATTATTATAAATCCTCAAGTGATAATCCCCCCTTGGACTGTCTTGGTGCAAAACCAAGACATAAATCATGTCTCCTGGAAGGGGGAGGACGTATCACAGGCAGGGCACAGCGAGCTGAAATCTCTGAAACCGACTGGCCTTCACTTCCTACGAGACAGAGAAGCTCTTCTACCCCTGTATACGAGAGGAAACAGGACTGGACAACCGTGAATAGGAAGGTTAACAACAAACCTCCAAAACAACTGAATGTGAAACTGCAGAACAGATTTGCTCCACTATCAAAGGACCCTGGATCTATATCGGACAACCATCCATCTAAAAGCAGCGAAATAAGGTCTGAAAATCTGTTGAAAAGTGAAAGACCACAGGGAAAGCTAAAGGCTAGGCCTGAAACTCTGATTGTGGGTGACTCTGCCGTAAAGGATGTACAAAGGATGTGCGGTAAGAACACTAAAGTCCTCTGCTTTCCTAACGATATGGTCAACAACCTGAAGGAGAGAATTCTTCAAATTGCAGATGAATATCCAACTGTGACAAACATTGTTCTGCATACAGGGTCAAACGATGTGTCCAAACAACAGTCGGAGGTTCTGAAACGGGACTTTACTGGATTATTAAACACTGTAAACTCTCTGAATGCAGCTGTATTCATCAGTGGACCTGTACCGCCGGTCAGAGGAGGAGACGAGAGATTCAGCAGGTTGTTTACACTGAATAAATGGCTTATATCAGCATGTGCTGACCACTCAGTGCATTTTATCAACAACTTTAATATTTTTTGGGAACGCAGGCATCTGTTCAAAGCAAATGGATTTAATTTTAACAAGTCAGGGGTGAAACTGTTCACCTCCAACTTGTTTTATTCCATACGTCATCCATCCGTGCTTGGTGCCAAGGCTGAGATAAACGAGGAGTTATCTCATAAAGAGGAACAAACAGTACTCCAAGAACAGACAAAGCCCAGCAGAAACCTTGAGGAGGAGCTCCATTTGCCCCCACCCGGGAAGAGCCTCAGAAAGGAGAGACATCTGAGGCAAGAAGAGGGGTCCCTATTTGCCTCCAACTCTCTCAACAACACCAACGACCAGGACCAGGGACCACGACCTTCCCCAGTCCCCCAAACCCCTGACAGGCCATCACCCTCCTCCCCCTCCCTTTCTCCCTCCTCCCCACACCTGAAATTCACTGAGGAGATGATGGAGCGGGTCAATGCTGGGCTCAGATCTACCCCCCGGCCCAATCCCCTTTTGTCCCCCATAAACCCCCCACCAGAGCTGCCAAAGGTTCGCCATCGAGCCCCACCCTCAACAGAGCGATCGAAGTCACATTGCTCAGCCTCACCCCCCTTAGTTCCTCCTTACCACCTTCATGCCCTGTCTCCGCAGTCTGATGTGTGATGTGTGGAGGGTCCGGGCTGTGAGGATTATGGCAGTGGTGACTTTTCCCAGGAGAAGCTGGGACCCTGTTTACTAGAAGGTTTTAAAATCTCTGTACTTTTAGGTGACAGGAGACATGTGGCCTGGTCAAAACACAGAGAGGTGCACTCTAAAAGATCTTTGAACATAGTAAACATACCTTGTGTGCCACAGACTGCTCCCAAACACGAGGGGACAAGTAATGCCTCTAAAACACTTAAGCTGGCTTTATTAAACGTTAGATCTTTAGCTGGGAAAACATTTTTAATTAATATCAGGCGTGTTTCCAGAACCACTAAAAACTGCTGTAATCAAACCTATACTGAAAAAGGACAATCTTGACAAGACACAAATGAAAAACTACAGGCCGATCTCAAATCTCCCATTTTTAAGTAAGATCATTGAAAAAGCAGTTTCTCAACAGCTCAGTTACTTCTTAAAACAGAATAATTGCTACGATGCCTTCCAGTCAGGTTTTAGACAGAACCACAGCACTGAAACCGCTCTGACCAAAGTGTTTAATGACATATGTCTGAATACAGACAGTGGAAAAATGTCAGTCCTAGTTTTACTGGATCTCAGTGCAGCATTTGATACAGTTGACCACAACATATTACTCAAACGACTGGAGAACTGGACAGGTCTTTCAGGAACTGTACTAAACTGGTTCAAAACATACGTAGAAAACAGGAAATACTTTGTATCAATAGGTAACTTCACATCTGAGCAGACAAGTATCACATGTGGAGTTCCCCAAGGTTCCATCTTGGGACCCCCTCTGTTTAACATCTACATGCTCCCACTGGCACAGATTATAAACAACAACAAAATAAACTACCACAGCTATGCAGATGACACACAAATATATATCACAATGTCACCAGGAGACTGAGGCCCTGTGCAGGCTCTTGGTAAATGCATTGAGGAAATCAATGACTGGTTGTGCCACAATTTTCTCCAACTAAACAAAAACAAAACTGAGGTAATAGTCTTTGGCGCCAAAGAAAAACGATTACAGGTCACCAGAGAACTTCAATCTATACATCTAAAAACCACAAACCAGGTGAGAAATTTGGGTGTAGTGATGGATGCAGACCTAAACTTAGAAAAACACATTAAGACAATAACAAAATCAGCTTACTATCACCTCAAGAATATATCAAGGATCAAAGATCTGATGTCTCAACAAGACCTGGAAAAACTAGTCCATGCATTCATCTTTAGTAGGCTTGATTACTGTAACAGCATCTTTACAGGTCTACCTAAAAAATCAGTCAGACAACTACAGCTCATTCAGAACTCTGCTGCTCGAGTCCTCACTAAGACCAAAAAAGTGGACCACATCAGTCCAGCTCTGAGGTCTTTACACTGGCTGCCTGTCCGTCAGAGGATAGACTTTAAAGTTCTGATGCTGGTCTATAAAGCTCTGAATGGTTTAGGACCAAAATACATCAGTGACCTCCTGACCCAGTATGAACCTTCCAGATCCCTCAGGTCATCTGGATCCGGTCTTTTATCAGTTCCCAGAGTCAGAACCAGACACGGAGAAGCTGCATTCAGCTTTTATGCTCCTTATATCTGGAACAAACTCCCAGAAAGCCTCAGATCAGCTGAAACACTCAGTTTATTTAAATCCAGGTTGAAGACTCACCTGTTCTCAGCTGCATTTGAATAAAGCACCAAATCCACACTTTTAAGCTTAAATTTCAAAACTTACATTTAACTACTGATTTTATCTGATTTTATCTGTTTTGATTTTATATACTGTTTTGTTTGTTTGTTAATTAGTTTGTTTGTTTGTTTTAATCAATTTTAAATCATGCTTTTTATTTGTTTTTGTTTCTAATGTCTCTGTAAAGCACTTTGAATCACCTTGTTGTTGAATTGTGCTATACAAATAAACTTGCCTTGCCTTCATAAATTCCAGGACCTCAGTCACCAAGAAGCTGAACTTACCTGAGGAAGTGTTTTTCTCATCCACCTGACCATCTGTTTCTCACCTGTCCTTCTGAATTTATAGGATGTGTTGATGGCGTGGTGGGCGTGGCAGCTCGGGTGGCCTCAGTCCAGTTGCCATGGCTCACCTCGGAGGTGGAACCAAGCCCAGATCTGACCAATCACATCACAGGACTGGAAACTATGATGAGCGAGATGCAACAGAGGGTGAGGGGAAGCATATGGAACACTTCCTGTTGGACTGTGAGGTTTAACTGTTGCAGAGTCACCTGTCTGCTCTTTAGGTTGCTTTATAAACGGCTGAATTCTGTGCCGCTGCTTTGTTTTTTGTTCTGAGTGTCTCACCGTTGCTCTGCAGGTTCCCGTGGCGTTCTGGTCGGTGGAGGCGACCCAGCCGGCGTGGGCTGAAGCCCGCGGTGAGCCAGATGACCTGGTGGAGAGCCTGGAGGACCTGATGGAGGTTGAGGTCATTGCCGGTTCCAAGAAGACGGCATGCTGTGGGCTGGGCTGCGTCGGGTAGATGTAGATTTAAGTGTTTCCATTAAGATGGGAGAATCGTGTTTTAGAGGAAACAGAAGAAAACCTGGGTTCATTTGTCATTGTGATGTTTAAACAATCAATATTAAATAAGTCTAAATAAAGCTGGCAGATCAATATCTGCAGTGATTAATTATTAACATGTCACAGAAGAAAAATGCCACTGGATGGTTGAACTATCCTTTAGGAGGTGATAGACAGGTACATACTGAGATAAAATACACAATGCATGGATTCACCTGCAGCATAACTACAGGAGGATTCAGGGTCACCTGGTCCAGCCCTAACTATATGCTTTAGCAAAAAGGAAAGTTTGAAGCCTAATCTTGAAAGTAGAGATAGTGTCTGTCTCCTGAATCCAAACTGGAAGCTGGTTCCACAGAAGAGGGGCCTGAAAACTGAAGGCAGTCGTCCAGCCTGGAAGTAATAAATGCATGAACTAGTTTTTCAGCGTCACTCTGAGACAGGATATTTCTAACTTTAGAGATGTTGCACAAATGGAAAAAAGCAGTCTTACATATTTGTTTAATATGTGCGTTGAAGGACATGTCCTGGTCAAACATGACTCCAAGGTTCCTCACAGTGTTACTGGAGGCCACGGTAATGCCATCCAGAGGAAGAATCTGCTTAGAGACCATATTTCTAAGCTTTTCAGGGCCGAGTACAATAATCTCAGTTTGATCTGAATTAAGCAGAAAATGAGCGGCCGTCCAGGTCTTTGTCTTTAAGACATTCCCGCAGTTTAATTTCCATTGTCAATATTATTCAATGAAATTAAGGGCAGTGTCAAAAACACACTGAGACTGAGCTGTGATGTCATCAAGTACTGCCTTTCCAATCAAAGGATGAATTCACTTGCACTCAGGTGAACTATAAAGTGTACTTGAGTATTGATGTCATGATGCAGCAGCAAAGAAGAAAAAAAAAAAAAAAAGAAAAGAAGAAAAGACCCCACCCAAGGCTCCTCCTTTTCCTCCTAGTCTTTCAAAGTAAAACCAGCTTAATTTTGAAAAGAGAAGCCCAGCCTGCATGCGGTGTGTCAGGGGAGGACAGCATATTTCAGCTGCTCAGATCAATAACACACTGTGTTGAATTAAGAACTTTATTGACAAACATAAAAATATGATACAAACACGGAAGACAGACGAACATGAGGAGGCGGAGCTTCAATTTTGGAAGGTCGAGCGTAGATGAGTTCTGAAAGCTGAAAGAAAAAACAAAAACAAAAACAAAAAAAAACCAACAACCATCAGTCCTGCTTCACGCAGCTGTTAACGTGTTTGCGCACAGCGGGGAGTTTACGTGGTCTCACCTTCCTGGTTGTCCCACAGTTCGGCCGCCACACCATTAAGAGGACTGTCGTTGTTCGGCTCTGAGGAGGAAGCAGAGTGACAGTGAGGTCAGAGGGCAGAGCTTGGACAGTGCTGGGGTGATGACGCATTTACCTCCCAGCAGGCTCTGGATGGACAGCAGGATGGAGCGAACGTCGTAGAGCGCTGACCATTTGTCCTTCAGGATGTCGAGGCAGATGAAGCCGTGCTCGTCTACGTTGGGGTGGAAACATGGTGTGACAAACTTTACGCGTGGGGCCTGGTACGGGTAACCGGCAGGAAACTCCAGAGAGAGGCGGTACCTGAGGCCCTCGTACACCTGAACAGGTAAGACAGAGCAGAATTTAACTTTCTGCTGAGAGCAGAGTAACCCAAATGATCCGTGTGTACATACCGTCCCCTGAGCGCCATCGATGGTTCCAACCCACTTAAACAGATTATCTGACTCTGGGAACGCAGAGATCCCCTTATCACCTGACATCTGCACCAGAGAGAGAGACTGTCACATGACTTCAGGACACATGGAGGGTGTCACATGACCTCAGGTGTTACAGGTTAGAACAGAACACTGATGAAGACTGGACTCACCATGAGCGTCATCAGCTCCTGCTGCAGCCTGCAGACACAAACAGGAAGCTCAGAATCTGCTGCACATGCTCAGTTCAGTGTTTCACTTTTGGCTCAGATTAAGGAGGAGCCTGCCTCCTTTGTTGTTCTGGTGTTTCCTCCTGAACTCAACTCAGCCCTTCATGAAACTGCAGCTCAGACAGGTGCTGTGCAGAGAGGATCAGGTAAACTTGCCCATCTGTATGACTCAGACTGAGGCAACTGTGATACTAAGTTTGCCTGTCACTCCACACCTGTAGGAGCTGCCCCCACCCATCACCTGCTGAACAGCGTCACTTTTAGCCCTTTCACACAAGTACCTACTCAGCACGACTCTAGTAGTTTTCCGTTTCTGGGGTTGTTGGTTTCCCCAGTTGCCGGGTTTTAAATATGGCGGCTTTGATTTTCGTGAAGGACACGCCTTCAGGCCCCATCGATCGACGCTACTGACTAGCCAATGGGTGGCACCCAGTCAGTTGATGTCACATTTTAGGATAGCACGTACTATTAAAAAACAAACAAACAAAACCCCTAAAAACCGAGCCGGTACTAGTGGGACAGGGCCACTGGTGTAATCGAATGGCGGCACAGCACACGGAAACCAAGCGCATCATTGTTTACCAACAGCTGTACTAATAAAGTTTAATCAACCGTGAACAGGAAGTGTACCTGCTAACACCTGTCCGACAGGTAGAGTCAGAAATTGGCACTGAGAGCTGACACAAACACCCAATATGAAAACACACAATAGGAAAAGTCTCTCTCTCACACAAACACACACCGTTTGGACACAGAGCCTCTGGCCGCGCTGCCGCCGCTGTCGCTGCCTTTCAGAGCGGCGGTGCTGGAAGCTGCAGCCGCTGCGGGGTCCATGTTCTGGGAGGCCATGAGCGTTACCGTCCTGTTCTGCTGAATCAGACAAAGTGAGGTTAGAAGGCCCGGGTTCCTCTGCGGCTCACCTCCCGTGTTTCTCCCTCTAAGCTAACAGCAGCTAAACGCTGGCACCGGATCCAGCTCCGAGGACTCGTCTCCAGCTGTATCCGCCTCTCAGGCCACCGTTCGGGTGTTTTACTCAGACCTTACCCCGTTAACAGACGAGGCTCACCTTCACTGTGACGACGTCGTGCTAAAGGTGCTAGCTGTTAGCTCCACCGGTCGGCTAAGCGTTGGCTCTGCGGCTAGCCTGTTTATTACCCAGAGGAGACTATAAACAAACAAAAACTCTTCCCGGTACGGACTCACCGGTTGTCGGTCGGGGTTTGTCGGCCAGAGTACAGCTACTGTCTGTTGGATTCAAACGGAACACGCTCCCGCCCCCGATTTAAACCGACTGTTTCTTACACAGTCGGCCAATCAGCGCCCGACCTTTAAAAACAAGCCAGCTTTGGCTGGCCAATGGCAGGCCTGCCAAGTAAAGGGAGGTGCGTTGTGATTAGGCAGCGTGAACGACGAAATGATCCAAACGTCTTTTAATGCTGACGTCATAACAGAGCCCAACAAGTCAGAAATCGGTTTTAGTAAACAAACAAAATTACATAAATATACATTTGTGTATTCACTTACCTGTCATAATAAATATGCCTGTAAATAAATGTTTTACCTTCTGTTTATGATTACAGCTCTGTTTCAGGATAACTTAAATTAAATATCAGACTGCTGTCTCTTCAAGCCTAGCTTAGTGAAAGGTGACCACCAGATGATGTCACGCGGAGGCTCTGACAGCACAGATCCACAGTGAGAATGATGTAATAGCTCAGTTAAACTTTGGTGGGAACCACTCGGAGAGTTTCCATCAGAAAATGAAATGCTGTTAGCTCGCAGGTGATACAGCTGTCTTCATTAAAGATGAGTTCAAAACAAAGATGATAAACTGCATTAATGCTTTCTCTGGAGTATCAGGTCTGACTTTAAACATGAAAATGTGTCCTGTTCCTGTCGGAGAGGTTTGTGTCCTTACAGAAGGTTTTCCTGTCAAAGAACAGATGACTTATTTGGGAACTAACATCTGTCGAGATCAGTCTGAGAGGGTCATTTCTAATTTCCAGCATTTAAATCCAAAAATGAAAAACAGATTTGATCTGTGGCTCATGAGCGATCGATCACTGATCCTTTTATCTTAAACAGGGATATTCACACTCAGTGTATCCTGCAAAAGTAAAAATGTTCCTAAATCATTCGTAGAACAGTCGATGCTGCACTTTATTACTTTGTGTGGGAAAACAGAAATAAATCAATATTATATAAGGATCCAAAATAATATTAATGATGTGTCCCAGCTAGTGAAGGTAAAAAGGTCATTTTCTTCCATATCCTGTGTTTGTGAGGACCTGTGATGTTCCCGTATCTGTAAGAGAACACAGTACAGTGTTTCATGATGACACAAATGGACCAAATATACAGACAGCACTGAATAAAGATGTTCTCAGAGATGCCATTAATATACTGGATAAAACATATATGATTCATTGTCCTGTAACCCCTCACTGTCAGTTTTACTGGAACAGTAACTTTATGAATATTAATGAGCCATTGATATGGACTTACAATAAGAAGTATTTAATCACCAACAAGGTCGAATAACAAACCAATTTATTAAAACTATAGAAATGATCTGGATGAATCTTGTACTGTAAAACTGTCAAACAGTCAGTGAAACAATTCCACATCTTTTTGAATGATGTATTTCATTTTTTAACACATACACTACATTTAATGTTTTCTTTTTATTTTCATGTCTGTGGAGGTTCTCAGTCATCCAGGTCATTGTAGTCTAAGGAGCTTGGAAAGAAAAGCGTCTGGACTTCTTTATGTTGCTTGAAGGCGTTTCACCTCTCATCCGAGAAGCTTCTTTAGATCTTGGGTCAAATGGTGGAGAGTCCCAGATCTCAGGCTCGTCATTGATCAGTTTACAGAGTAGCCGCTCAGAAAGCAGAGCAGATGTCCTAGCAGAGGTTCAGCAACACTTCACAGAATACACATGACGGGACTTACAGGCGTGTTTTTATGGATTCCAGCTCACTGTGGGGCCAGAGCAAATGAAATGGTAGATAGAGCTGCAAAGGAAGCCACAAAACACGGGATAGTCGACCTGGGTATTAGCTAGACAGAGATAAAGAGTATGGTAAGGCAAGAAATGAAGAAAAGATGGCAAAACAGTGGGAGGAGGAAAAGAGGGGACGTGATTGGATGAAATCCAAAGGAGGGAAGGAGAAATGAGGAGCTCAGAAAGGAGTAGGAGAGAGGAGGTGGCCATATCGAGAATAAGATTAGAACATACTGGTTTGAACACTACACTATTCATGATAGGGAAACATAATACAGGGAAATGTGACGACAGTGGAGAAGAGGAAACGATAGAACATGTTATATTCGGGTGTCAGAAATATCAGGTGGAGAGAAGACAACTGACCCAAAACGTCAGCGAATAGGGGTTTGGGTTTTTTTGAGCGACGCTCCAGTCCCCACTCCACACCAGTTGGAGGCGGTAATGCACCATTCAGTTGTTTGCCAACCGACAATAAAATTTAGAGGAAGCAGCAGCAGCGAACAGGTAAGATGAACGCGCCTCCCGCTTTCGAGTCGTTCCTGCTGTTCGAAGGGGAGAAAAAGATCAGCATCAGCAAGGACACCAAAGTCCCGAACGCCTGCCTGTTCACCCTGAACAAGGAGGACCACACGCTGGGCAACATCATCCGAGCGTAAGGCCCTGAGACACGGCCGCAAAGGCATCACACCGCTACATCCAGGCTAACAACAGGCTAACTAACAACAGCCCGCTAAAGTCATCCGAGCGTAAGGGTCCCAGACCCGGCTTCACAGCTGGCTAAGTTGAGGCTAACAGCCAGACAAACGCTAAGCAGCGGCTCAGAGACAGATGCTAGCACGCAGCCTGCAGGTGGTTCCGTCTTACAGGTAGCTAGGAGGTTTTTTCAGAAAACCAGAACATAGTCTTGTAATATTTGATCTCTGCTTGCTTTTTGTTTTTTAATAAACCATGACATGCTGCTGATGGGAAACAGGTCTTAGTGTAAGCCACCATAGGCGGCTGTCCCAGTGCCTGATCATAAAGTCAGCAAAGTTAATGAACTGATCCTCAAATATTCTTCCTGTGAGCTGCACACACATCATTCACACTAATCTGCTCATCCTTACAGTCTGTCCACCAATCAAATGACTTTCTGTGTGTGTGTGTGTGTGTGGTCAGTCAGCTGCTGAAGGACCCTCAGGTTCTGTTTGCTGGTTATAAAGTTCCTCATCCTCTGGAGCACAAGATCGTCATCAGAGTGCAGACCACACCTGACTACAGCCCACAGGTAACACGCACACACCTGTGGGATATTCCAGGAAGTATGTTCATCAGACTCTGAGTTTCCTGTTCCAGAAGGGTGATTGGTTAGTTCATTCAGCTCTGAGCGTGTTCCCACTGGGTTATGTGCATACTATTACAGACGTCTCAGCTTCTACAGGATCAGGATGTATCAGGATAGTTTTGAAAGAATGACACATTTTAAATCAGGAATGCAGATCAGAGCAGAGCTGTGAGCGGATCCAGATGGGATCAGCTGGGACATGACCAAGCAGACCTGGATCTGGGATTTATCCGATCTGAATCCCTGATCAAAAATCTGTTTGGATCCGTCCTGCTGTGCAAATGGACTTGGTTTGCTGATCCGTCACGGAGCCCATGTTCTGGCTGATCTGGTTCTGGGTCGACCTGCCGAGGCTGACTCAGGTGATTTTCAGTGGAAAATCTGCCGAGGCTCATTTTGACTTTAAATGACCGAACCTCAATCTGATTACATTTCAATGTGAAATGTAATCAGATTACAATCAGACTGTCTGCAGTGACTTTAAACACATTTAGTTCAGCTTTAGTTTTAAAGCCATCTCAGCCTGAACTTCACTCGAATAAGATCCATTTATCCATCAGAGTGATTGATTATAATAAGTGTTACCATGGTAACTGCCTTTCTGGAACAGCAAACCCGAGTTTCCCTCATAAACTAAACTTGCTTCTTGGAACACACTTCTGATTACAGCTCTTAGTTACAGGAAGTGAAATTAAATGACAGGAAATGATGTCGTTCCTGACAGGAAGCGTTCACGAACGCTATCACTGACCTGATCAGCGAGCTGTCGCTGCTGGAGGAACGCTTCAGAGTCGCCATCAAAGACAAACAGGAAGGCATAGAGTGACCCCGCCCCATCATGATGTCACTTCCAGTTACCTGTCCTCTGTTTGTCTTCTGTTTCTTTTAAATAAAGCCTGTGATGCCATATCCTGATGAGTGTGTGTGACATACCTGTAGCTCAGGCGGTGGCTGCTTGCAGCTGATTGAAGTTTAAAGTGCTGTCAACATTTTCCTGTGTTTGCTTTAACAGATCATTAGACAGAACTGTTTGCAAACAATAACAGAAAGAAGAAATACTCTGATCATTGTCACCCTTCCAAAAACAGCTTTTCCTTCATCTACAGCACAAACCTGCTGTGCAGTGACCTGATTAGCTCAAAGCTCCAGTTCAGTTTTTTTCATATATAAGTATATTTACTTAGGAAAATGAAGACAGGTTAATTGTATTTCGGTAAGTGCAAGTACTGTGTTGTTTTCTTTTTTCAATGAAAATATTTGCAAAAAAAAAGCTCCGGTTCATACTGAGTTTAGCAGTTTATAATTTATATTTGCGTTCGAGTTATGAAAATGATTAATTAAATATGTTTTCATAGAAGAAGTCCAACTCTTCCCACTCAGGTTTTATTTATTTACTTTTTAGGTCAATTGTGTTTATACTTTATGTCAAAATGAAAAAAATAACTATAAAGTGAAACATGAGGTTGTGCTGAAAAGAATGATAGCAAGGCAAGGAAAAACAGTCAAGGTGAAATCAAAGCAGTCAAAGACGGGCAGTTATTCATGCGACGCAGAGGGTGAAGAATATAATCCACCCACTGTTATCATCTTCAATGCCCTGTACCAACACAGAGCAGCTACCTGAACGCTGCTCCAACAAAGGTCGATCATCTTGTTAATAACTTTACCTCCTCACTACGTACGACTCTGGATACTGTAGCTCCTGTGAAAACTAAGGTCTCAAATCAGAAGTACCTGACTCCGTGGTTTAATTCTCAAACACGTAGCCTAAAGCAGATGACTCGTAAGCTGGAGAGGAAATGGCGTGTCACAAATTTAGAAGATTCAGTTTTGTTTATGTAGCACCAAATCACAACAGTCGCCTCAAGGCGATATTGTAGAGACCCTGCAGAGAGAAACCCAACAATCATATGACCCCCTACGAGCAGCAGTTTGGCGACAGTGGGAAGGAAAAACTCCCTTTTAACAGGAAGAAACCTCCAGCAGAACCAGGCTCAGGGAGGGGCGGGGCCATCTGCTGCGAGAGAAGGAAGACAGGATAGAGACATGCTGTGGAAGAGAGACAGAGATTAATAATTACTATTTAATGCAAAGTGTCTGTTAGCATTTTAGCTCCTGAAATGTTCTCAGGTTAGTTCGAGGAGGGTTTTTGGCTCACTGGTGCAGTTATTGTGCAGTCGTTGTGTGGAAACTTTCAGACCTGAATGAGAGTCCGGATTTGTTCTTGAGGTTCCTTAGTAAGTCCAACTGATTGAGAGGAGGGATCAACCTGCAGACACAAATTTCACGAATAACAAGTGTGATTCAGCAGAGTGTGATTCAGGTCTATTAACACATAGTGAGTGAAGAAGAAACACCCAGTGCACCATGGGAATCCCCCAGCAGTCTACACCTATTGCAGCATAATTAAGGGAGGATTCAGGGTCACCTGATCCAGACATAACTACTTTAGCAAAAAATAAACCGTTTCTCTGCGGATGATCAGTTTTCCACTTCCTGTTCCTTCTGGTCAGTTCAGATCTGCTACAGTACACTCGTATGTCTGTGTGACTAAACCGAGTCTTTACAGAACAGTGTGTCTGGGTCACTTCTTTCTCCAGTCTCTATATATTTTTTGTGTTTTTAATTGTTGCTAGCATTTTTCCCAGTTGTGCATCCCAGAGTTCTAGTTTAGTGTTAGTTTTTCCATTTTAAGATGTTCTTGATGATCTCAAAGTATTGATCATTTGTTTGTGGCTCCACCTTTTCCAAGAGATTTTAAAAAAAGTATGGCATAATTTCTAGTGAAATTATTCTAAATCTTCTTTACAAACCCACACAGGACGCACATTATTGCCTGATGAAAAAAATCACAGGGACAACATTTTACTCCAAAATCCAAAAAAGGAACAATTTCAACAAAGTCTGGCTGTAATAAAACTGACCCTGTTGCTCCACAATTTGACAAAAGTTCTGTTTTTAAGCCGCATTGAAAATGTCATAGAGCCCATCACATTTCATTCACTATATTTTTCCACTGTGATATTGTGGGAGGCCCAGGAGGGAGCCAGCCTTTTTGGCTGCTTCTCTCAGAAATGTAAAAAGATATTTATTTGCTAGGCCCTGCAAATTATCAGAAGTTCATAATAATATGGTGGAAAATTGGAAAGATATGTTATTTACTTAAAATATAGTGATTAAAGATTTGTGGAACTCAAGCCAAAAGGGTTTAATCTTCAGGCAGTCCCCAAATCTTTGCCAATGCTCCACATAACCTCTGACAGCTGAGCGTACCTGTGTCCAGGTGGACCATTTGCTGTGGTGTTATGAAAAACTGCATCAGACATTTCCAGCTAAAGTCCTCCCATATATTGGAATTTGTACATTTCCACGAGGGCTTACATCCAACCAGTCTTCATATTGGAATGTTTCCCTCATTTCTTTAACATAGCGCGTAGAGTGAGGCTTCCTGGTCAACAACTCTTTGTGAAATGTACCCATAACTAAGTTGTTCCCATTAGCCTTCAGATAACGATCAGTATTCGATCATCTAGATCAGTTTTGGTGACAATGTTCTGCTGCAAGTAGTTCCTTAATTGCAGCTATCTAAACTAGTCTGAAGTTTTAAGCTGATAATGATGATAAAGTCCCCTTAAAGGATCAGTCTTGACAAGATGACAACGTCTTTTACTCTTTTGTTTTGTGTGAGTGAAGAAAAGGTCTTCACACTGTGTTTAAATGTGCCATCTAGGAGGTCAGGCCTAAACCCAGGGTCAAATGTGCACCATTGAAGTATCTGAATTTTACCATCTAACTTTCCTCTTTTGCTTTGTCGCATATTTTCAACTGAGTTTTGACCCGGGGGTTTTGGATCATGTTTACATGCATAGCCAAATATGTACGAGCCACAACTGCTTGGGTTGGTGGGTCTTTCAGTGTTGAGTGTCGTTCCATCTGGCAGGACAACACGTATAAACAAGAGGCTTGATTTGAGCCGCATAAAAATACGCTTTAAGGTTTGGTAAGTCAGGGAGCGCACCAATCACAGCGACAGCTTATGCAAAGTTCACTCCCACCGCAATGATGGCTGGAAGTGGGGTCGGAGGTCACCTTGGTTACGCTTACCTCTCTTTTCTTTATAAAGTTGTAATGGTTTATATCTATGAAGCGCCTTGAGGCGACTTTTGTTGTGATTTGGCGCTATATAAATAAAACTGAATTGAATTGAATTGAGCCCCAGGTCTTCTACTTTGCCAAATAAATCTGGAAATGATTTTATCAATTGCTGAAAATCCTTCTGGGTGGTTTCCACTGGGAGCGCCTGGAACAAATAGAGATACCACAGAAGCAAGTTCATGTTCACACAATGTGGCTCAAACTGAGGAAGGAAACTGAACTCCACCTTCTTTTATCTTCTTTAATCTTATTGAGTAAGGGAGCACATTTAGCTTCTGCCAATCGAGAGATGTCTTTTGGCAAATAAATACCCAAACATTTCACTGAATGCTGATCCATTAAGTTGTTTCAGAGGTTTGTAGTTCAATGTTAAGTTGTATCTTATGCACTTTGTAACCAGAGGAAAATGTTTTATTAGGCTCACATGTATATTTTTATGTACTAAGACATCATCCGCACTCAAAGCCACTTTGTGTTCTTCTCCATTTATATGAATACCTTTAATACTTTCTCTGTATATAGAGAAGCAGAGCAGCGATGGGGGGCAGCCTTGCTTCGAACCGTGCTGCAGTGTGATGGATAGACAGATGTCCAGTCATTTTAATCCTGGAAGATGGATATTATAGAGTACGAATCAGCTGAATACAATTATGAGGTGTCCCAATTTGTTCCAGAACTTTCTATAAGAAAGCCCAGCTGACTGTATCCACACTCACCAGTAAAGCCTCTAGTTTGGTTTGTTGAATATAATGTAAGATATGTGACGAGCATTTAATGTTGTCATGAGCTTGTCTCTGCAAAACAAAGTGTATATTGTGTATAAGATGTGGGAGCATTTGTTTCGCTTGGGAAGAAACAATTTGTGATCAACGTTCGACACAGAAATCGGCCCATATGATCCACAATAGCTCGCCTTTTCTGTCTTTAGCGATGATTGAAAGGACCATTTCATTCCACGAAGGTGGCATTTTTGATTTGCACTACAGGCCTTTAGTGGGCATGGTAATAATTCATTCCAGAATACTCTGCACCGTTCTGAAGGAAAGCCTCCAGGTGTCTTTCTAGCTTTCAGCCTGGAGATGGCGCCATTTAGTTCTCTCTCTGTGATCTCAGCTATCAAAATGTTATGTTGTTCAGCTGGAGCAGGGAAGTCAGGCGCTGCAGGGGGGCGCACCTGAGCGGCATCGACAATCCTGGCTCGCCGGCTGAACTGGGTCCTGTAGTGTTGTTAGTGTGTGTGGCTGCGAGCTGCAAAGCTGCAGCCGTTTGTGCGTAGATGCTGAAAAGCGTGGAAACGTGGTCGGGTCTGTCGTGCATCTATTACAAATGCCTTTTGTGATTCCTCTTCTTTATGCAGTATCTGGGTCCTTAATGTTATATCTTGTATTATCCAGAGACAATAGTCAATGCTTCATACGTCTACTTAGGTAATACTTAGGTCCCTTCACCTCCGGTGTCCACTGTCTGGTTCGGGAGTCACCACCACAACAGGTACCAAGTACCTCGCAGCTCCTTGCAGCAGCTTCAGCAGGTTCATTAGGACTCAATGTCCTCAGTGTCCCTCAGAATGCTGTCAAAGGTCTGATGGAGGTGTGAGCTGAAGATCTCGCAGACCGAGGCCTCTGCCAGGTGTTCCCAGCACACCCTCACCATACGTTTAGCTGCGTCTATCCAGTTTCCTCCCCCACCACCTGCACTCGAAAAACTAAAACTGACATTTACTTAAAATTTTTGAGGCAACACTTTTACACTTAAAAATATTGAGTAGATTGGAAACCAGTCAAATCTGGTCAATATACTTGATCAATTGAATAGCTAAAGCTTAAACATATTAAGTTGAAATGAATAATTGTAGTTTTACACAAACATGAAAAAATTTAGTAAATAACACTGACATGCTTGGTCAGTGTAAATGAAATATAGACGGTCAGTTAATCCAAAATTTTGTTCCATTTACTTCATATTGTAAACTGAACGTAATCAAAATTGTATTTAATATTAAATATGGTAAATGGCCTATATTTGTATAGTGCTTTACTCGTCCCTAAGGACCCCAAAGCGCTTTACACACCCAGTCATTCACACACTGCTGGCAGCTACATTGTAGCCACAGCCACCCTGGGGCGCACTGACAGAGGCGAGGCTGCCGGACACTCAATTCAATTCAATTTTATTTATATAGCGCCAAATCACAACAAAAGTCGCCTCAAGGTGCTTCATAGGTACAGAGAAAAACCCAACAATCATATGACCCCCTATGAGCAAGCACTTTGGCAACAGTGGGAAGGAAAAACTCCCTTTTAACAGGAAGAAACCTCCAGCAGAACCAGGCTCAGGGAGGGGCGGGGCCATCTGCTGTGATTGGTTGGGGTGAGAGAAGGAAGACAGGATAAAGACATGCTGTGGAAGAGAGACAGAGATTAATAACAGATATGATTCAGTGCAGAGAGGTCTGTTAATACATAGTGAGTGAGGAAGGTGACTGGAAAGGAAAAACTCAATGCATCATGGGAATCCCCGGCAGCCTACGTCTATTGCAGCATAACAAAGGGAGGATTCAGGGTCACCTGGTCCAGCCCTAACTATATGCTTTAGCAAAAAGGAAAGTTTGAAGCCTAATCTTAAAAGTAGAGATAGTGTCTGTCTCCTGAATCCAAACTGGAAGCTGGTTCCACAGAAGAGGGGCCTGAAAACTGAAGGCTCTCCCTCCCATTCTACTTTTAAATACTCTAGGAACAACAAGTAGGCCTGCAGAGCGAGAGCGAAGTGCTCTAATAGGGTGATATGGTACTACAAGGTCATTAAGATAAGATGGGGCCTGATTATTTAAGACCTTGTATGTGAGGAGCAGGATTTTGAATCCTGGATTTAACAGGAAGCCAAAACAGGAGAAATCTGCTCTCTCTTTCTAGTCCCTGTCAGGACTCTTGCTGCAGCATTTTGGATCAGCTGAAGGCTTTTCAGGGAGTTTTTAGGACTTCCTGATAATAATGAATTACAGTCGTCCAGCCTGGAAGTAATAAATGCATGAACTAGTTTTTCAGCGTCACTCTGAGACAGGATATTTCTAACTTTAGAGATGTTGCACAAATGGAAGAAAGCAGTCTTACATATTTGTTTAATATGTACGTTGAAGGACATGTCCTGGTCAAAAATGACTCCAAGGTTCCTCACCGCGTTACTGGAGGCCAAGGTAATGCCATCCAGAGTAAGAATCTGGTTAGATACCATATTTCTAAGCTTTTCAGGGCCGAGTACAATAACCTCAGTTTGATCTGAATTAAGAAGCAGAAAGTTAGCGGCCATCCAGGTCTTTATGTCTCTAAGACATTCCTGCAGTTTAACTCATTGGTGTGTGTTATCTGGCTTCATGGACAGATAGAGCTGGGTGTCATCTGCATAGCAGTGTAAATGTATGCTATGTCTTCTAATGATGCTGCCTAAGGGAAGCATGTATAATGTAAACAGAATTGGTCCTAGCACTGAACCCTGTGGAACTCCATAATTAACCTCAGTGTGTGAAGAGGACTCTCCATTTACATGCACAAACTGGAGTCTATTAGATAGATATGATACAAACCACTGCAGTGCAGTACCTGTAATACCTACAGCATGTTCTAATCGCTCTAATAGGATATTATGGTCGACAGTATCGAACGCTGCACTGAGGTCTAGCAGGACAAGCACAGAGATGAGTCCACTGTCAGAGGCCATAAGAAGATCATTTGTAACCTTCACTAAAGCTGTTTCTGTGCTGTGATGAGCTCTGAAACCTGACTGAAACTCTTCAAATAAGCCTCTGCAGATGATCTGTTAGCTGTTTGACAACTACTCTTTCAAGGATGTTTGATATAAAGGAAGGTTGGAGATTGGCCTATAATTAGCTAAGACTGCTGGGTCTAGAGATGCTTTTTGAGTAAAGGTTTAACTACAGCCAGCTTGAAGGCCTGTGGTACATAGCCAATCATTAGAGATAGGTTGATCATATTTAAGATTGAAGCATTAATTAATGGCAGGACTTCTTTGAGCAGTTTTGTAGGAATGGGGTCTAAAAGACACGTTGATGGTTTGGAGGAAGTAATTATTGAAGTTAACTCAGAAAGATCAATTGGAGAAAAAGAGTCTAACTTAACATCAATGGTACTAAGAGTAGCTGTAGATAATGTTACATCTGTGGGATGATTACTGGTAATTTTTTCTCTAATGCTAAAATTATTAACAAGATAATCGACCTCTGTTGGAGCAGCGTTCAGATAGCTGCTCTGCTCTGTGTTGGTACAGGGCATTGAAGATGATAACAGTGGGTGGATTATATTCTTAAACTCAGTTACAGCGCATTCAGAAAGACATCTACTGTGATAAAGTCTACTCGCCACCGGGCCCTCTGACCACCACCAGTAGGCAATCAGTAGACGACCGAGACTGTTGAAGCCGGGGCTCGAACCAGCAACCTTCCGATTGCAAAACGAACTGCCAACTCTTGAGCCACGATCGCCCCCTGACATTCAAATGTGAATGTTATTGTATTTCACTGGTAGTCTAAGTCTAAAAAACCAAACAAACTAATATGTAATTGTGTGTTTCATAATACATGTATGAAAAATGACCACATGTTAACATTTTTCCAAATGAAAATTTAAGTTTTATAAACATGGCAATAAAGAAGCACTAAAAAGACAAGAGCCTCTCCCCTTTTAGCTCAAAGCCTCACATACTTGAAGGATGAATGTCAAACCAGGAGAGCAAACACAAACGCTCAGAGTATTTAAAAAACCAAATGAACAAAACAATGAAAAAGGCTCATGGTACTCAATTACTCTACGTTATCGTGTTTTACTTACACTTTTCAGTTGTAGTTGCTGACAATACATAATATTGATTTTAATAATTAATGATTTTAGTACAAGATGCTGATGAGTATAGATGCCTGTTTCTCAAATGTTTTGATTCAATTTTAAACAAAAATATTAAGCACATGCAAAGAAGGTATTCTGTGAACCACATACTGAATTTATTGTCTGAGATAAATGTAAATAAATACCTTAATTCAACACAAACACATACGTTAACATTTTTAGACATTATTTCAACTTATCAAACTCAAATAATTACTAAAAGGATATTCATAGATTGTACCAGGCTCATCTAACTTATATTTATAGTGATATTTACTAAGCCTCTGAATTAGTTTTTAGAGTTTGATCAAGTTCACCACCGGGTGGAGATCAGTTAACAGCTCAGCCCTTTCTTTACCTGAGTATCAGGAGCATATGGCCATAGAGCTGATATGATTGCAAAGTCGATTATTGATCATCATCATCCTCCTGTCTTGCATTCTTTAAATCTTTGCCTCTGTCCAGTGTTCAGAAAAAAATAGTCCGCTCTTGGGTGTATTTTATGTGTTATCAAGTAAACCAGCTCTATAGCTGCTTGGTGAGGTGTTGTTGCTCTCCCAGGAGTATATATGTATTTACCAGGGTCCCTTTAACCAGTACATAGCTTCCTGCCTTGTCTTTAATTTGTTTTTCTAAAGCAGATTTTTATTGACTTTGAAAATAATTTTGAGACTTCTCTTTTCCATTCTCGTTTAGAAGAACTTCTGTTTATGGTCAGACAGCCAAAGCTCTTTGTTGATCTTTAGCAGGCTGGTGTGTTTTTCTCAGCTATACTTCAAAGCTCACTGCCTCGTTGCCTGGACCCTTCGTAAGTTAGCTGTTTTACAACCAACTCTGTCAATGGAAAATTGTACTTAGTAGTCAGTAATCTTTCAGTGATATAAGTTTGCATTTGGTAGAATACTGCATGTAATCACTTGTGTGTAGAAGTATATAGTTGGTGGCATATTGAAAGAATGTCTCATCCTAGGAGGTCTGTGACATTCTAGGGTGTTCACCCCCACATCCTGGGAGCATGAGAGAGGTCGTACTTTGTTTTATTGTTTTAACGTAGCTATGTCTGTTTTAGTTTAAGTGCCTTCTTTACATATAGATGAACTGCTGGACTTCCTCACCATGTTATCTAGGGTGAGGGGGAGACTACCCTCTTCCTGACCAAGGATGTTTCCTTTTGTGCTTTTATGTTATATGACCCTTTGATCAGCAGAACACACACACACACATACACCCACTGAAGTATAAATAAAGACCGGGGCAGTCCTCAGTGCGAGTCTCAGTCTGGAGGCTGCCCTTGCTAGCAAGAAGTTCTGTGTGTTTCTCTTCTCTGAGTCTTTACTGAAGAAGTGTTTTAGAATATATTCCTTAACAAACTCTGTCAAGAGTTTTGAGTTCAAAAGAAGGTTGGAGACGGGCCTATCATTGGCTAAGACCGCTGGGTCAAGTGACAGTGTTTTAAGTACTTTTGGATGTACCAAATGTGTAAACATCAGTCAGAGCAGGAAGTCCAAACAGGACTCGACTGCAGCTCTCACACTTTCATTTTCACTTCTCGAAAATGACGTTGAATTTCTGGTCTTTCAGGTGTTGCTCCTGCTTTACCTGCAGCTGTTTGTCTGGTTTTGTTGGCTCTCCATTTACAGGAATCAGACGGTTTACACTCAGTGACTTTGTGCAGCAGGTGGGAGGAGTGACTAACAACGTGTGGGTAAAAAAACCAAAAACACCAGGTAATGATGGCCTCAGGTGATCAGTAGAAACTCAGCTGGGTTTCCTGGGAGCTTCCTGAGACCACTGGAGGAGGTCGTAGATGTTTCCTCTGGTTTAAACTGAAGATATTAGAAATGAATTCTTTAAACCTCTGAGTTTTTTGTCCTTCCAGCCTGTTTCATCTTTAGTTTGATAATGCACAGACTTCTCTATGTTTGTGGGAAACCATCAGAGTACTGATGGGGTACACAACTACACCCTCTCCAACACCACAGTCGTCTGGGAGGGGCCCTTTATACTTTCAGCTTCATGTGATGAAGGTTTCCTTCATTCCACCAAAACATTTCTAGGACCACGATCCTGTTCCAGGAAGCAGCTGAGGTCAGGGAAAGTTAACAGGTCTCTTTTAAATCAGACAATGACTCTCAATGGGGCTGCATGTATAAATAAAGGTTAAAAACAAAAACAAACCCCACTCTGAGGGGGTACCATAAATCAGACAGCTCATTCTTATGTATTCTCTTCCTACCGACTTTTCTTCTTCCAGAGGATACCTCCATCTGCTTCCTGCTCTCGCTCCACATCAGAGTATCGTCTGCAAACTTCCTTCTGCTCCTCACTGATCATCACAGCTGGCAAAACTACACACACTCTGTACTACAGTAGAAATGCAGATACTACTGTGAAAAACACCCCAGTAAAAGTTAAAGTACCAGCTCTAAAATGTGCTCAAAGTAAGAAAGTGAAATTAGCTCGTTTCTATTTCTGTGCACAGCTGAGTCTGTGCATCAGTAGATGGAATACAAATGTTAGTCTCTTTTTTAAGTTGTAATTATACTAAGCTTGAATCAGAAGGAAAATAAAAACGTCTCTATTTCCTGTTGCCTCCATTGTAGAGCGTGACTTTGCCTCTAAACAGAACAGTGTGCAGTCACATCACCATCAGCTGCAATGTCTCAGTGTGGGGAACGACTCACAGTCATGTCTACTGTGCAGGCTGTCATCAGCTGACCTGCTGCTCTCTGTGGATGTGCACACCTGGATTCATCCAGATGTTTCCTGAGCCGTCCTGGCTGAGTCCATCCTCCACACTGACAGCACGCTGTTTATGCTGTCTTTACTATAAAGTTGGTATGAAGGTGAAATTCAGTGAATGAGTCTCTGCTACACTAACTGTGAGCATGAACCCACAGCTGCTGTGCAGCAGTCACACACTGTTCTTTAAACCCATCACAGGGCAGCAAACCCACCCGTTCATCCTGCACAGCTGATGACAGGGCGCTCTCTGCACCAGGGCTGTGATCAACCGTGGCTGCTGGGTCCTCTCAGCCTGGCTGGGGGGCTCCTTGGCCTCCCTCCTGCTGTGTGCCCAGCCCGGAGGCTGCGGTCTGTGACCGGCTCCCGGTGCAGACGGCTCCCTGTTATAGTGTTTCCTCACTTGGCTCATGCGAACCCAGCCCAATTTTTACTCTTTAAGTGTGCGCGTGTGTGTGTGTGTGTGGGATATGTGTGTATTCACATCATTTATGTTAATGAGAGTGCGGGGAGTGAGTTGGAGGGTGGGGTGGGCTGCTTTTAACTATGTAAAGCACTTTGTGCTACATTTCTTGTATGAAAAGTGCTTTATAAATAAAGATTGATTGATTAACCTGCAGCCTTCAGATAACACAGTGAGTCTGCCTCAGTGTGTTTAGCAGCAGCTTTATGAACAAACATCATGTGTCACGTACAGATTTAGAAACATGAGGACTTCCATGTGAGCTTTAAATGAGCATCCTACTTTTAAATCTAAGCTCTCTTCTTCCTCTCCTGTCCTTCTTTCTTATCTTCCTCCATGTCTGAGTGAACGTAGCTCTTTGTCTTTTCTCTGCAGTAACAAAGTATTTGTACTTTGTGCATGTTGCAGTTCTGGACGTACTGGAGCCTCTCCAGGGCTTCGGTGTAAATCCCAAACAGGACTCACTGCAGTAATCCAGGTGGCGGGAACAGTAACAAAGTATTTGTACTTAGTTACTTCTCACCTCTCCTAAACATCACCTCTCTCACTTTACCTGCCCCTGACCTCTGCCACAAGTTTCTGGACTTGTTCCTAGAAAAAAAACATCACCCCCACCCTCACAAATCTCCGTTGGGTCCTGGTTAAGTCACGCCTCCCTTCTTTCAGTGCCCCGCCCTCAGGACCTGTCTCAGATGTTGCGGCCTCAGCCAGGTGTGCGTTCTGTCCCTCACACCAGCCGCTACACCTCTGAGGACAGAACCCCACCCTCTGGAAGTCTCTCCCATACGAGCATCACACCGCCCATCACTGGAGTCCTTCAAAACTACCTCTTCAACCTGCACCTTTTTCCTGTTGTTGTTCTTTCTGACTCTATAAAGCGTCCTGGGGTAAGTTATTATTACTAAGTAAGTTATTATTACTATTATATTATTATTAATATATGGAAAGCAACTCTTTCCATATCTTCATACCATTTGATCTTAACCAGTGAAACTGCCAAATATTTAACTGTTATTCTACGTGATGAAGAAAAGCTGTTGTGACAGAGAAACATCTGTCAGCACGACTCTTTAAACTGCAAGGAGCTCGTTGACTGTCCAGCTTTTTTTTCTTGACTGAACCTGTGAAATTCCTGTTGTAGAAGGTGAAAATGTTTCTGTGTGTCGTGTGAATGCCGTACAGCATGAGGCCACACAGGCTGAGCTCAGACCTGATGAACTTCCTGTTACTTGAAACTGTTTTTAAACCGCTTAAACAGACGGATCACCTCAAAGACTCACAAACATTTTTTAATTTTTAAAAACAGTACAAATAAAAACAACTGGTCACATGATCGCCGTCCTGCACTCTGATACGGCCATCTCTTATTTAATCTGTGGTTACTACAGATGTACGGGGGTGCCAGGGGCATGAGGGTCAGGGGTCAGCATCTCTCTGAGCTTCCATGGCTCTCTGCATCTTCTCCACCATCCACTGAGGAACCGAGAACGGCTTCAGCTCGTCCATCCTGACGTCCGGACAGTCCCTGAATGCACCACGCAGACACACGCAGACACACACACACACAGGTCAGATTTGTTACTGAATGATCGTGTCTGTTTGAAATCAGCGTGGCGCCTCTGATCAATATGTATCAGCTGATATCAGTCAGAGTGGTGTGAGTGCCAAATAACAACAACAGTCGCCATTAAGCTGTTTTATATCATAAGGTAGACCCTACAATAACACAGAGATAGCCCCAATAATCAGTTGACCCCCCAATGAGCGAGTGTTTTGGTGACAGAGGGAAGGAAAAACTCCCTTTTAACAGGAAGAAACCTCCGGCAGAACCAGGCTAAGGGAGGGGCGGGGCCATCTGCTGTGATTGGTTGGGGTGAGAGAAGGAAGACAGGATAAAGACACGCTGTGGCAGTAGGGCGGGGCCATATCATACCGTTCACAGTGTAATGTTGGGCAACGATAAGAAAATGAAACATGGCGATAGAATATGGGTAAAACGCGCATGCGCAGTGCCTTTGTTTTCATACGCACATGGTGGAAAAATCATGGCGGCGACGGAGAATAAGAAGGGCGAAAGTGGATCGTTGAATGAAACTGATGAACCTGAACTGGTTTGTAAAAACGCTGCAGCTTCACTGGTGTGGAACTGGTTTAGCTTTCGTCCGTCAGATACACAACAAAGCACTATTTTTGGTAGAGCATGCTAGCGGGTCGTCGTTATTACCGTGTTGTTTGGAAAATACGGCGCACTTAAAATCATCCTTTGATTTTCTGAAAGTCGACAGAGCCCCTTATAATCCCGTGTGCCTTATGTATGAACTCTGGTTGTGTTTACTGACCTGGAAACGATTTTATGTGCACGGCGCTCGAAAATCTGTCAGATGTTTCAGTACGACTTTGCTGAGCTACGAAGCCGCACCGCTTGATGGATTGTCGGAGCGTTACGGCTATCGTAGGCGGGGCCTCGCGGAGTGATACGTACTGTGCTTCAGCATAATGTTACCGTGTTGTGTGTGTATAACCTCTTTTAAAGTGTTGTGGATGTTATACATGGTTATGCTGAGGATGTGCGATGGGCGATCGTGGCTCAAGAGTTGGGAGTTCGCCTTGTAATCGGAAGGTTGCCGGTTCGAGCCCCGGCTCTGACAGTCTGACACTTCACCCGTTGCCTACTGGTGGTGGTCAGAGGGCCCGGTGGCGCCAGTGTCCGGCAGCCTCGCCTCTGTCAGTGCGCCCCAGGGCGGCTGTGGCTACAATGTAGCTGCCATCATGAATGGGTGGATGACTGGATGTGTAAAGCGCTATATAAATACAGGCCATTTACCATTTACAGGCCATGTGTCGGCCAGTTTCCACTGAAATGCCTTTTGGTTAAACTGTCAGCGAGGAATTTGCATTTGCACTGTTAAATGTTTATATAACTTTAATGCAGATAAAAAACAGCTGCTTGTTGAAGTGGAAATACATTGATGTTGTTTTGCACTAATAAAGTTGAGGAGTTGTAAAGTATTTTGTCTCGCGTCAGTTATATCGTCAGTTATATCGTTATCGCAAATTTTCAAACGTATATCGTGATAAATATTTTTGGCCATATCGCCCTGCGCTATGTGGAAGATTAATAACAAGTATGATTCAGTGCAGAGAGGTCTGTTAACACATAGTGAGTGAAGAAGAAACACTATCGCAGCATAACTAAGGGAGGATTCAGGGTCACCTGATCCAGCCCTAACTGAACTTTCAAGTGAGCAACTAAAGCATCTACCAATTAAAGACTTACCAAGGCAACCAGACCCTGACACACCTGTCCCTGACCTGCAGAAATCAGGAGTCTCGTGTTGGTTTGTGCAACGTTTCCCTCGTTGTCGGGTTTTAAATACGGTGTTTTTGATTTGTGTGAAGGACATGCCCCCCTGACTCTTCAAGTGATGGCACCAACTAGCCAATCAGTGACATGCAGTCTGTTGATGTCACATTTTCTCATCGCACGTACTTAAAATAAGAAAAAAAAAAGCCCCTGGTACCAACTACTACCACCTAATAGAAAACCCCAAAACGGGGCCGTGACAGAACAAGCCGGAAAGGGCTGAAAGTCGTCATCAGGTCTCCTTCACATCTTTACTTCACCATTGAGCAAAGTTCTTGAGAGCAGGAGGCGACGCACTTACCGGTACTCATCGCTGCGGGACAGATCCTGGATGTCCTCCTCTATCAGCAGGTAGGCCTGAGCAAGACACAGGAAGTGGGTTAGCATATAACCCTAACTATATGCTTTAGCAAAAAGGAAAGTTTGAAGCCTGATCTTAAAAGTAGAGATAGTGTCTGTCTCCTGAATCCAAACTGGAAGCTGGTTCCACAGAAGAGGGGCCTGAAAACTGAAGGCTCTGCCTCCCATTCTACTTTTAAATACTCTAGGAACAACAAGTAGGCCTGCAGAGCGAGAGCGAAGTGCTCTAATAGGGTGATATGGTACTACAAGGTCATTAAGATAAGATGGGGCCTGATTATTTAAGACCTTGTATGTGAGGAGCAGGATTTTGAATCCTGGATTTAACAGGAAGCCAATACAGGAGAAATCTGCTCTCTCTTTCTAGTCCCTGTCAGGACTCTTGCTGCAGCATTTTGGATCAGCTGAAGGCTTTTCAGGGAGTTTTTAGGACTTCCTGATAATAATGAATTACAGTCGTCCAGCCTGGAAGTAATAAATGCATGAACTAGTTTTTCAGCGTCACTCTGAGACAGGATATTTCTAACTTTAGAGATTTGCGAGCCACAGTCGACGCGTTTCATAGTTTCTCACCATCTTTCCTCCTGTCGCCCTCATGTGGTGTCTCTCTGCCAGCCACTGTTTATCCTTGGCATCAGCTGCGTACTGACACACACACACACACACACACACACACACACACACACACACACACACACACACAGGTGAGGCAGACTCAGCATGGCCTTCAGACCACAGACTGTATACCAAAGATGGATGCAGATGTCAGATTCCTGTTACGTCATGCAGCATTTTACCTTGAACAGGTCGGCGTGTTTGATGTAGATTCGTCCTCTGGTCCCACCCATTCCGAGCGCCCTGCAGTGACATCACAACATAAGATGTTTGTTATTTTAACGTCGTATCGCTGTTATGTGGAGGTTTACGTGTGATTTAAACGTTTAAGTGTTGTGTGAACGCCGTTTCCTGTTGGCGTTGCTGCTGCGGACTCACTTGTTGGCTCTTGACCCGAGCACGAACGTGCTGCTGTCGCTGAGTCTGGACGGATCCCACTGAAACACAGACAGCGTCACTGTGACATCATCACAGCGGCGACTTTACACCCCCGACATGAAGGCAACGCTGTAGAGCACAGCACCCCCATCGGGTCACACTGGGTCACTGCCACCGTGTTATTGGGTCTGATGATGATGATGATGATGAAGACATTTATTTCAGTTGAGTTCACCTGTCAGTTCAAGTAACCACTCACCTTGGGCCCCTCCTTCTTGATGGGCTCAGACTTGGGCTTCACCCTGAGGACACAGATGGACATCGGTCAGGTGTGTTCATCTACCTGTGCACTGACGATGATGTCACCTATTAGATACTCACACAGAGAAGGTCAGAGGTCGATCAGATGAGGCCACGGGACCTGGACGCATCTTTCTCTAAGGACAGGAAGTGATCAGAGTCAGTGATCGCACTCGTGTGTGAGTGTGTGTGTGTTGGGGGGGTGGTTACCTTCTTGTGCAGCGGGCTTCCTCTCTGGCTGCAGTCGTCATCAGCAACTCGTTGCCTCTGCGGGAAACAAACAGGTGAGGCACGGGACTACCTTCCCAGGTAAGCTGCCTGCTCCTACACCTACCTTCATCATTGCCTCTGGTACCGCCCTCTTCACCTCAGCCTCCGGAAACAGCTGCTTGGCCTGGAGATGAAATCATAGGGAAACAGATCAGGCTTTACACTCAACACAGCTAATCCGGCTTCACAGGTACACCTGTCAGGTGAGTTCAGGTGGTCTCATGAGCATCAGAATGCCTCACGTGTTCGAGGACGTTCCTGCACGCCTCCTTGATCAGGTGATCGGTCTGAATGTCGTCTCCAACGTTCTCCTTCACATTCTCTGCTGCCTTCTCGAAGAACTGCAACACAAACACACTTGCTCGAACCCCTGCACAGGTCAAACCAAATAACTCCACCCCCTCCCCTTTTAGTGCGACTGCTAACCTTCTGATATTTACTGAACACGGCCATGATGTCTTGGTTGAAGCTGGGCTGGAGCACGGCACGCAGCAGGTCCATGGACACCTGAGGGTCCGTGTAGCTGCACAGACAGGTGAGGACAGATGAGCAGGTCTGTCTCTACGTCCTGCTCAAGGTGAAACCCTGACACACCTGGACTCCTGTCGTCTGAGTGTTGTTGATAAAGTTTTTTAAAAACAAACTGAATGGCCGCGTTTACGTTTCCCGTCCTGTGAGCTCAGAGGTCTGCGCTACGAAGCCTGGCTTATCCAGGTGGTTACCCCTGGTTTTCATCACCATGGTAACTAACACTGTGAACCTCACCTGCTCCAGAGCAGGTTAAGATCCGGATCAGAGATCAACAAGTACGACATCACTTCCTACTGATCAACGAGCGCTCCAGAAAATAGTGTCAGCATCCTTTGGAAGATGCCTCGGACGGCTGCGGTGACAGTGGGAGGGGTCTAAGGATTTTAACAACAATGTCTTTGTGTTTCCCTGACGACCATCAGTAACCAATGATAAATCACCTCAGCTTCAGTTCTTGATTGTTTTCTGTTGGCAGTTAACAGTTTTGGTCTTCGAGCATTAATATGTGATCCTGAAACAGCACACCTGTACTGCACCAGCTGACCCCAGGTCAGATTTGTATTACGCCATACACAGCAGCAAAAACTACCGCTGTCAGGAGCGCGGGACGTTTCCACTCGTTCTGTTATTCACGAGAGGCCGTACTTTAATAAACCAACCGAATGAAGCACAAACCCTGCGTTGCATTGTTTCCTCCATCGGGCTGTGGGACAGGAAGCTTTAATGTGCAGCCGCCACCTTACAAACAGACAGCAGTGTGAGCGCGCTCAGTGACAAAACTATTAACTAGAAGCAAGATTTTTACTGTGTGCGACAAAAGACTGAACAACTGTCTCATTTGCATTTTACTGATATGGCGCTCATGGGGATCGTTTTCTGTGGCGGAACAGTGATGTGAGACATGAAATGCCAGTTTGCGATTGGTCACAATCACAAAAAACCCGCCTCTTTCATGTGAACGTGCAGGAGAAACCCTCTGTGAACTTAGGGCGGTGATAACCAGCTTCGTGTGACCTCCAATCCTGATCGCCAAACTCAGGGTACGTGGATCCAGCCAACAGAAACATATCCTGGATGCTGCACTCTCGTCATAGTACAGAGCCACAACCATCACAGAAAGTACGAGCCAATCAGATCCAACGGTCCACTTACCTGACCATCATGTGAGAGCGCCGTCCTCGTCTTTGGATCTGTCTGTGTTTGATCATCAAGTTCCACGGCTTCTACACACACACACACAGATGAGTGTAACTGTATGACGTGTGAACAGGTAAGAGCACACCAGGACATTTTCAACCCAACGTTATTTAGAAAACAGAGTGTACAGGTGTTCAGGTGAAGCGCACCTGTGTTTCCCGACAAACATTAACACATAGTAAAAGATTGCTGCCTATAGAGTAATGGATTACTTTCAACTGAGCAGGTGTTTGGCTTATCCTGACAACAGACACGTGACTCAAACCACCTGAGAGCCAACTCTGACAAAAACACACCAAAAAGCGGGGGCCGGGGCTCCGTCTATTTCCTGGAGTTACCCGGACCACCGTGTTTAGGTTTATTCCGTGACTGTGACGTCACCAGCTATCATGAAAAAAATATTCACGGTGTCGTGTAACAGATGTTTGTGCGGTGGCTCGCGGCCTCACCGGGCTCTGCTCCGGGTGGTCCGGCTGCTCCGGCCCGTCCTGCTGCAGCCAGTCCCGGCCTCCGTCACTGCGGTGCGCCCCCATCTGTTCCGATCCGGGTCCAACCGGGCCAAAGACCGCGCTAACGGCAATCAGCGGCCGTAAAGGTGTTTACGGTTACTGCCCCGAGCTGACCGACGATCAACTGATACTCAGCAAACAATAATCGATACGTGGCTACCACTTTGCCTGTTTATTGTCTGTTTCGCGGAAACTTCGCTGCTGCTTCTTCCACTTCCGGCAAAACCGAATACAACCGCACTTCCTGTCACCGCTTCACAATAAAAGCACTGACTTCCGGAGGATTTGTGATCGTAAGGAGGTCACCTGTGCAGACAGGTGTAGAGGTAGGTTTAAAAAATCGATTTCCCCATTCAAATCGATTTGAGTTTGACTAATGTCATATCGGATAAACATCGTCACACGTTTTCTCTGACTTTCCTCCAAGACAAAATCAAACTTCCTGCACAGCTCTGTCTCTCAGTGTGCTCTGCTTCCCTTCAGCAGCATCAGGTAATGTTCACATGTTGATTCATGGTTTTCTTCAGTTTTTGATCTATGGCAGAATATTTTTAAGGTTATTCGTATTTGGGAGTCACGTGGGACCGCCGAAGAAGATGGCCGCACACTAGAGGCGCTCCTAAAGCCTGTTGATTAATGTTCTGAATCTTTTTTGTGGAATAACAAGAAGCCGAGAGTGAATATAAAGAAAATGTGGGCCTCTAAAGACATTGGGGGAATGGCCCTCCCAAATGTGAAGTTGTATAATTTAGCTTTTGAATTGTCAAGACTGGCCAAATACTGGACAGGATCGGGCTCTGAGCTGAGCTGGATGAAGATCGAACAGGAACTAGCGAGCCCCTTCACACCTTTGGATGTTCTCTCGCAGGGCGCGGCAACTAATGGACAAGACTCTCATGATAACCCAGTGCTCAGGTATTCCAAAGCTGTCTGGGTGGAGGTGCACAAGTTGTGTGGAGCATCTCATCTAAGACAACCTTATGCCTCGCTATGGAACAATATTGCTGTAAGGATTGGGCGGAAAACTGTGTTCTGGAAGGAATGGCTTGTCAAAGGCATACGCAGGATAAGTGATCTTTACTCAGGGGGAGTGTTTATGTCATTTGCTGAAATAACCCGAAAATACGGTTTGATAAGAGAAAATAATTTTTGGAAATATTTACAAATAAGGGATTGTGTTACCAAAGGAAAATTTGCTCAAAGCTCGAATATGGTGGTGGAGTTTTTAGAATTGTCCAGTACAGCACATAGGGCAGCGGTTTTCTACAAACTGTTTAACAATCCAAAAAAAGAGATATGTGAAAACTTGAGGATTATATGGCAGAGGGATCTGGGTTGTGCAATTTCTAAAGAAGACTGGCGCAGAATTTTGTCATTCTCTGATAAATATATAAGAGAGGCCAGGGGTAAATTTACTCAGTATAAATTAATACACAGGTGGTACTTCACTCCATCCAAACTTTATAGAATGGGAATTAGTCCCAGTAATGTATGCTGGAAATGTAGTTCAGATCCAGGGACATTTATGCATGCTATTTGGGAATGTGGGAAAGTTTATCCCTTTTGGCAAAAAGTATTGGACAAAATAGGAAGGTGGATTGGTTTGATGATACCCCTGTCACCAAGACTGTGCTTATTAGGGGATCGGTCAGTATTACCTGGGGTTTCAAAATATGACTTTGTGGTTATAAAGGTGGGGGTGATCGCAGCGGCTCGAGTTATTCTCAGTGTATGGAAGGAACCATCTCCTCCAGAATAGAAACTATGCTGAAAATGGTGTCGTATGAAAAACTCTTGGCTAGGATTAATGATGATAGGGAGGGTTTTGACAAATCGTGGGGACGTGTTTTTGGCTGAGATGGTTGGAACTTATTTGGTCAGGGCAATTATCTTTAGTCATGTTGTACGCTTGCTGCACTGTTTGTATGTGTAGGCACTCAGTAAGGGAATGACTTAAAGATTTGAGTTAACTGATTTGTTTTTTTTGTTTGTTTTTTATTATTATTATTATTATTATTATATTTTTTATATATATATATTTTTTTTCTGTTGTTGTTTGTTTTGTTTGTTTTTGTGTTGTGAAATGTTAAAAACAAATAAAGACTTCAATTATAAAAAAAAAAAGGTTATTTGTATTTGTAAGGTTATCTATAAGAAGTCAGGCCAGGTTTCTGCTTCCTGCTTTTTGTTTTATCCTCAATTACTTTGACACAAAGGCCTCTGCTGTGACGCTCACACCTCTGTTGAAGCACAGTGTCAGCTTTGTTTTATACACAGATATAAAAATATGTACTGATAAATGATCAGAATTAGAATACTTGTGACTGACTGAATCGAATCAGTTATAGAAATCAGTGGCGACATTCAGCCCTGAACAGGTGTGCCTGTTTAAAAAAAAAAAATAGAAAAAGTTGCATTTCCTGCGAAAATGCAGTGTGAATGCCGTGTAGTGGACTCTGAAAAAAGCAGAAGCAGAACTATCTGCTGAAAAGCGGTGTAGAAGCTTATTTCTTTGCTTAAACCTGCTTTATTTAAAAGGGCAGAGTAAGTGCAAGAGGAGATGTGGGGCATCAGACACAGGTAGGATTCGAACCTGCGCCCCCTGGTCTTAAGGCGGCTACTCATCTCACTGAGCCAAACCGGAGCAGAAGAGGCTTGTATTGAAAAGAGGTGGAAAAAGCTGAACTCTCTGCTGAAAGTGAAGGAGCTGACATTTTTGCTGAAGAGCTGAGAGGTCCCATTGATCAAAATGGGCCAAAAAATGGCATAAAAAGCTTAATATTTCAAAAGGTATAAAAGCTATGAGCACCAAAAGATATATCTGGCATTAGCAGAATCAGCAGAACAGTTTAAATTTTGAATGGTGAAAACCGGATGAAAACTGAGGGAGTAGTTACGCAGCAAAGAAACGGAGCAACTAGAATAAGGTAGAATAATAAAGTTTAAAGAGAAACAGGAACACAATAGTGTGAATGCCGTAAGGCACACAATGAAAGGTACAAACCTGATCGCTGTCAGCACGTGACTCACTAACTTCATACTGAGCACAATGTAAAAAGGAGATAAATACTGACAGGCACCAAACATATTATGTAAAACTACTATAAAACATAAATACTAAAATTATACGAAATGTTTAAAAATTATACAAATTCTAAAATTAGATGTCGTCATATCACTGAACACCGCTTTAATGCAAGTGCACGAGCTGTAAAAGTGTGTAACGGCTGTGAACCGGTACAGAACAGGTGCTACACGTGATGTCAGGTCCGCGGGATTGATGCCGAGCAGCCTCAGCAGCGTTTTCAGTCAGAAGCTTCTCTAGAGAAGGTGGGTCATCAGCTTATCCTCACCTGTTCCTCAGGTCCTGGGCCTTGCGCTATGAATTTCAGGATTTCTGGTCATTCAGCGCATTCACTCAAAGGAGGCGGAGCTTAGGACAAATCATAAACGTGGACAGGTGTGCTGTCAGCAGGTATAGGAAGATAGGAGGCTAGGATAGGAAAGCATCTCAGCTGTGACTCAGACGATTACTGCAGTTTGTTTTGCTGTGCAGTCTGACGAAGAATAAATGCATCAGAATGTCATTACTGTGTGCACCAACCGTGTTCTCAGAGAAAACCCGCTATTTTATTCTGTTCTGTTCATGGGGATGGACCCCGGCAGGCAGACTCCAGGGTGACGTCACAGGTGAGAGTGTAACACTGAAAACTGACTAACGTGAAGTTTGTTTAAACTGTCATCACACAGAAACGACAAATGATACTTGCAGATGGTCTTACTGTAGATGACAAACATTTACACTGGTGTGACTGTGTGAGGTCATGTGACTGTAGCAGAAAGAGGAACAGCACTGGTTTTACTGGTTTCAGATTTTACTGGAGTACAGACACTATTTACAATCTGCAGAGGGGCCAACAAACAAGATGGACCACTTCCTGTTTACAGCCAGGCTTTGGCGAGCCGCCGCCTCCAGTAAGGTGTCTACATCACAGACAGTCAAAGAGGAGTGAACCCAGCAGGTGAGTCAGATGAAGTGAGACGTCTGCAGCTGCAACATTAGCGACTTTGTGCTATGCTAAGCTATCAGCACTTCTAGCTCCGCCCTCTGACAAACACCTGGAGTTTGTGCACAAGTAACTGGGCACATGGACGCAGCTATGACCAGGACACACACCTATGGAGGCGGGCCCAGTGGATGAGCCTCTGATTGCATCACCGGAGCATCATGTGCACGTTTCACTGCTGCTGCCAGAGCAGCCAATCACAGCTCAGTATTCACTGTGACATCAAAGAACCAGTGCTCGGCTCACGTGCACACTCCTGGTTCGGAGTTAATCCACCACACGCGCGTTAATCCTTACATGTGAGCGAGTGTCACAACGACAATTACGTTCACGTGTAAAAATCCGCTGTTCCATCGCGTCCTGCGTCACGTTTCTCCTGGTGCATTTGTTCCCGTGGAGACAGATTATGATGGCATCTCTGTGAGCGCTTCGGCTCGCCAAGAAAACTGCAAAAAGTTTCATAGTGACCTTTGTGTGATGGCGAGGGCAGCATTTAAATGCACGCCATCACACAACGGTGACTAAGACAGTTCATGTCAGGGTTTGATGCCAATAACACATCCAGAGTGGCGTCCTGCGGTGCTTTACATTACTGTCACATGTCGAAGCCGTGACGAACGTTCTTAACGTGACCAAACAAGTGAAGCTGCAGCGGCACGAAACACCTGAACACATGACCTCGTGCTGAACGGGAAGAGGAACGTAAGAATGGCGGCGCACGCTCTGAGGGTCAGGAACATCTTCGAAATAGTTCACGCACACCGGATGATGATGAAGACGATGTGAGGAGGAGGAGTCTGTCTATCGCAGCTTTGTCGCTTTGGTTTCACACCGTCGCTTTAAATTAAAACATCAACAGGCTATACACTATATACACTGCTGCCAGCCCTGGAAACAGACGCCTCATTGGGCCACAGCCAGCCAATCCCAGAACAAACATTTGTTGTAGTGTCAGGTTACTGAGTGGGAGGAGCCAGAGAGCAGAAAAGAGGGAAAAAAATGTTTGAAACACTTAAAAATAAAATAAACAAAACACAAAGCAAACTCCCAAAAGTTTAAATAAAAAAAAACTTTAATTTTTCTGACAAACGTTTGATGAACCCGAAAAAAAAGACGTTAATGACAAAAAACTGTCGTGTTCACACAAATGTCTGTCAGTTTGATTACATGAGACCCCGCCCCCTCAGCGTCAGTGACCCCGCACTCTAAGGCGTCTGTCTCCGAGCAACAGTCTGAATCTGACTCCACCTCCTCCCACCTAACTGTTAATCCTCCACCTCATGAGTAGTCCATTTCCCCACACTGACTGGCCGGGCCATTATAAGTAGGCGGGACCAGAAGCAGGACTGAAAAAAACAAAACAAAATCAAACCCCAGAAAAACAAAGATCTGTCCAATAGAAACAGTAGCTGCCTTATTGACCAATCAGAAAGCCCTATGGGTGCGGGGATCAGAGTCCTCCGTGGTCACAAGTGACATTACAGGTGGGGGGGGGGGTTATTGCTGGAGCTCGAAGTCGCTGCTCACTGATTGGCTGTGATGTTTGTTGCTGAACAACAGAAGCCACAGCTGAACAAGAATCAGCTGCAAGTTTTAAAAAAAAAAATTTAAAAATAAAAAAAGCTCCAGAGCTTTGACCAATCACAACAGAGCGGGGTTAAAGCCAGCAGAGGGTGGGGCTAATTCAGGCTTCGCCCACCCCCTGGTGGCATGTGGCATTATGGATAAACATTTGCTACAGGTGCTGGTGAAAGACAATCTGAACGAGACAAGTCAGAAAACAAAACTTGAAACAACTGTCCAACAGGCGAAAGGGCGTGGCCTCCACAAGCCCCGCCTACACGGTGGACACTTTGTCTCGAGGACTGCTGCTGCTGCCACTATCACCGCTGCTGTTGTTGTCGTTGTTGTTGTTGTCGTCGTGGCCACCGGGTGACAATACGTTACTCTGTGTCCTATCAGATGTTTTGGGGGCGGAGTCTCTATCTCCAGGAGAGATGTGGGCAGGGCCAGGGGACGACAAGGAGGAAATGCGGGTGGAAGAGGCGCGGTACGCTGCTGTCAGCTCGGCCAGACGCTCTGGAGTAGGCGCCCACTTCGCAAAGCCGGCGTCGTTCTGCAGGAAGAGAACTGCAGTACCGTGTACAGCCCGGTAGTACATCTCATCCCTGATAATATATAAAGTAATCAGAGTATTAGGCTACTACAATCAATCAGTAATTCAGTGTACACAATATTAGTATTACAGTAATACTACAGCACTGTAGTGCGAGTACCTTTTGCAGATGTGCTGACTCCCTGATCGGTACTCATGCTCGTAGGCGGGAATGCTGAGTTGATGACGCAGGAATCTACTTCCTTCCATGCGAGTCAGAGCTGGAGTCACGGGGTCACGCCACTCAGGCACGAACACGATGAACGACAGAGGCTCCGAGGACTGGTCCAACAGGTCCTGAGAAAGACAGGAGACCGGATCAGAAACCCTGGATCACAGTCCGTTTCAGAGGCCAGATCAGAGACTAGTACTGACCTCAAAGTGCGTCACCATTGCATCCATCAGCTCCTCGCAGAACGGCGGGTTGGCTTCAAACGAGCCGCTGACCGGACAGAAGGACAGGAAGGGCCTGAAACACATGCCAGATTGTCACGCTGGGACAGGGAGAGTGGACAGACTGTGCAGCGGATTGTCCAGTTGTGTCACCTCACCCTCTGGACCCGAAGAAGCCGTCGGTATCAGGGAAGGCGGAGCAAAACTGTTTGAAGTAGCAGTTGAGTGGCGAGGCAAAGCACTCGAAAGAAACACCAAACTGACGGTTCAGCGTCTGAAACACCAACACCGGCAGCGCCCCCTGCAGGCCACTCCCCTCGTTAGCACCACTGCCGAACATCACCTGCACGCACACACACACCTGGTTAGCTTTGAGCAGCTAATGAAGCAGGTGAACCGAGCGAGCACGCCGTCAGCTGACCTGGTATCTCTTCAGGAGGCACCAGACTCTGGACAGGAACTTGTCGAAGCGAGGGTCGTCTATACAGCTGTACCTGTACAACAGCTCCTGCAGCGAGACAGGTGAGAGACAAACGGGACAGATTGGACACAGTAATCTGATTACAATGCGTTACTGACCAGCTTTTTGATGAGTACTTTGATTACTCTTTTGAGTCCTTGTATTACTATGTAAAAAGTAAACAGATTACACCGGAGGTACTGACTAGGTTGCTGTTATGTACTCGGATTACAATTTTTAAGGTAATCAGATTACCACGGGGTTACTGACCAGTTTGCTGAAGTGTCCTCTGTTAACTTTGACCATCTCTCCTCTAAAGCGTAAACACGCCATGTCATTCTCAAAGTGAAGCTCCACACGAGGCAGCGGCGGCGACGGGATCGCCAGACGCACCGGGTAACAGTAGACAAGGCGGGACTGCGGCGGGGACGCACACGCCTCTGAAACATGCAGAGACAGAACACTATGGGCTCAGACAGCCAGGTACACAGGTGAATAATACACAGGACTGAAGTGTACCAGTGGGCGGGTCCTGCAGCAGGCTCAGGTGTGTCTGGCGCAGGCGGCGGCTGTACTCCGCAGACAGCTGGTAGATCTTGGAGCAGATTCCCTCGACAGAATCTTTGGCGACGGCGGCGACGTGAGGACCGCACTGCTGCCTCAGGTGCTCCAGACGGTCCTGCAGATACACCAGTGACAGTCACAGGCGACTTGTACAGGTGATCTACAAGCAATCGTGTAACGAGTACAGATGAAGCGAAAGTCACAGGTTACCATATAGTCCTCCTTGCTGGCAGAGTGATCTCGGCGCAGCCAGTTCATCGTGTCCTCGGCGTTCCATTTCACCACCTTCCTGCTCTCCGGGCTCGCATTCCTGCATGGGTGACAGGTCAGAGGTCAGAGCGCGGGCCCACTTGATAATCTCAGCAGGATTGAGCTCAGCAGTTGGTCAGCTGGGTCCTACCTGGAGTCGATCATCTTCTTGGCAGCTTCAGCGTATTTAAAGAGCAGCTTCCGAGCCTCCTCTTTGTACTTAATGCGAGACAACCTGCCACACACAAACCAATCACTGATCAATATATTAATCTGCACATGATCTCTGATCAATAAATTCAGACTATTTCTAGTGTCAGACATTTATCACTCAATTAAAAGCAAATCTCATGTTCTCCTCACAGCAAACGAACGCCAAGAGCACGAGACGCGAACGCCACTCGATTTTAAAGTCACCTGATAGGGATGTCGTTCATGACCTCTCGGAACATCGATGGGGAGATAACAGGGTCACAGTCACTCGGCAGTAAGGGGTCGTGACCTTTGTCAATTACTTTCCTCTCTAGCAGCCAGCGGTTGAAGGACTCCCGGGGCGGATCGATACCTGAGGCAGAGAACCAACACCTGGTCAGAGCTCACATTCACACATGCCCGTCATACCCATTAATGAACACTCGGGCTTGGACGGCTCCAAAGTCTCTGATGACCTTTGACCTTCACCCTATCTGAAGATGTGTTCTCCCTCCACCTCTCACCTGTGGGGGAGGAGCTACCAGTACACAACCTGCACGTGTGGCATACCTTCCCTCTGGTGGCACAGCTCGTGGTAGTGCTGCCTCAGCTTGGTGACCAGCTGCGCTCGCTGGAGCTCGATCTCGGGGTGGGGGGGCAGGTGGTGGCTGGCGGGGGCCTGCTCTCGGATCACGGCGTTGGTCTGCACGTCCAGGTCCCAGTAAATCCTGAAAACACCGACCAATCAAAAAGGTCCTTCAACAAAACAAAACAAAACAACATGCAGTACTCACACAGCTGGTCTGTACGGCGCGGGGGCGGGGCTCGGTGTGGTGGGTGTGGCGGACTGGGCCTGTTTGTCCTCAGGGGCGGAGCTCCAGGGTTTGACCCCAGGAGTGCTGGGAGAGATGGGCGTGGTCGGCTCCACCTGGTAACAGACAGACCTGGTCAGGGTTCGCTCACCTGCACTCGGAGCATCATACGTCAGTCTATTCACACTCTGCTGTGATTGGTTGTCAGGTTACTAATCGTGTCATAGGAAATGTAACAGCGGGCATGAAGGTCAGTATGTCAGCCAATCACAGCAGAGCATCTTTCTGGCTCATCCAACCTAGGACTCCGTTTTACCTTAGCACGTTTGAAGCTGTTAGGTCCTCCCCCCTGCTCCTCAGAGCTCCTCCTCTTCCTCTGACCATTACCAAGGTTACTGTCCCCGCCCTCTGCAGGAGCCGCATTTAGACCTAAAGGATCAGACTGCAGACACAGATCGGTACCTGATCAATAACTGCATATCAATCAATAACTGTAAATGATAAGCACAGGCAATACTCACAATAACATCATGCTGGCCGAGCACTGGCACCTCCCACAGGCTCTGATTGGTGAATCTGTTGAAGTAATATGGCCGATTCTCCCGCCGAGACCAACACTTGGACCATCCAGCCTGAACCAACTCATCTGGGGGGGGAGAAAGAGAGAGAGGGTAATCAGGGTTGGAGTACGGTGAGTGGGACAGGTAAGAGGCAAACGAGCGTACCTGGGAGCTCAGGTGCTTTAGAGGCAGTGGACGGAGAAAGGGGTGGTCCCTGAGATGAGGCGGAGCCAGAGGGAGCCAGCATCATGGCCGCCTCCCCCTTCACCAATCCCTGGCTGTCATTGGACATCTTGGCAGTTAGAATGACATCACGTGCCTTCAAAACAAAACACAGGTGAGAATGAGTCAGACAGGTGTGCAGCTGCAATCAGAGGTAGGGGTGGGTTTTACAAATAATGGTATTGATTTGACATAATAATGTATAATAATAATAATAACAACAATGTATTTTGACAGAAATACCAGAAGCTCATTTCAACACTCGCCAAACAGCAACGATTAACGAGCAGGTAAAAATATATAAACAGAGCAAGGATGGTTCACCCCATGACACGTGCACGCTGTCGGGGCTGAAAGCCGACATGTCTTCGTCACTCTCAGACCAAAATTCACTGAACCAGCAGCAACAGAAGATCCCAACTACGTTTCACGTTTGATACACGTGGTCACGAGTTTTCTCTGACTTTGGCTTTTTTGAATCCACCAGGATAAAAAAAACACTTCCTGCACAGCTCTCTCTCAGTGTGCTCTGCTTCCCTTAAGCAGCATCAGGTAATGTTCACGTGTTGATTTGTGGTTTTCTTCAGTTTTTGATCTACTGTAGAATATTTTTAACATTATCTGCTATAAAAAGTTATTCCAGGAAAATCTGCTGCTGCTGGCTTTTTGTTTTATCCTCAGTTACTCTGACACAAAGGCCTCTGCTGTGATGCTCACACCTGTCTCAGTGTCAGCTTTGTTTTATACACAGATGTAAAAATATGCCCATGTACTGATAAATGATCAGAATTAGAATAACTGAGTGAGAATCGGTGAGCACACCCAGCCCTGCTCAGAGGGCCATACAGATCAGACAAACTCATCAGTAGTTTGATCAGCGTTACAGGTGCTCGTTCAGGTGTGTTGGCGCGTGCGTGCATCCAGGCGTCTATGTGCGTGTGTGTTGTGGCGGTCTCGGTGCTTGCTCCGATCCCGCGGGTTAATGTGGCGCGCTGACGTCAGACGGCGGCAAACAGCCGATCAGTGATTAAATTGATCACAATGATCGATGGGCTCAGACAGATTTTAGCGCGCTGTCGACACGTTTGATCGTGTTTTCTTACACGCAGAAACTAGCGCCATGGTTACACGCATGCGCGGTGCAGGTTTCCCAAACAAACAGGGAGGAGGGAGAGAGGGGGAGGAGGACAACAAAAGGCTGCGGCGGCTGCTCGGGAGCCCGGGACCGACACGGACACACGGTGACGGCCGGTCCGGCTCTGCGGTGGGGTCAGGCTGGGCAGCACGCTCAGTAAAGGTCGGGTTCGGAACCTTCGCGCGGTCACATCGGCAGTTAGCCGCCATTAGGCTCAGAGACCTGCGGCTGTTCAGGCGCCACTTCACTCACAAGATGGCGGACACGCCCCTGCCACAGCGTCGCGCGCCCTCACTAACATTTCTGTTCTGTGCTCCGAGCTGGGCCGCCCCGCGCGCCACTGTCCAGCCCCCACCGGGAGCTGACACCTTCCGCCGCGTGTCGGTGCGCCCGGAGCCGGCCCGCGGGACCGTCGGCGCTTACCTTGGCCGGTTAAGTCGCGGACAGTTGCGGGTTCTGCGCGTTGTTTCGGGTCCTCCGCTCCGCTCCCTCCCCGCCTGCTCAGACATCTTTACAGGGACCCGGACAGAGCAACTGCGCAGGCGCAGCGCCCGACCTCCTTCCTGTCCCGAGGTGTTCCACTGCGGGCGCCATGTTGAAGAGGTCAAAGAGGCTGAAAGCTGAGAGATGTGACCAAAAACATCAAAGAGTTTTAACACACACACATCAATGAACGTGAGGGTGTTGCCCTTAAAGGCACATTTCAGCTCTAATTTCTTTAATAATGCACAGAACTCAAAACTTAAAACATAGATTTGAGCATTTGATTGGTAATTTATTGATTGGTAATTTATTTCAACATGTGAACAATATACAAGTACATTTAGAAAAGAAATGAGAGAAAAAAAAATATACTATACAAATTACATACAAAAAAACATTCTGATTAATTTACATGTTGAAAGGGAGTGGGAAGAAGTATACACTTATTTAATCCCACCCCTGTCCCATAAATTATCAGTGAATATTTAGTCAGCTTCCTTACTGATATAATTTGTAATAAAAATAGTGAACAGATTTCTGATATACTATATACTATAATATCACATCATGAATTTTTTGTTTGTTTGTTTTTAAATAGAGACATTCACTTAATTTAAATATTTTCCTTTTCTTTATAGATCGAGAAGATCATATTTTTATAACTCTTTTTGAACAGTTTTATGTTTGGACATTGCTTTAATTCCATATTCAGTTTGTTCCATAGTTTCACTCCTTGAACAGAAACACAAAAGCCTTTTCTTGTAGTACGTACCTTCATTGTTTTGAAGTTACAAAAACCCCTTAAATTATAACTTCCTTCTTTCAAAAAAAACATACTCTGAATATTACCTGGCAGTTCTTTATTTTTTGCTTTGAATAGAATTTGTGCTGTTTGGAATTTCACTATATCGTCAATTTTCAATATTTCAGACTGCAAAAATAGTGAGTTTGTATGTTCCCTATAACCTGCATTGTGGATGATTCGAATTGCTTTCTTTTGAAGAGTAAAAAGTGAATGTAATGTGGTTTTATAGTTATTGCCCCAGACCTCTGCACAATAGCTTAAGTATGGTGAAACCAGTGAACAGTAGAGAATATGAAGTGATGTTCTGTCGAATACCTGTTTTGCCTTGTTTAGTACTGCAATGCTTCGTGATACTTTGGAATGAATATATCTTACGTGAGCTCTCCAGTTAAGTTTTTCATCTATTATTACCCCCAGAAATTTATTTTCACTGACTCTTTCAATATCAACACCATTTATTTGAATCTTTGTATTTAAACTACTATTTCCAAATAACATAAGTTTAGATTTATTCAAATTTAATGATAATTTGTTTTTATCAAGCCAGAACTTCACTTTACTTATTTCATTAGTCATATCCTCCAATAAATTCTGCAGATCATCACCAGAGCAAAAAATGTTTGTATCGTCAGCAAAGAGAACCATTTTTAATACTTTGGACACTTTACAGATGTCGTTAATGTACAAGTTGAAGAATTTTGGACCCAAAACTGACCCTTGGGGTACACCACAAGCAATGTCCATACATAAGGAGCAACCACCATTTATTTTCACAAACTGCTTTCTGTCACTTAAATAACTCCGGACCCAATCTAAAACTACCCCTCTGACACCATAACGTTCCAGTTTTCTTATTAATATATCAGGATCTATAGTGTCAAATGCCTTTGTCAAGTCTATGAATAACCCAGCCACATGTTGCTTTTTGTCTATGGAATTTGTGATGTATTCTATTGAATCTAATAGTGCCGATGATGTTGATCTGCTTGATCTGAATCCGTACTGACTCTCAGTGAGTAGTTTATGTTTATCTATAAATTTTTCCAGTCTGTTTTTAAACAGTTTTTCAAGAACTTTTGAGAATTGAGGTAGTAAAGAGACAGGCCTGTAGTTTGTGAAATGGTGTTTGTTTCCAGATTTGTATAGAGGTATAACTTTTGCTATTTTCATTCTGTCTGGAAATCGACCAGTTTGAAATGATAAATTACAGATGTATGTAAATGGTTTTATAATAGCCTCAATGACTCTTTTAACCACTATCATATCAATATCATTACAATCCAAAGATTTGTGATTTTTACATTTTTTGACAATTTCAAGAACTTCATTTTCATCAACGGCTGTGAGAAACATAGAATATGGATTTCTGTCAATCAGTGTATCGGGTTTTTCCTGTGCTTTCCCAGGATGAGTGATTGTTCTTGCTAAATTTGGTCCAGCAGTTACAAAGAATTCATTGAGACTATTTGCCACAACATCCATATTGTATTCTTCATGGTCATTACAAATGAAATACTTGGGATAGTTCTTTTGTCCAGTCCCACATTTTATAACACTGTTCAGGATTTCCCATAATCTTTTATTATTATTTCTATTTATATCTAATTGCTTCTTATAGTATTCCTTTTTACTAAATCTAAGTATATTAGTTAACCTATTTTTATATCTTTTGTATCTGATTTCAGCATCTTTAGTTCTCGTTCTTAAGAACTCTCTGTATAGAGCATTTTTCTTTATACATGCATTTTGCAGACCTTTTGTTATCCATGGACAGTCCATATATTTCTGTTTCCTACTATATTGCTTTATTGGACAGTTGGTATTGTACAGTAATGTAAATATTCTAAGGAATTTATTATAAGCACTATTAACGTCCTGTTCCTGATATACTTCACCCCAGTTTTCCTTCAATAAATCTTTTTTAAATGCATTCATTCTTTCTTCTGTTCTTACTCGTCTGTACTCTTTTTTACTGTCCATTTTATTGATCTTGTAATTCCTATCATAGATTGTAAAAATTGGAAGATGGTCACTTATGCTCAGCAAGTGTGATCCAGCTGGCCACTTCATTTGTCAAGCCTTTAAATCTCATGACTTATCTCTTATAATAACCAGTGGCGGGGCGGGGGGTGGCTTACTGGGCTTAAGCCCGGGTTGTTTTGTCAGAAGCCCGGGGTCTTTTGGAGTGTAATTTTTTCATAGTTACATGCCTGGCTGATAACTGTATAAAACAAAAACTACACACAATATTCGAAGCACATAGCGCACACTGTGGGAATTTACGACTGTGCGTAAATCCCCCCTAATATTGGTATGATCTGAGCTCAGACACTGAGTGAGGGGCGGGGCAGCTGCTGCCTGCGAGTGCGCTGTTAGAGAAGCGCAGCCAGGCAGAGAACTGAAGTTCGACCAGGTACCAAAGCTGTACAAATAATGTAAATATGACGGTGTATCACAAAAGACTGATATCAAACTGATACGTTTACGTTACTCGTTCTTCAAGTGAATCAGCAAATGGTGAAATGAAAAGCCGAACAACAACAATGCTGTTTCTGAGAGTCTCAGCTTACATGTGTGTTTATTTTATATTTTCAGTTGTTTCCCTCCACGGCTAAATAAATCTGTTTCAGTAATGCACTGATATACAAGAATGGACATAAGGAGCTTCTTTCAAAGGAAAAACTCTGGTAGATGTTATTTTATATATTATGCTTTGTATGTTGTTCAGTATATTTCTATGCAAAACAAGAGGAACTTCTATACACAGCAGTATATTCACAGTTGAAACCAGATATTTACACTTTATGGAAAACACAAGAACATTTTTTACTGTACAACATCATTTTAGAGTAAACTTGTTTTGTTTTGGATAAATAAATATTTAAAATCTTTTGAATTAGCTAAATGTCAGAATAAAGAGAGACAGAGCTTCTATTTTTATCACTTTCATCAAATGCAGGAGAGCAAAACACAGAGCCTGTTTCTGTGACATGGGAACATCAAGAGATGTCAACAAAACACCAGGAACAGAACTGTGGAGCTCCATAAGTGTGGCTCAGTTTGAATACAATTTGGTGCCATTTGCAATTAAGAAACACAGACAGTTTCTCTCTTTACTCTTAAAGTTAACAAATATGTTTTTATATTTATCTAAAAAATAAACATTTAGTCTGATTTGATGTTACAATTAAAAAAGTGTTTTTATCTGAAGAGTAAATATCTGGTTTCCACTGTATATTTGATGATTGTCAGAGCAGAGAGGGAGAGAGAGGAACAGAGAGGGGGAGAGAGGAACAGAGAGGGGGAGAGAGGAACAGAGAGGGGGAGAGAGGAACAGAGAGGGGGAGAGAGGAACAGAGAGAGAGAGAGGAACAGAGAGGGAGAGGAACAGAGAGGGGGAGAGAGGAACAGAGAGGGGGAGAGAGGAACAGAGAGAGAGAGAGGAACAGAGAGGGAGAGGAACAGAGAGGGGGAGAGAGGAACAGAGAGGGGGAGAGAGGAACAGAGAGAGAGAGAGGAACAGAGAGAGAGAGAGGGAGAGAGGAACAGAGAGAGGGAGAGAGGAACAGAGAGAGGGAGAGAGAGGAACAGAGAGAGGGAGAGAGAGGAACAGAGAGAGAGAGAGGGAGAGAGGAACAGAGAGAGGGAGAGAGAGGAACAGAGAGAGGGAGAGAGAGGAACAGAGAGAGGGAGAGAGAGGAACAGAGAGGGGGAGAGAGGAACAGAGAGGGGGAGAGAGGAACAGAGAGAGAGAGAGGAACAGAGAGGGGGAGAGAGGAACAGAGAGAGAGAGAGGGAGAGAGGAACAGAGAGAGGGAGAGAGGAACAGAGAGGGGGAGAGAGGAACAGAGAGAGAGAGAGGAACAGAGAGAGAGAGAGGGAGAGAGGAACAGAGAGAGGGAGAGAGGAACAGAGAGAGGGAGAGAGAGGAACAGAGAGAGGGAGAGAGAGGAACAGAGAGAGAGAGAGGGAGAGAGGAACAGAGAGAGGGAGAGAGAGGAACAGAGAGAGGGAGAGAGAGGAACAGAGAGAGGGAGAGAGGAACAGAGAGAGAGAGAGGAACAGAGAGAGAGAGGAACAGAGAGAGAGAGGAACAGAGAGAGAGAGAGGAACAGAGAGAGAGAGAGGAACAGAGAGAGAGAGAGGAACAGAGAGGGGGAGAGAGGAACAGAGAGAGAGAGGAACAGAGAGAGAGAGGAACAGAGAGAGAGAGAGGAACAGAGAGAGACAGAGAGAGGAACAGAGAGAGAGAGAGGAACAGAGAGAGAGAGAGGAACAGAGAGGGGGAGAGAGGAACAGAGAGAGAGAGAGGGAGAGAGGAACAGAGAGGGGGAGAGAGGAACAGAGAGAGAGAGAGGAACAGAGAGGGGGAGAGAGGAACAGAGAGAGAGAGAGGAACAGAGAGAGAGAGAGGGAGAGAGGAACAGAGAGAGGGAGAGAGGAACAGAGAGAGGGAGAGAGAGGAACAGAGAGAGGGAGAGAGAGGAACAGAGAGAGAGAGAGGGAGAGAGGAACAGAGAGAGGGAGAGAGAGGAACAGAGAGAGGGAGAGAGAGGAACAGAGAGAGGGAGAGAGAGGAACAGAGAGAGAGAGAGGAACAGAGAGGGGGAGAGAGGAACAGAGAGGGGGAGAGAGGAACAGAGAGAGAGAGAGGAACAGAGAGAGAGAGGAACAGAGAGAGAGAGAGAGGAACAGAGAGGGGGAGAGGAACAGAGAGGGGGAGAGAGGAACAGAGAGAGAGAGAGGAACAGAGAGAGACAGAGAGGAACAGAGAGGGGGAGAGAGGAACAGAGAGAGAGAGGAACAGAAAGAGAGAGAGAGGAACAGAGAGAGAGAGGAACAGAGAGAGGGAGAGAGGAACAGAGAGGGGGAGAGAGGAACAGAGAGAGAGAGAGGAACAGAGAGGGGGAGAGAGGAACAGAGAGAGAGAGAGGAACAGAGAGAGAGAGGAACAGAGAGAGACAGAGAGGAACAGAGAGAGAGAGGAACAGAGAGGGGGAGAGGAACAGAGAGAGAGAGAGGAACAGAGAGGGGGAGAGGAACAGAGAGAGAGAGAGGAACAGAGAGAGAGAGAGGAACAGAGAGAGAGAGGAACAGAGAGGGGGAGAGGAACAGAGAGAGAGAGAGGAACAGAGCGAGAGAGGAACAGAGAGGGGGAGAGAGGAACAGAGAGAGAGAGAGGAACAGAAAGAGAGAGAGAGGAACAGAGAGAGGGAGAGGAACAGAGAGGGAGAGGAACAGAGAGGGAGAGAGGAACAGAGAGGGGGAGAGGAACAGAGAGAGAGAGAGGAACAGAGCGAGAGAGGAACAGAGAGGGGGAGAGAGGAACAGAGAGAGAGAGAGGAACAGAAAGAGAGAGAGAGGAACAGAGAGAGGGAGAGGAACAGAGAGGGAGAGGAACAGAGAGAGAGGAACAGAAAGAGAGAGGAACAGAGAGAGAGAGAGAGGAACAGAGAGAGACAGAGAGAGGAACAGAGAGAGAGAGAGAGGAACAGAGAGAGAGAGAGAGGAACAGAGAGAGACAGAGAGAGGAACAGAGAGGGAGAGGAACAGAGAGACAGAGAGAGGAACAGAGAGGGAGAGAGGAACAGAGAGAGAGAGGAACAGAGAGAGACAGAGAGAGGAACAGAGAGGGAGAGAGAGGAACAGAGAGAGGGAGAGGAACAGAGAGGGAGAGGAACAGAGAGGGAGAGAGGAACAGAGAGAGACAGAGGGAGGAACAGAGAGGGAGAGAGAGGAACAGAGAGGGAGAGAGAGGAACAGAGAGGGAGAGAGAGAGAGGAACAGAGAGGGAGAGAGAGAGGGGGAGAGAGGAACAGAGAGAGAGAGAGGGAGAGAGAGGGGGGAGAGAGGAACAGAGAGAGAGAGAGGGAGAGAGGGAGGAACAGAGAGGGAGAGAGGAACAGAGAGAGAGAGAGAGAGAGGAACAGAGAGGGAGAGAGGAACAGAGAGAGAGAGAGAGAGGAACAGAGAGGGAGAGGAACAGAGAGAGAGAGGAACAGAAAGAGAGAGAGAGGAACAGAGAGAGGGAGAGGAACAGAGAGGGAGAGAGGAACAGAGAGAGAGAGAGGAACAGAGAGAGACAGAGAGAGGAACAGAGAGGGAGAGAGAGGAACAGAGAGGGAGAGAGAGGAACAGAGAGAGGGAGAGAGAGGAACAGAGAGGGAGAGAGAGGAACAGAGAGGGAGAGAGAGGAACAGAGAGGGAGAGAGAGGAACAGAGAGGGAGAGAGGAACAGAAAGAGAGAGAGAGGAACAGAGAGAGGGAGAGGAACAGAGAGGGAGAGAGGAACAGAGAGAGAGAGGAACAGAGAGAGACAGAGAGAGGAACAGAGAGGGAGAGAGAGGAACAGAGAGAGGGAGAGGAACAGAGAGGGAGAGAGGAACAGAGAGAGAGAGGAACAGAGAGAGAGAGAGGAACAGAGAGAGGGAGAGGAACAGAGAGGGGGAGAGGAACAGAGAGAGAGAGAGGAACAGAGAGAGAGAGAGGAACAGAGAGAGAGAGAGGAACAGAGAGAGACAGAGGGAGGAACAGAGAGGGAGAGAGAGGAACAGAGAGGGAGAGAGAGGAACAGAGAGGGAGAGAGAGAGAGGAACAGAGAGGGAGAGAGAGAGGGGGAGAGAGGAACAGAGAGAGAGAGAGGGAGAGAGAGGGGGGAGAGAGGAACAGAGAGAGAGAGAGGGAGAGAGGGAGGAACAGAGAGGGAGAGAGAGAGAGGGAGAGAGGAACAGAGAGGGAGAGAGAGAGGAACAGAGAGAGAGAGAGGGGGAGAGAGGAACAGAGAGAGAGAGAGAGGTAGGAAGGGAGAGAGAGAGGGAGGAAGGGAGAGGGAGAGAGAGAGAGAGAGAGAGGAACAGAGAGAGAGGAGCAGAGACCTTTGACCTTTAACACACCTTTATTACATCAATACTTCAACTCACAACTCACCGACTCCCTCAGCGTGGCATTTTCAGCAGCGAGCGTTTCCACCTGCTGCTGGCTGAACTCCAGGGATTCTCGCAAGCATTTAAATTCCCGGTGAAGAATCTCCACCAAGGACAGCCTTGCGTCGAAACTGGACAATCGTTGGTCGATTGACTCCAGTATGTCGACAATATCTTTGCCGGCTGGCGATGTTGTGCCGGGGGAATCTGCCGGGCGTTGTCTTTTCGACGACGGCGTTTCAGATTTGGCCGGGGAAGCTGCGCTCTGGGCCTTCTTCATCACGAGATCCTGGAAGCACTGATCAATGTAATCTTTGAGAGCCTCTAAACTCTCCCCATTGTTCTCCAGGGTGTTGGAGATGATTTAGACAAATGTTGTTAGTTATAAGACAATTGATAAGTGTATTTGGTAATACTGAAGCTTAAATGAATTTGTTCAAATCTAAACTACTATTCGCTTTCATTTTACGCCAAAATCTCCGGCGTCTGACGTCAGTTACAACATGAGTGGCTTACCTTGTCCGTCACTTCCGTCACTTACCTTTCATTTCCTCATTTTTGCCTTTTGACGATAGGCACGAGCAGTGTGGCTGTGCCTGGGCGAAAAAGGGAAAATAAACAACTACATCAAAGCAGCTAGAGCATGCTGTGCTGGCTAAAGAAGCTGACGCTTGCATGCACTGCTTTGTTGCCAGCACGAACTAGGCAGACCGTGCTTGGTTTTTTGAAAGCATTAAATGGCCGTCCCTCCCCCTTCTCCTGCCTCCAAAAATGAGAGAGCAGGCTACTATGGGGAACATGGCTGCCGCTGCTGTGACACCAGTTAGGCAGGCCATGGGCTCCCTCCCCTCCCACAGCAGGCCTCCCATGGCTCCGCCTATGTGAGGCCTGGGCCGGTGGAGGTAGACATCAGGTGGCGGATGTTGAAGAAGCTTCCATCCTCTCCTCCGGTGTTGCCCACCTGTCCCTGCGCTGCCCCCAGTTGGTCTCCAGGCCCAGTGTTGGGCGAGATGTGTCCCTTCAGCTCTTGATTGGAGCATGCCGAGTGTGGGAATTAGCCCCTCCTGAGGTCCTGTCTACTAGAGCGGACCTCAAGGTTGATGCTCTCACGCAGCCACAGCGCCTCCTGTCTAAGGTGCCGCTGCTGCCTGATTGGTCTGGTTGTAAGCAGTTGAGTGTCCTGCCTCCCAGCATTTATGGTCCCCTGCCCGCACTTGGTTGCTGCCATGCATGGTGGGAGTAGTAGCCTTTGGCCCCTCCCCTGAAAGCCGCGCCCCTGGCCCATCCGGATGAGGGAGGGCGGCATGCCCTAACGGGGGCATGAGGATAACTGCTGCCCTGCTGGCGGCCATTTTGTCGCTCCCTCTATAGGGATGGAGCTTGACACGACAGCTGCAGGCGGGGTGGGGACATGGTGAGCCCTCCACCATCCTGTGTCTCTCAGGCTAAAATGGGGAGGGGATGATGGCTGCAGCGTTCCCTCACATGGCCCCGCCTCTGTGAGGCCTGGGCCAGTGAAGGCGGGGAGGACTCGGAGTCTAGGCTCAGCTGTCCTCCAACCGCCCTTCTCTCTCCTGACATCCTTTGAGTTGGGCCTAGTGGCCAGCACTGCTGCTTCCCCTGGCATATTGCCCGCACTTCGTCGGTTTTATACGCCAGTCGGACCTCGCTGCGTCTGACGGGCTAGACCGTCTGTGGACGGCTGGGTGGCTCCGTGGCTGTGTGGATGGACCCTTCAGGTCGCATCCCTGCCTTGGCCCTTCGTCTTTGCAGCTGTACTGCTGCTGCGGCCTGTGTTCCCCTGGCGTATAGCCCGCGGTTCGCTGGCTCACACGCCAGTCCGACCTCGGTGTGTCTGATAGGTCAGCCAGGGAGTGAGTGTTCTCCAGCATGCAGCGCTGGCTCTCTGTCTAGTGCGTTGCCCCTGTGTCACGGGTCACATGGCTTGCAAGTGCCCGCGCAGTGAGCTGAAACTTCCCGACTGTCCGCCAGTGTCTCATCAGGCCTACTCTTGCTGGCCGCCTGACGGCGCAGAGTGGCTGCTATGCCCTGGTGACAATTCTTGGGTCACTCCTCACTTGGGCCCTCAGTGGCCTGAGCCACCAGCCCCTCCCCTGTCGTGGATGGTGCAGGTCGGCTGCTCAGCTCCTGGGACAGGCCCTGGGTCTCGTCCTACCTCGGCCATCCACTGAGTGGCCGAGCTGCTGCAAAAGGGTCTCTCTCCCTGGCACTGTCTCACTGCCTACTTGGCTTCCCCAGCCGGCGGCTCCGACTCCACATACAGTGGGGCAAAAAAGTATTTAGTCAGCCACCGATTGTGCAAGTTCCCCCACTTAAAATGATGACAGAGGTCAGTAATTTGCACCAGAGGTACACTTCAACTGTGAGAGACAGAATGTGAAAAAAAATCCATGAATCCACATGGTAGGATTTGTAAAGAATTTATTGGTAAATCAGGGTGGAAAATAAGTATTTGGTCAATAACAAAAATACAACTCAATACTTTGTAACATAACCTTTGTTGGCAATAACAGAGGTCAAACGTTTACTATAGGTCTTTACCAGGTTTGCACACACAGTAGCTGGTATTTTGGCCCATTCCTCCATGCAGATCTTCTCGAGAGCAGTGATGTTTTGGGGCTGTCGCCGAGCAACACGGACTTTCAACTCCCGCCACAGATTTTCTATGGGGTTGAGGTCTGGAGACTGGCTAGGCCACTCCAGGACTTTCAAATGCTTCTTACGGAGCCACTCCTTTGTTGCCCGGGCGGTGTGTTTTGGATCATTGTCATGTTGGAAGACCCAGCCTCGTTTCATCTTCAAAGTTCTCACTGATGGAAGGAGGTTTTGGCTCAAAATCTCACGATACATGGCCCCATTCATTCTGTCCTTAACACGGATCAGTCGTCCTGTCCCCTTGGCAGAAAAACAGCCCCATAGCATGATGTTTCCACCCCCATGCTTCACAGTAGGTATGGTGTTCTTGGGATGCAACTCAGTATTCTTCTTCCTCCAAACACGACGAGTTGAGTTTATACCAAAAAGTTCTACTTTGGTTTCATCTGACCACATGACATTCTCCCAATCCTCTGCTGTATCATCCATGTGCTCTCTGGCAAACTTCAGACGGGCCTGGACATGCACTGGCTTCAGCAGCGGAACACGTCTGGCACTGCGGGATTTGATTCCCTGCCGTTGTAGTGTGTTACTGATGGTGACCTTTGTTACTTTGGTCCCAGCTCTCTGCAGGTCATTCACCAGGTCCCCCCGTGTGGTTCTGGGATCTTTGCTCACCGTTCTCATGATCATTTTGACCCCACGGGATGAGATCTTGCGTGGAGCCCCAGATCGAGGGAGATTATCAGTGGTCTTGTATGTCTTCCATTTTCTGATGATTGCTCCCACAGTTGATTTTTTCACACCAAGCTGCTTGCCTATTGTAGATTCACTCTTCCCAGTCTGGTGCAGGTCTACAATACTTTTCCTGGTGTCCTTCGAAAGCTCTTTGGTCTTGGCCATGGCGGAGTTTGGAGTCTGACTGTTTGAGGCTGTGGACAGGTGTCTTTTATACAGATGATGAGTTCAAACAGGTGCCATTCATACAGGTAACGAGTGGGGGACAGAAAAGCTTCTTACAGAAGACGTTACAGGTCTGTGAGAGCCAGAGATTTTCCTTGTTTGAGGTGACCAAATACTTATTTTCCACCCTGATTTACGAATAAATTCTTTACAAATCCTACCATGTGAATTCATGGATTTTTTTTTCACATTCTGTCTCTCACAGTTGAAGTGTACCTCTGGTGCAAATTACTGACCTCTGTCATCATTTTAAGTGGGGGAACTTGCACAATCGGTGGCTGACTAAATACTTTTTTGCCCCACTGTATACCCTGGACAGGGCCGTGCAGAGACGTTTAAAGGGGCGGGTGCTCAAGCCCCTTCCACCCCCCCCCTCTGCACGTGCCTGACCCTGGACCCCAGAGGGTTAAGAGAACCAAGGTTACACCGTAACCGTACGTTCAGCAGGACCTCCGTGTTTAACGCCTGAGAAATGGGAACTCTCCGAGTGGTTTCCACCAAAGTTTAACCCAAATATTACCATTATTATAAAATGTTTTAATGCTTTTTTGAAGTACTGACCAAAATGTAGTCCAAAACATCGATTAAGAATTTGTGGTTTACAGAATCAAAGGCTTCAAATATATCAATAAAGAACATAAACCTGTTTTCAGTTCTGATCCGTCACATCCAGAATCAACCTGACTTTGGTACTTACATGTGTTCCTTGCATAAAGACTGACGGTCATCTCTAATGGTATCCAAACACGACTTCAGTCTTTCTGCTACAATATCAGATTGTAATTTCACGTTATTGTTAATCAGCGCCCTCTGAACTGTGTGAAATCTTTTTTTAAAGAACAAATATCTGTCAAACATGCTGTGAAACATGTCTGAACCTTTCTGTGGTGCCTGTTTTATTTACAGCCACATTAGAGACAGGCATGTTTACATTCAGCTCTCCTAAATAAAAGCTGAAAGCTGTGTTTTATTGTGTTATGTTGTTTTTGTGGAAAGTACAAGTTACAGTGATTTAATGATGTTTAAAATGATTGATGATGAATTATCTTATAAATCAGGACACACTGTTCTCTCCGACAGGCTTCCTGAAGGATTAAAAGCGTTTCTATAGGTAACACTGGTCCTGTATTTACTTGGTATCCGACCAATAACAAAATTTGCAGTATTGACACACACGTGTGGATACTTCTTTAACACGCTATGGGTAGCCCGGCCATGCCCCACAGCTTGCATATAAAACCTCTGTGCAGAAGTGAAACCAGCGATTGATGTCCACTTGGTAGTGCATATGTGTGCTTAGTGAGCTCCAACCCTGCTTTGCTGCCAAAAGGCACAAAAGCTATCTGTACAGGTGCAATATGTAACGGAGTGGAGAGACTGTCTGTCACTCAGAGAACCAAGGTTACAGTGGAACCACACAGTTTGTTGGCCTTCACACCAAACTGCAGAACACGAATCTTCATATTTACAAGATCATCTTGTCTTTCCTACGGAGCACAGAGAGATTATCAACAACATTCAAACTCGATAAGACTGAGTTTAAATGAAACAAACACGTCTCTAAGCTCCACAGCTCTACATTTACAGATTCAAAGACTAATAGACATCTCACGTTATTATAAAAGCTTTATTCTGACCCATGAATGTAGAAAGTTATTAGTACTTATGTATGTCTGGAATGTTTGTGGATGAAGCATGTGTCTGTGATCTGCTCCTCGCAGCTTTTGGTGGCTGACCGTGACAGGCTGCCAGTGAGAGCAGAAGCCTGTCTGTGTCTGTACTCGGATACAAATGTAGATAAAGCTGCTCTCTTTCTGTCATTCTCCCCTCAGGATACGTGATGATATCTGCCAAAAAATATCCAAATAAAAACACAATTCAGAGATTTCTAAACTTTATTCAACACACTGATGATCAGGACTTTTTCCAACGAAACAACCAATCAGAGTAGGAGAGAGTGTGTCCCTCCAGGCAATCTAATTTAGCACCAGCTCTGATTAAAGGCAGAGGAGTATGTTGATGAGAACCAGGTGCAGGTTTCCCGTTGTGAAGGTCAGAGGTCAGAGCCCTCCTGCTGCAGCAGCAGGTCCACAGCAGCCTCCACGTCCTCCACCATGTAACTCGGCTCCATCAGGTCAGGCTCCGGTACCAGGTCTCTGTGACCGTGAAACACCGTCTCCATGATGCTGCTATTCTGGTCACTAGGCAGTGGGAAACGGGGATTGTAGACACCTGTGCACACCTGAGGACAGGTACATGGGAAGATAAGCATTTTTGCACTCTTATTATTTTGAACTCAGATGTCCTCAGATGTGCTTTTATTTTGAAGGACTAAATCGCTGATGCTCAAAATCAAAATTAGGCTTAATAGCCCTGATTTACTGACTTGGTGTTGGCTCTCTCTGCAATACAGTATCACTTCCTGTTCCTGTTACAGTTCACAGATGTTTTTGTTTAGCCTGTTTAGTTTTAGATAATGACTTATCTTATGGTGTGATCGTCACATGCTTTATCCAAAGAGCACTCTGTGTTGATTCACCCACTAATTACAGTCACAGTATTCACTCACTGTCTTTAGGGATTCACTAACTTAGCTTAGCTTAGCTACGCTTAGCTTGCAGCCGAGTCGCTAGCAGCAGGGCCTCTTCACCTGTTCATCCTGCACTTTCCTGCTCCTTGTGTCAGACATTTAATCACTCCTTGGCCTCCTTTACTAATAACAATACATGTCATAAATGTAGCTATTCTGCAATCTTTTATCCTGTGTAAATCCCTATTAAACATAAAACAGTAATCTATCCTCGAATACACTGAGTGTCGAGCAGAGTAAAAAGTGAATCCTGACGCTGACCCATGGATAGATCGCCACACGTCAATAAGCCCTAATTCCGTTAACATTCCTTTAACCCGTTTCCCTCCAGACGTGCTTTTCCTGTCCCTATTATTTGAGTCTAATCTGGGATTTAACAGTAAATTAAAATCTCCTGCACAAATAAGAGTTCCCACCGTTTCCTTAGAGATCAAATCAAATATCTTCTTAAAGAAGCTTGCGTTGCTTCCCGGGGGTTGCATAGACATTTAATAGTGTGACCGCCTTATTCTCTATTCTACCTTTTACTAAAACAAACCGACCTTCCTTATCACTTATAGTAGATATATGTTCAAATTTTATTTTATTTGAGAGAAGGATAGCTACTCCTCGTTTTTTCCCGGCCCTATACGATGAATAGAATGTATGTCTGAAACCCATCTTTTTTAATTTCTCATGTTCTGCATTATCTAGATGAGTTTCTTGCCAATATGCCAAATCTACTGTCTCCTTTTTCAATTTGGCAATTAATTTGCTTCTTTTAATAGGGCTATTCAGGCCATTTACATTTAGTGACAGCATTTTATAGAAATTATAAGCCATCAAGTGGAGATGTGGAATACAACATAATCAACCCAGACCTCAGAACATCACAACCAGAACTCACTGAACAGCAAACACACCAAACATTAACAAGAGCTTCCAATACAAAGGATATAAGAGTGTCCTTTGACATTGAGGGGACTGGCCACAGGGTGGGGCTCCTCATCCGACAAGAGGGGAGTGACCGACAAAAAAGCCAAAAAAGGGCAAAGAATAAGCAAAAACAGTCTCTTATCGCTACTAGACATAACGTGGTGGTTCTCTAACCATGTCCGTAGGCACCAACCTAAAGAAATATGAATTCTGAAGGATACGAAAGTCAGTGTTCCTGCGGTTAGATTATCAAAACTCTACCGCCAGCTATCTCACCGTTGTCCCGCCATCAGCTGTTCACTCGTCTGCTGGCACTTTTTCTTGCTCCCTCCGGAATGCTTGGAGTTTTTCCCACACGTGCTGCTGGAAGCCGCCCCCGCAGTGTGCTGTCTGCGTTTCCCAAGGAAGTAGGAAGTGTCCTCTGTCATCCTGTTGGTTTGGTTCCCCAAAGTGATCTTACCCACGGCTATTCCCCGCTTTCTTAAATCCTCGGCAGCTTGGGTCGCGGTATTATATAGGACATTGCCTATATAATACGCATAAAACACTCGCATCTTACTTAGTGGTGTCTGGAAACGGATCCCGTTGTCCTTCAAAGCCTTCTTAACTGGGATATATTCCCGTCTCCTTTTCTGCACTTCCAGGGAGTAGTCATGATCGAAATACACCCGTTTGTTTTGGATATGTACCCCTTTGTTCCATGCCGTGCGGAGAATCTCTTCTTTAACGGAGAACCGGAGGAAGCGCACTATTATTGAGTGTGGTGGGGCGTTCGGGGGTGGTTTTGGTCCCAACGCGCGGTGTGCGCGCTCAATGCCGAGAGCACGGTCCGGGCCGAAATCTTCGCCTAGGTGTTCTTTGATCAGATTTTCAACAAAGGTAGTCACCGACGAGCCCTCCGAGTTTTCCGGTACACCGTAGATCCGGATGTTTTTGCGCCTAGCGCGGCCCTCCATATCGGACACCTTTTCCTGAAGCGCCTGTTGATTTTCCAACAGCTGCACAAGTGTATCCCTAACACCAATGTCCCAGCGTTGTCTGTGAAGGTTCTCAGTCATCCAGGTCATCGTAGTCAAAGGAGCTTGCAAAGAAAAGCGTCTGGACTTCTTTAAGTTGCTTGAAGACGTTTCACCTCTCATCCGAGAAGCTTCTTCAGTTCTAATGTCAAATGGTGGAGAGTCCCAGATATAAACCTAGTGGGAGTTTCCCCCCACAGAGCAGCTACAAAAAGAAAGTTATAGCTTGCATTCAGGACCTTGAAAAGGACAAAATCACTGACCGCCTTGCATATCACCGCCTTTACCCAGGGGATGCCATACCCTGCATTTACGGACTTCCTAAAATCCACAAGGAAGCTGTCCCACTCAGACCCATAGTCAGTAGCATAAACTCAGCCACTTACAACATTGCTAAACACCTTGCTACCATCCTTGCTCCTCTCGTGGGGAACACCCCACACCACATCAAGAACTCCACCGACTTCACCGACAAGGTCCAGAAACTTACCCTGGATCCAGATGAAACCATGGTGTCCTTTGATGTAGTCTCTCTCTTCACTTGCATACCCACCAAGGAGGCCGTGGAGACTATCAGAAAACGACTACAAGAAGACAGCTCCTTGGAGGACAGGACCAACTTCACACCCGATCAGATCTGCACACTGTTAGACCTCTGCCTCACCACTACATATTTCAAGTACAACGAAGGCTTTTACAGACAAAAACATGGCTGTGCCATGGGCTCCCCCGTGTCACCTATTGTAGCCAACCTTTACATGGAGGAAGTGGAAAGGAAGGCTCTTGGCTCTTTCAAAGGAAGAGTACCCAGCCACTGGTACAGATATGTGGACGACACCTGGGTCAAAATCAAGACACAAGAAGTGGAATCCTTCACTGCGCACATTAACGCTGTGGATAAAAACATCAAGTTCACCAGGGAAGACACAAAGGACGACTGTCTGCCTTTCCTGGACTGCGCTGTGCACATTGAAGAGAACGGCAAACTCAACATCGAAGTTTACCGGAAGCCCACACACACGGACCAGTACCTCCTCTTTGACTCCCATCACCCTCTGGAACACAAACTTGGAGTAATCAGGACCCTACACCACCGGGCAGAACATGTTCCCTCTAAGCCTGAAGGGAAAAAGAAGGAACACACACATGTAAAGGAAGCACTCAAAACGTGCGGCTATCCTAAATGGGCGTTCTTAAAGTCAGCAAAGAGGCACAGAAAAGAAGACCAGACACCAGCGAGGGAGGACAGACGCAACAACATTGTCATCCCCTATGTAGCCGGTGTATCAGAGAAACTCAGGAGAGTTTTCTCCAAGCACGACATCCCGGTGTATTTCAGACCCAGCAACACGCTCAGACAGAAACTGGTTCACCCAAAAGACAAAACGCCAAAACACAAACTTAACAATGTGGTGTTTGCTGTACAGTGCAGCGAGGAATGCCCAGACCTCTACATTGGAGAGACCAAACAGCCACTTCACAAGCGCATGGCACAACACAGAAGAGCCACCTCCACAGGACAAGACTCAGCAGTCCATCTGCATCTAAAGGTCAAAGGTCACTCTTTGAGGATGCCAATGTTCACATTTTGGACAGAGAGGACAGATGGTTTGAAAGAGGAGTGAAAGAAGCCATCTATGTCCACTGTGAGCGACCATCTTTGAACAGAGGCGGGGCTTACGACACCAACTCTCTGCCATCTATAATCCAGTTTTGAGATCCTTCCCAGACGCCTTAACGCCCACTCACATCCTGGGTCATCTGACCTCAGGAAATCACATGATAAGGTGGGGCCAGGTTTCACAATGAACACACCCGAAACTCTGGCTGATTGGGACCCACGCCCAGTTTCACACCTTGGCTCAGGCGATTAGAGGATCATCAGGGGGTCCTTTTGTCCCTCTGTGGGGGGACACTCCCACTAGGTTTATATCTGGGACTCTCCACCATTTGACCTTAGAACTGAAGAAGCTTCTCGGATGAGAGGTGAAACGTCTTCAAGCAACTTAAAGAAGTCCAGACGCTTTTCTTTGCAAGCTCCTTTGACAGTGTCCCAGCGTTCCGAGTCAGCCATGTTGTCCTCGACGTGCTTTAGCCGACCAGTCATCTCCTCTACCTGATCCGCCATCTCGTGTAGTCTTTGATTCAATTCCTTAGAGAGTTCAGCCATTTGCTTCTTTATATCCTCCCGAAATTCCGTACCGAATGCTTTGAAGTCACTTTTCAATTTGGTTCGCAATGTAGCCATTTCAGCCACCAGTACGCTACTCACAGCATCCCGAAGCCAAACCAGACCTTCACCTCGGTCGCCATCTTGTCCCGATGAGAGGCTTGCCTCACTAGCCGCGGCGTCCTTCTCCATTTCACAGTCAAGAATGTTTCGTAGCCCGTATCCTCCCTTTTTAGATTTATCCCCACTCATTCTTGCGTCGAAAAATGGCAATGTAGCCCTAATACAGCTCTCGAGTCCGGGGAAACACACGGTTGGTGCCGGAGGTCACTCTCTATGCGGCCATGCGGTGCTACGAGCCACCGGAAGCAGAATGTCTGTACTTTTGTCACCTCTGCTAAATTGGAGACTCGGCTTCGCACCCTTCATTCACCCGTAGCTAGTCAGGCCCCTGTAGCTGGTGCAGCCGAAGATAGCGTAGGCCCCGCTAGCTGTTCCCCGGCAGACCCCAAGCAGCTGGGGAAAGAGGGCGGCTGGGTCACGGTGAGGAGGAAGCATAGTCCTAAACAGAAGCCCCAGGTACACCACCAACCTGTTCATGTGTCTAACCGTTTTTCCCCACTCGGTGACACACCCGCCGGGGGTCAAACTCTGGTAATTGGTGATTCTGTTCTCAGACATGTGAAGCTAGAGACACCGGCAACCATAGTCAATTGTCTTCCAGGGGCCAGAGCAGGCGACATTGAAGGAAATTTAAAACTGCTGGGTAAGGGTAAACGTAAATTCAGTAAAATCGTAATTCATGTCGGCAGTAATGACACCCGGTTACGCCAATCTGAGGTCCCTAAAATCAATATCGAATCGGTGTGTAACTTTAGACTTTTAATTCATTTGAAAGCCTGATGCTTAGCCTTGTCCACCGCAGCTGTAAAACTCAGAAACCAGTCTTATTGATTATCATCTATCCTCCATCTGGACCTTACACAGAGTTTCTGTCTGATTTCTCAGACTTTTTATTTGATTTAGTGCTCAGCTCAGATAAAATAATTACTGTGGATGTTTTTAACATCCATGTAGATGCTAGAATCACAGCCTTTGCACTCCAACCTCATTATTTAAATTCATTTTTTAATGACCATCCACCATTCAAAAAAAGAAAGATGTAAACCTCAAAGGTGATGTACGTACCAGGATAGAGTGGCACTGAATTGCAGACATTGGCTCCTCCTCTGCCATCACCTCACTTCCCATTCCCCGGGCAACCAGCCTGGTGGTGGTTGTCACAGCAGCATGCCGCTGACCCAGGTAACGGTTGTACAAGTTAGCACCATAGATGTCCGTCATTAGGTTGTCACTAGGAAACAAGAAGACAGTTGGATTAGCCAATAAAGTAGATACTGGTTCCCAAAGTGTGACGCTGGGTCACACCATCAAGTGATTGCTGGTGTGCTGCAAGATGCAGTGTAAAATCTATAATTAATTAATTAAACTCAAAAGCATTCAAAACTTTGTTGTGGAAAATCTTAAATTAAATTGCACCACCATGTGAGTGATAACATTCTACATGCATGCATACAACTGGTGTCAGGAAAGAGCTTGCTATACTAAAGTGAGAAAGTGATGTTACTATTACTAATATGACATGATTAAAATATGTGATTGACACATCAAACGAAATTTCCAGCACAACTACAAACAAAGCCATGATTAAATTATACTTTATTTTTTATTTATCTGACCAATTCCCAATTAGGAACTGCTTTATTTCTCAGTTGGAAAAGTGAAACTGCCACAATAACAGGACAATCAAATAGAGGAGGAGCTATCAGCAGATGTTGTTATAGATGATGTTTTACTGATGATGTCACAGACGGTGTTGTTATAGATGGAGTTACAGATGTGTGGCTAGAGACGGTGTTGTTATAGATGGTGTTGTTGCAGATGGTGTTACAGATGGAGTCGTTACCAATGTCGTTAAAGATGGAGTTGTTACAGATGGTGTTACAGATGGTGTTGATACAGATGTTGTTCTAGATGGTGTTGATATAGATGTTGTTCTAGATGGAGTTGTTACAGATGGTGTTGATATAGATGTCGTTACAGATGGAGTTGTTCTAGATGGAGTTGTTACAGATGGTGTTACAGATGGTGTTGATACAGATGTTGTTCTAGATGGTGTTGATATAGATGTTGTTCTAGATGGAGTTGTTACAGATGGTGTTGATATAGATGTCGTTACAGATGGAGTTGTTCTAGATGGAGTTGTTACAGATGGTGATGTTCTAGATGGAGTTGTTACAGATGGTGATGTTGATATAGGAGTTGTTACAAATGGTGTTGATATAGATGTTGTTACAGATGGTGATGTTGATATAGATGTTGTTACAGATGGTGATTTTGTTACAGATGTCATTATAGATGTTGTTACAGATGGTGATGTTGTTACAGATGGTGATGTTGTTACAGATGGAGTCGTTACCAATGTCGTTACAGATGGAGTTGTTACAGATGGAGTTGTTACAGATGGTGATGTTGTTACAGATGGTGATGTTGTTACAGATGGTGATGTTGTTACAGATAGTGATGTTGTTACAGATGGTGATGTTGTTACAGATGGTGATGTTGTTACAGATGGTGATGTTGTTACAGATGGTGATGTTGTTACAGATAGTGATGTTGTTACAGATAGTGATGTTGTTACAGATGGTGATGTTGTTACAGATGGTGATGTTGTTACAGATGGTGATGTTGTTACAGATGGTGATGTTGTTACAGATAGTGATGTTGTTACAGATAGTGATGTTGTTACAGATGGAGTCGTTACCAATGTCGTTACAGATGGAGTTGTTACAGATGGAGTTGTTACAGATAGTGATGTTGTTACAGATGGTGATGTTGTTACAGATAGTGATGTTGTTACAGATGGTGATGTTGTTACAGATGGTGATGTTGTTACAGATAGTGATGTTGTTACAGATGGTGATGTTGTTACAGATGGTGATGTTGTTACAGATAGTGATGTTGTTACAGATAGTGATGTTGTTATAGATAGTGATGTTGTTACAGATGGTGATGTTGTTACAGATGGGGTTACAGTGTTGTTGTTATTTGTTACAGATTTCGATATGGATGATATTGGTTACCCCACGGCATAGATGGTGTTCAGCCTGCGGTTGCAGTTCTGCTGTCGCAACACCTGCTCAGCATACTGGTAGGTTACCAGACTGGGTTTTCCCAGCAGTGCCTTGTACTCCAGTTCCCGACCCGTCAGCTTCCTGTAGACTGACTCCAGACACAGTAAGAACATCCCATGGCCAAACCTACAGCAACACAGCAGCAGTCAGAGCCATCAGCAGGACGCCTCCACTTTAGCACCTGTGGTAAGTCTGTGGTTGTTACCGTGGTGATGGGGCCTCAGCCATCCACAGCAAGTCCGTGTTGCAGGCTAAGACTGGCAGCTGTGGTGAAAGCTGGGTGTCATACCCACACTCTGGCCTGCCATTGGTCAGAAGCACGTCAATCAGCAGCTGCAAATTGGTCTCCCATCTGACTGGCTCCCCAAACAGGATGATCGCTATGGAAACACCGAAAGTCAGAAAAGGAGCTGATGAAGAAAAGCCATTCCACTTCCTGTGTGTTGGCTGTCTTACCTTGTATCTGGGGGAGACTCTGTGGTGGAGATGACTGAAACAAACAAACAAAGTGATGATGGAATGAACAAACATAACTCTGGAAGAAGAAACACTAATGAGCATGTGGAGTGCAATTTAACTTACTGATTACTGCCATTTTTGCTTTTTAAAAAAAAAAAAAAAAAAAAAAAAAATCAGCACTATTTACCAGGTAGAACGAAGTCTCATTCTCACCAATCAGAAACTGTTTGCACAAATGGCTCTGAGTTTAATGTCTGCAGGACTCACAGGAAGTGTGGGATTCCTGCTGTGGTCCACCATGTCCAGCAGGGGGTGGTGTTCTGAGAGCTGCTCCATGGTCATCACCCTCTGAAAACCCAAACTGGAAGAGCCATTCAGGATTGCAACACCCAGATTTTTCATTCAGACGTTCCGACAATTAAAGTCCCGCAATCAAAAAAATCTGTCTGAGTGAAAAACACCTCACAGTGTCTCATCATCCAGACAAATATTTGGAAACATTTGTTAAAATCAGATTAACAAGCAGGATTAAGGTTAACCTGGGGGGTATTCCAGGAACTGTGTTCATCAAACTCCGAGTTTAAAAACAAACTCTGAGGTGATCAGCTGATCAGAGTTAGTTCAGCCAACTCTGAGCATGTTGAGCCTGAGTTAAGCATGTGCGCAAGTAGAGAAAGAAAGCCAAGAAAGCGCTTTGATTTTAATCCAGGGAACCGAAGAATGCAAAGACATTTATCAGTTTAATCACTTTGCACCACCGATTTCATCAATGCAGACAGAAATGATGTAATTTTTAATAATGTCAGCTATCACAACTTGAATCCATCCATTCGCTTATCCTTTTCAGTGTTGTGGGGGCGCTGGAGCCAATCCCAGTTGTCATAGGGCGAGAGGTGGGGTACACCCTGGACAGGTCGCCAGTCTGTCGCAGGGCCAACACACAGAGACAGACAACCATTCGCACTCACATTCACACCTATGGGCAATTTAGATAGTGGAGATTGATCAATTAACCTAACTGCATGTCTGTGGACTGTGGGAGGAAGCCGGAGTACCCGGGGAGAAGCCACGCAAACACGAGGAGAACATGCAAACTCCACACAGAAAGACCCCGGGCTGATGGTGGAATTGAACTCAGGACCTTCTTGCTGTGCGGCAACAGTGCTAACCACCGTGCCACCGTGCTCATGAATCCTAATTTTAGATCTGATTTTAAATCTAATTATTCATCTGAAGTCCAAGAGGGATCTGCACTCGAGTCTGTTTTTAATTAAAAACTGTTTGCTACAGTTAACGACCATTTCATTATTTCAAAAATTCCAGTAAAAATAAAGAATTCCCTGAGTTCTGTCATAACTGGATAAAAATGCTGATAATGTCGCTCTAATATCAGCTTCAAGCTAAAAAAAAGTTGAAAAAAAACATCTGGGACGAATCCGATCTGAATCCCTGATCAAAAATCTGTTTCGATCCGTCCTGCTGTGCAAGTGGACTCGGTTTGCTGATCCGTCACGGAGCCCATGTTCTGGCTGATCTGGTTCTGGGTCGACCTGCCGAGGCCGACTCAGGTGATTTTCAGTGGTTACATTTCACGATTACAGTCAGACTGTCTGCAGTGACTTTAAACACATTTAGTTCAGCTTTAGTTTTAAAGTCATCTCAGCCTGAACTTCACTCAAATAAGATCCATTTATCCATCAGTGTGATTGATTATCATAGTTTTTGTAAAAACATCTGCAGATTAATTGTTTGCTCTGAGCTTGGACAGAATTGACTTGAATGAGGAAATGAGTCAGTTGGCTGGTTCAGGTGCAGCAGAGGGGAGGAGTCAGAGAGAAACCATGGCAGCCAGCAGGTTAGTTTGGAGTCTGTTACCATGGTAACTGACTCAGAGTAGAGGTTAACAGTATTTCTGGGACAGAAAAGTTTCCTTCATCTCAGGGTTAGCGCAATCAGAGCTGCAGCTAAACCTGCTTCCTGGAACTCCTCGTGATCTTTCTGTGAGCACCAGGATGAGGTCCTGTCTGCAGTTTTCTGACCCTGATGAACTTTGAGGAGGATACGTGTTGGCGATGTGTGTCACCGGCCCCTGTCCAGACACAAGGACGCATTTATCGTGGAAACTCTTCATCATCTGCAAAGGACTGTGGGAAAGGACCACCTGCTCCGGCGTGATCTACAGACAGAGAGAGACATGAGTGGTCCGAAGAACAGCTGTAGATAAAAGATGGACCCAGCCACTGACGGCGCCTCCACGAGACAAAGTGACGCGCTGATGTTCTTTAGTGTGAGCCATGCTTTAAAAATGGACCCTCGGATGCGCTGTAGACTTGAAGTGGTCCCATGATTCTACATTCAAGTCAGGAGGATTCAGGATGAATCCTGGCGTCCAATCACAGCACAGATATGAGCAACAACACAATGAATTAAAACATTTTAGGGCTGTCAATGTTAACATAATGCAATTAAAATTTTTAACACAAGTAACCCATCTGGAGCGCAGAATGACTCGAAGTCCCTGAAATGTCTCTGTCAGTTTATCCAAAGTCTGTCCGTTCTGCGATCCACATGAATGTTAATCGCATTAATGTTAGCACGTGAACACTAACAGCCTTAAAAATGTTCATGGCAAAACAATGAACTAATTTGAATAAATGTCACTGTCTGACATCATGTTACACAGTGTTGAGCCACACGGGCTCATTTGTAACGGAGGTTAAAGGTGTTAAATTCATAACATTCACAACAAGAATAACACACATGAGTCGTGACACGGGTCAGCTGAGCTGCTCAGAGACAGGAACAGTTACATCCAGCTCTTCAAAATAAGAGCTGAAAGGTGTGTTTTATTGTGTTAACTCATTACTGTGTAAAGTCAAAGTCACAGTAATTTAATGGTCAGTAAAAAGTGTTCAGAATTAGCAGATAGATGATTCTGCTCTCCTGCATCAGCTGCCTTTAAAGAGTAAAAGTATCGGTACTTGTATCAGCAGCTCTACCAACCAGAGCCAACCCTTCGCACCATGTGACAGTCATGTGATGTTAGGGCTATCTTCCTCCTCTCCTCTTCATCACCTCCTGAGTTGAATTTAGAGTCATGGGACCTCTTAAAGTTATAAATTAATGACATTAAAGCCCAACAGAGTCCCGTGAACACGGAGAAGCCCTCAGTGTGTTTATGCAGCCGTGTCACAGCTTCCACAGCGAGAACACGGTGAGCACAGATTAACTTTACCAGAATCACCTGAGACACACACACAGGTAGGGAGGAGGCTCACTGAGAGGTGAGGAAACAGGCTGACTGTGTTAAATTATACGTAAGAGTCCAAAAAAGCTTAAATAATCGATCGATAAACGGCGCCTACACAGCTGGAATCAAAACAGGAAGTTCTGCAGCCTCCTACCTGGACGTCCAGCAGGTGAGACAGCTGCTGGGCTTTGTGGTGTCTCTGGCAGCTTCCTGCATTGGTGACGAAGACAGTGGGAAAAAGGAAGTTGTTGTTACTGTCCAGGAGCTTCCTGAAAGCTCGCCGAGCAGCTGGGATCACGGCGGACCCACGCACCAGGACGCCATCCACATCGAAGATGACGCCCGCCTGACGGACAGGTACGAGAGAGAAAGACAAGTTATTCACTTTTCCTCCATCATGTGAAGAAGCCTGCTGTTGTCCGACAAACAGTAAGACACGATCAATAGATTATCAATAGTTATCAGTCTGGGTTCATAGGATGTCATAACACACACACTGACCTGCCTGCTGGAAACATGTCTGACCGTCTGCTGCAGGAAACCTCGACACCACATGACGCGCAGGTCCCTCTGCCGCTCATCGCTCTTTATATCCACACAGCTGCGATGTCACCAGTGGGAGGAGCCTGATGCAGCACACTTGCGTTGTCACCACAAAAAAAGCTTCTGCTCAGCTGACGGTACGGTATTTTCCTGTGACACAGACAGAGATGAGGGATGGGTTACCTGTGGAGGAGAAGAAGGCGTGGCCTCGAGATAACCTGGTCATGTTTGGTCATTAGTTGATTAGCTCCTATATTAAGCTGATAACAGGAATTGAAAAATAGATCCTGTTACCTGAGCTAAACACTCAGCTTTAAGTCTCAGACATGTGATCTATAAATGAAGTGTAAACTGTACCTGTACAGGTGGGAGGAGTCACCTGGATCCAACAGCACCTCAGGTTCAGCTTCAAGTTGAGGTTCAGGGTCACGATTGGTTCACTGGAGATAAGGACGCTGAAGCAGACGCGCGCGCACACACACACACACACACACACACACACACACAGACGCACACACAGACAGAGATACACACAGACAAACAGACGCACACACACACACACAGATGCACACACACAGACACACACACACACACACAGACACACACACACATACACACATACACACACACACACACACACACACAGATGCACACACACACAGAGACACACAGACGCACACACACACAGACAGAGATACACACAGAGGCACAGAGAGACAGACAGACACACACACAGACAAACAGACGCACACACACAGATGCACACACACACACAGACAAACAGAGAGACACACACACACAGACACACACACACACAGACAAACAGACGCACACACAAACAGAGAGACACACACAAACAGAGAGACACACACAAACAGAGAGACACACACACACAGCCGTTTCCTCCTCACATGACATCACATGAAGCGTCAGGTCATTAATCAGCCACATGCTGCAGAATGCTGCCACCAATCAACAGGCAGATTGAAGCCACATGATGACACAGACTGAAGTACTGCAGTAACCTCAGTGTTGACAGTACAGCGAGGTACTGCTGATGAACCTTTGACCCCTGCTGCTGCTGAGGTTAAAGGTAGTGTGAATATGAGGGCCAACACAGAAGAAGAAGCAGAGCATCGTTACCATAGCGATGGAAAACCTTTGTGATATCCAGCTGGAAAGGAAATGAAAACGTGTAAAAACAAAACAAAAGAATAAAACAAATTTAGCTGCACAAACATGTTCCAGCCATTTTCTTCTGCTTATCCATGTCACGGTCATGGGGGGTGGAGCCTATTTTAGCTGTCACAGGTGAGAGGATGCACGCCAGTCTGTCACAATGAACTTTTTCCTAAAAATCATGACGTTTGTGATTCTTTTTCCCAGTTTTGAGATCAGTTGCACTAAATTGCTGTCGAGTCTCTACGTTAAAAGCGCCCGGAGGAGACTGCTGCTGTGGTTTGGTGCCGATATTCTCTTAAAAGTCAACATTTCTTTCCCCTCAATGAAATTTGTTCACTTCACTGTCCAGCAGGGGGCAGACCTGAGGTTCACTATAAGCAAGAAAAGTAGACGAGAAGAAACTGAAGAGCAGAAAGTTTTTATTAAGAAAAGGTAAAAAACACGCCTGTATTTACAGCAGCAGACAGATGGGTCAGAGCCCCAGTAGAGCTCGGGCCTCCTGACTCTGAGCCTGAAGAGTCTCGCTGGCGTAACGCTGCAGCAACTCCATCTTCTTCCTCCTGACCAAAGCCTCCTCCACCTGAGAGACAGACAGACAGGGAGGTTACTCCTGAACTACGTACCACAGGTACTTCATCACTAGACCATTCTGGAGGATTCCCATGATGCACTGGGTGTTTCTTCTTCACTCGCTATGTGTTAACAGACCTCTCTACTGAATCATATCCGTTATTAATCTCTGTCTCTCTTCCACAGCATGGTCGTGTCCAAATTCATGGGCTGCATCCTCCTGAGGACCCAGCCTTGGCGGTCTACGTGGGCCGGGTCCTCAGAAGGTCGGGTAGGCCGGAAGTAAACGGCTGTGGAATTGGACGGTCTTGCCTTCAGATTAGCGTCACCGCTGTCTCGGTGGAGTTTAATAAACTCGGCCGTCTGCTCCTTGCTGTCTAAAATATAACAGGACACTGGCGGAAATTCTCAACTGCCTCACACGTCTGTTTAATCAGTTTTCTGTTTGACGTTTATTCAGCTGTGTGAAAACCACCCGGGGGATTAATAAAGTTTTATTTTATCTAATCTAATAACTTTAATCTCAGCCAAACTGATTTACTCACGAACAAACAAAACACTGAAAAAAGCCCAACAATAACATTTTTAGGTTGTCTAAGTGACTTATATATCACGTTTAACCCGAGCAGCGAAACTCCGCGGTGATCTGAAAATGATGTGCCGGGAGTTGTGCCGCTCTCGGCCGCATCAGTAACCCTCGAGCTCCCGGCTAGCTGTCGAGCTGGTGGGGAGCAGACGTCTCTGAAAACGTCGAAGCACTTTTGCAAATATGGGATATCTTGATAAACCGAGCAGATATTTGATGTTTACACAACTACTTTCTCACCTGAAAATATGTTAAAAGTTTATTTTGTGACCCAGAAAGATTAGTATGAGTAATTTAAAAACTTAGCAGCGGCCGCCATTGCTGGAAACTGGAGTTTGGCTGGTTTGAATTCTTGGATATGGTGGGCCACGAAGGACACACCCGACCCATCCTTCAAATTCGGGAAAAAGCAGGACGCATTTGTCGGCTGCATTCGGAGGAGTCTACGAATTTGGACAGCCTTCGGCGCGTCGCTGTGATGTAATCGGTCTACAAACCCGTCCTCAGGAGGATGCAGCCCATGAATTTGGGCACGACCTGTGTCTTTATCATGTCCTCCTTCTCTCACAGCAGATGGCCCCGCCCCTCTCTGAGCCTGGTTCTGTGGGAGGTTTCTTCCTGTTAAAAGGGAGTTTTTCCTTCCCACTGTCGCCAAAGTGCTGCTCATAGGGGGTCATATGATTGTTGGGTTTTTCTCTGTATGTGTTATTGCAGGGTCGACCTTACAGTATAAAGCGCCTTGAGGCGACTGTTGTTGTGATTTGGCGCTGTGTAAATAAAAGTGAATTGAACAGACCAAACTCTCCTGAAACCCTGCACGGTAGGCTGACCTGCACCTCCTGGGAAATGTAAAGATAACACCGCCTGCACAGGTGTGCCAAAGGTGACGCCCACTCAGGTAGGCCACGTTGTTGGCTCTATGTAGGTTGGAGATCTAAATGAAGCGGACACAGTCAGAGCTGCTTTCAAGGCTCTGGTTAGAATCAGGCGTCATCCTTGGCAGTGAGGGTCCTCACGTTGCAGGCAAGCGTGTTTGTGTGTCTCACCTCTTTCTGAGATGGAACAGGTACGTGTGCGATGAAGGCGAGTCCTCCATCCTCTCCCTCCTGCTCCTCCTGCTCCTCCTGGTCATCAGGCTGCAGAAATAAAAAAAGATTGTTCATATTCAAGCACATCTGTGTGTGTCAGTAAATTAGTCTTTATTTTTCTCTTCTCTAAACTTATTTAACTTGGATGATTTAAGGATGATTCGAAATGTCCACCATGTTTCAGTAAATAACCCACATGTTGTTGACGTTGGGTCACTGGATTGAATGTTAAATAAAATGAAATAAAAATCACGTGAACCCCGTCTGTCAGACCCAGAAGGCTGACTCTGTTCAGCTGCACATCTTCAGTGAAACATCGTCATCAGGTGACTTCTTCAGTCTCAGCTGACTGCAGGTTTCCGACCCTATGAACAAGCAGCACTGACTAACAATGGGCTGTGAGGTCAGTTTCATCATCATTGATATGCAAATTGTTGTAACTATCGATCGAAGACCAGCTGACACTGAAATGTTTCACTGAAACCGATGAACAGGGTCGACCTTCTGGGACTTCCTCACCTGGATGACGTCTACCTCAACGTTTGAAAAATGTTTCAGTGTCTTCAGCTCGTCCTCGTATCACGATAAAGCAGACGAGGTAAACATGGCTAATGCAATAATCCAGCTGTTAACATCAAATTTATCGTATTTCGTAACGATCTCAGCACACTACAAGTACTGTTAACCTTAAACCTGTACCCGGATTAAAGTGATCCTATTCAGTTCTTACTGACCAGGACAAAAGTGATCTGGATTACATGATCCATGGAAGAAAAACCCAGATCATTTTATCTGGATTACATGTCAGAGTCGCACGTTCACACCAGACGGTGTGTTTCTACGAGTGAACCGCTCTCAGGTGTGCCGAGGTCACCTGACAGAAGCTGATTGGCTGAGCAGGTAAAGAGACAGTTCACCTCTTCGTTGTAGACGGTGTAGATGCTCTCCTCCTCTTCCTCCTCCTGCTGTTTCTCTCCAGACACTCGAGACTCTCTCTCTGTTTTCCACCTGTGGACCGCCTCCAGCACAGCTACACACACACACACACACACACACAGACACACACACACACACACACACACACACACACACAGACACACACACACACACACACACACAGACACACACACACACACACACACACACGTGAGGTTACCTGAAGTGTCACACGCATGAACAGACGCTTCAAATCTGCTGAACTATAATCCAATAATTCCATCATCCAGGATTTTCACATATTCTCTGGATTATTTTATAATCTGGGGATTATGAACCTTGTTTCTCGTACTGCGCCTCCAGAGGAAGAAGGACGCCGTCGTCTTCGTCTCTGTAGCCGTAATACTCTGCATCCACATCCTTCATCAGCTCCCCCCTTGTCTTCCTCGGCGCTGGGGCAGCTGGGAGATTACATACTTGGTGAGGACCGATGGTGTGACAGTGTGACATCAAACAGGAAGTGATGCAAATACGTACGCTCCTTCTCGAACAGCTCCCGGACTCCCGGCAGGTCTCTGGCAGCTCCAAAGTATTTATAGCCGCGGTTTCCAGGCACCTCCTTTCCCTCGTGGTCCAACATCCTTGGCCCAATGCGCTGCGACACAAACACGCGGTCAGCTGCTTCGATTGCGCCGATTGATAAATAAATTGGAATTTTCAATAACTTGCCATGATTACTGATAATAAATCAAGATTATCAATATCAAGTCAGGATTTGATGAAAGTCTCGCAGCACGATGTTACACAGATTACAACATTCAGGGTCACGTGACTCATCACAGCAGGCTTTAAATCAGTGGTTACTATGGTAACAGTTCTATTAATCTGACCCTTTGATGGCTCAGATTAAACGTGAACTCCTGTGTATGTCTCTTACTGCATAGTCGGGTCCTCCGAGCTCTTTGATGCGGACCTCCCAGTGACCTTTCTCTCTCAGCAGCTTGTTGATCTCATCGTTCAGATCCCGAATCCTGAACTCACCCAGACCAGCTGCACAGGTGAGGCACAGGTGAGGCACAGGTGAGGCACAGGTGAGGCACAGGTGAGGCACAGGTAAATGGTCTGTATTTGTATTAGAGATGGACCGATCCGATATTACGTATCGGTATCGATCCGATACTGACCTAAATTACTGGATCGGATATCGGAGAAAAATAAAAAATGTAATCCGATCCATTAAATATCAGGAAAGCACCTCACAAAACTTGCAACACGCCGTAACTCACCTCAGAACGTTAGCACGTGGGAGCAGTATGCATCACGTGATAGAGCAGCTGTGGCATGCGGGACCTGTCGGTGGTCTGGATAGCATGTGGAGCTTCGCTAGCAACCCGGCATTTCATCTCCGACAAAGTTATCCCCGAGAGAAGTAAAGCAAGTGTGTAAGTCCATCTCTGAATGTTTGTAAAGCATTCCTGCGTTAAGCTTAATGAGCGACTGCCTCTCGCTCTCCGGCTGCTACTTCAATCATGAAACTGCTTAATGATCAGCTGATCGGCTTTTCTGTCGCTAGTCCGTGTCTCTTGTTTGTTTTTGGCCCACTTTGCACCAGAAAGAGGAAACCAGCGGCTGAACAACAGCAGCACGTTTAAGCTTGATCAGCTGTTGTTAGAATTTATTTAATATTACTTTCTACTCGAGGATCTTTTTCTACGCAGCTGACGCTGGTAACTGTGCAGGGGCGGATCTAGCAAAGTTTAGCCAGGGGGGCCGATAGGGCATTAACAGGGAAAAGGGGGCACAAAGACATACTTTTCTTTCTTATTCTCATTTAAAATGTCGAGCTTTTAATTATTTAATATTTATCTGAATCTTACACCCAAAGTTTTAATTTGATGTAAAATGAATAGAAGTCAATTACTGTATATAGTAACTATTAAGTCTAATATATATACCCTAGTAAGCTATAGTACTTTTTCCTTTGGGAAGGTACCATCTGTGCAGTCTGCAATTTTGTTGAAGAAAGATGTTGAATCTATTTAATATTTCTTGAAAAATAATTGATTTCTGTGCATTTTTTTTCACACTGCATCAAATTAAGGTTGATTACGTCGATTAAGCATCATGAGGTGGAGCGTGAGGGGTGGTTCCCTATTTTTTATTTATTTATTTTTGTTGTTGCTGGGAGTTGGAACCCTATTAGTTAGGTTGCTTAATATTTATGCTAAGTACTCTTTAAAATACCAGAATAGGGAGGATGGTGTAGGTTTAAGTTTATTAGATTGATCAGTATTGCTGAACTATGAAATATTTTTTTTGCATACAGGTATAACAGAATAGCTTTAGTGTAGTTGTTGTTTTAAACTTGAGTATGAACTTATACAAAATGCAGCAAGATATTTAAAAAACACTATATCAGATTCATATCGGTATCGGCAGATATCCAAATTTATGATATCGGTATCGGACATAAAAAAGTGGTATCGTGCCATCTCTAATTTGTATAGTGCTTTACTAGTCCCTAAGGACCCCAAAGCACTTTACACACAAGCTACATTGTAGCCACAGCCACCCTGGGGCGCACTGACAGAGGCGAGGCTGCCGGACACTGGCACCACCCGGCCCTCTGACCACCACCAGTAGGCAACGGGTGAAGTGTCTCGCCCAAGGACACAACGACCGAGTCGGGGCTCGAACCGGCAACCTTCCGATTGCAAGACGAACTCCCAACTGTTGAGCCACGGAGAGACACAGGTGAGGCACAGGTGAGAGAAGGGGAGTGGGACAAGTGAGGAAGAGACTTGGACTCACCGTTCTGGATCTGTGCGACTTTCTTTGAGATTTCACTGATAATCTGAAACAGGCACACAGGACGCACTCAGTACACCTGACTGCAGGTACCATCACCACTACTGATACTAGTGCTGCAGTGTGACTACCTGTCGTCTCCATTTTTCAGCTTTAGGAAGTTCACTGCACTCTGAGGCCAGAAAGGGTCTTCTTTCCTACAGATGAGAGATCAGGCAGACAGGTGTTTATCTGACGGCAGCACTACTGCTATAGACCGCAACCGCCTGCAGAGTGATAACAATTGCGGAGAAGATCATCAGGACCCCGCTGCCCTCTCTGCAGAGCATCTACCATCACAGAGTCCAGAAGAGAGCTGCCTCCATCCTCAAAGACCCCACACACCCCCAACACGGACTCCTCAAACTTCTGCTTAGGACCAAGGTTTAGAAGTGCGAAATCCAGAACATCAACAACTCCTTCCCCACAGCTATCAGACTCTTGAACAGCTGACCTATTTTAACAGTAATAATAATTTTTGCACATGTATTTTATTTGTTCTAGTTCTATTTGCAGATATTAACCGGCATCTGTGTGTGGACAGCAGAGAAAGAATTTCATTGTACAGAGAAATGCTTTTCTTTGTACACATGACGATAAACGCTTTGGATCTCGAAACTCACCTTGACTTTTCCTTCCTCCAGCTGAGCCTGCCTGAACCGAGCCAGGGCCGTCCTGACAGACAAAGCAGAGGGACACATTTACCCTAAGAGGAGGACAGGTGGAGGAGGACAGCAGGAAGAGGAGGACAGGTGGAGGAGGAGGACAGGTGGAGGAGGAGGACAGGTGGAGGAGGACAGCAGGAAGAGGAAGACAGCAGGTAGAGAAGGACAGGTGGAGGACAACAGGAAGAGGAAGAGGAGGACAACAGGAAGAGGAGGACAGGTGGAGGACAACAGGAAGAGGAGGACAGGTGGAGGAGGAGGACAAGAGGAAGAGGAGGACAGGAGGAGGAGGTCAGGTGGAGGAGGACAGCAGGAAGAGGAAGACAGCAGGTAGAGAAGGACAGGTGGAGGACAACAGGAAGAGGAAGAGGAGGACAACAGGAAGAGGAGGACAGGTGGAGGACAACAGGAAGAGGAGGACAGGTGGAGGAGGAGGACAGGTGGAGGAGGAGGACAAGAGGAAGAGGAGGACAGGAGGAGGAGGTCAGGTGGAGGAGGACAGCAGGAAGAGGAAGACAGCAGGTAGAGAAGGACAGGTGGAGGACAACAGGAAGAGGAAGAGGAGGACAACAGGAAGAGGAGGACAGGTGGAGGACAACAGGAAGAGGAAGAGGAGGACAGGTGGAGGAGGAGGACAGGTGGAGGAGGAGGACAGGTGGAGGAGGACAACAGGAGGACAGCAGGAAGAGGAGGAGGAGGACAGCAGGAAGAGGAGGAGGAGGACAGCAGGAAGAGGAAGAGGAGGACAACAGGAAGAGGAAGAGGAGGACAACAGGAAGAGAAAGACAACAGGAAGAGGAGGACAACAGGAAGAGGAAGAGGAGGACAGGAAGAGGTGGTCAGGTGGAGGAGGACCACAGAAAGAGGAGGACAGGTGTGTGTCTGTGGGGGGGGGGGGGGGGGGGGTCATACAGCACATCTCTGACAGGAAGTACTTACATGGCCTTCTCGGCGTTCCTCGCCTGCACAGAGAGAAGATCGGAGTGAGAAACATCTGGAAACATGTGGAGCTCAAAGAGGAGGTAATTTCATGGTAACCAATAGCACGTGAGGTCACCAAGCACCTCCTCTGAACCTCTCCTTGTTGGCCTGCAGCTGGGCCTGGAGGTGTTATCCAGGTAAAGTTGACACCTGGGCAAGAGCTGAGACCCAGACTGCCGCCAGACTCCATTAAAATCAGCAGTTTAATCAAGCTGATAATGGATTGCATTTATATAGCACTTTACAATTCCACTATTCATTCACTCTCACATTCACATTCAGTGAGATCTTGAGGGAGAACAAAGGGAAGCGGCGGCGGCCTAGAGGGAAGCGAGCCGGCGTCAGGAACAGGCTGAGAGCTCGTGCACACCTCTGCCTAGTAGGGGTGGGGGAAAAAAATCGATACTGTGTAGTATCGTGATATTTTGTTTGCTAATAATGTATCGATACAGGGACAGCAGAAATCGATATTTTGTTACAAAAAAAGTTTTTGTGGACTGGAACTCTGACTTCAGAGCATGTTGATCAGTTCCTTTTTCTGAGCAAGAATCCTGACACTGTCCAAATGTGTTTAACTTTTTTTTGGCAGTTTACTTATTTTAATTTAAGACATGTTTTATTTTAATGAAGTTTAAAACTTTTTTATTTAATGTAAAATTATATTTTGTTTTAATTTACTTTCAAATTCTTCAGTTGCTGAATGGGCTGCATAGTTTTTATAAATAGCTGTAATTGTACCAGATGGTTGCATTCAGTTCAGTTGGACTAGACTGTAATACAAACCGTTCAGTTTGTCAACAATAAAACTGAAATAAGAGAAAGACTGAGTGCGAGACTTTGATATTAGATAAAATGAATATTGATAAACCTTTATGTACAGAATCTGAATATCGCAAAATATTTTTAAATATTGTGATAATATCGTATCGTGGGATGTATGGTGATTCCCACCTCTACTGCCTAGCATCCTGCTCGCCAACGTCCAGTCACTGGAGAACAAGCTTGACGACCTCAGGGCCAGGATAAAGTTCCAGAGAGACATTCGGGACTGCAATCTCCTCTGCTTCACCGAGACATGGCTGAACCCAGCGGTGCCGGACCACGCCATCCAGCCGGCCGAGTTCTTCTCGGTTCACCGCATGGACAGGACACGGGACTCGGGGAAGTCAAGGGGAGGCGGCGTGTGTTTAATGGTGAACAACAACTGGTGCAACAGTGCGAACGTTGTTCCTCTCACACGCTCCTGCACACCAAATCTGGAACTACTGTCCATCATGTGTCGTCCTTTTTATCTACCTCGGGAATTTACATCGGTCATTGTAAGTGCCGTTTATATTCCACCACAAGCGGACACAGTCACCGCCTTATGCGAGCTGCATGAGGCACCAGACACAACACCGGGACGCTGCGCTTATTGTGACGGGGGACTTTAATAGCGCCAACCTCAAACGCGCAGCGTCGAACTTTTATCAACACATCACCTGCCCCACCAGAGGTGAAAGGACACTGGACCACTGCTACACTACGGTCAAGGACGGCTACAAGGCACAATCCCGCCCTCCTTTTGGCAAATCTGATCACGCCGCCATCTTCCTCATCCCAAAATACAAACAAAGGCTGAAACAGGAAGTTCCAGTTCAGAGGAAAGTCGCGCGCTGGACGGATCAATCGGTGGCCGCGTTACAGGACGCACTCGATGACGCAGACTGGGGCATGTTCAGAAACAGCTCCGACGATGACGTCAACGTGTTTACGGAAGCGGTTGTGGGATTCATCGGGAAACTAGCGGATGATACCGTGGAGACAAAGACTATCACAACGTTTCCCAACCAGAAGCCGTGGGTGGATAAAACCATCCGCGACGCTCTGAGATCCCGCACCGCTGCCTACAACACGGGACTCACGACGGGGGACATGGACCCGTACAAAGCCGCGTCATATAACGTGCGGAGGGCGGTGAAAGAGGCGAAGCAGCGCTACGGGAGGAAACTAGAGTCACAACTCCAACAGAGTGACTCTAGGAGCCTGTGGCGGGGACTAAGGACAATAACGGACTATAAAGCACCAACAACCGGTATGACGAACGCGGCCGTGACTCTGGCAGACGAGCTGAACACTTTCTATGCTCGCTTCGAGGCTGCAGCTAAGGACTCCAATGATGCTAGTGTTAGCGGCGCTAACGGCTGCAGACAGGAAGATACTGCCAGCACCGGAAACGTGCTCGTCATCTCAGAGCATGAAGTAAGGAGAGCCTTCAAGAGAGTGAACACCAGGAAAGCAGCAGGACCAGACGGCATCCCAGGTCGTATCCTAAGAGACTGCGCATACCAGCTAGCTCCTGTGTTCACTGAGATATTCAACATCTCTTTATCTCAGTCGGTGATCCCCACATGCTTCAAAGAGTCCATCATTGTTCCTGTCCCGAAGAAACCCCACCCTGCTTCTCTCAATGACTACCGCCCTGTAGCCCTCACCTCAGTAGTGATGGAGTGCTTTGAACACCTGGTCAGAGACTTCATCATTTCTTCACTACCAGACACACTGGACCCACTACAGTTCGCTTACCGTCCAAATCGTTCCACAGACGATGCCATCTCTCATCTCCTCCACACATCACTCACTCACTTGGACACTAGAAGGGGGAATTATGTTAAAATGCTCTTCATAGACTACAGCTCTGCATTTAACACCATAATTCCCTCCACACTCACCACCAAGCTGGAGCATCTGGGACTCAGCTCATCTATGTGTCAGTGGATCTCCAACTTCCTAACTGGCAGACCACAGGCAGTAAGGATGGGCGGACATGTCTCAGCCTCCACCACTCTCAGCACTGGAGCCCCCCAGGGGTGTGTTCTGAGCCCCCTGCTGTACTCTCTGTACACATATGACTGCGTGGCCACTACCAGCTCCACCACCATCATCAAGTTTGCTGACGACACCGTCGTGGTGGGCCTGATCTCTGATAACAACGAGACGGCCTACCTGAAGGAGATTAGGAATCTGGAGAACTGGTGCCAGAGGAACAACCTCCTTCTAAACGTCAGTAAGACAAAGGAGCTGATAGTGGACTTCAGCACTAAGCAGGAGAGGAACTACCAGACCCCCGTCATCAACGAGTGCCCAGTGGAGAGAGTGGACAGCTTCAAATACCTCGGAGTTCACATCACGCAGGACCTGTCATGGTCCTGTCACATCAACACCGTGGTGAAAAAGGCCCGACAGCGTCTCTACCACCTCAGACGCTTGAGAGACTTCCAACTGCCCTCCAAGGTGCTCAGGAACTTTTACTCGTGCACCATAGAGAGCATCCTGGCGGGAAACATCTTAACCTGGTTCGGGAACAGCACCATGCAGGACAGACGAGCTCTACAGAGGGTTGTGCGGTCAGCTGAGCGCACCATCCGCTCCGAGCTCCCTGACCTGCACTCAATCTACAGCAGGCGGTGCTGGACCAAGGCCAGGAAGATGGTGAAGGACCTCAGCCATCCCAACAACAGACTGTTCTCTCTGCTGAGGTCAGGAAAGCGATTCCGCTCCCTGAAGACCAACACAGAGAGACTGAGGAGGAGCTTCTTCCCGCAGGCGATACGGTCTCTCAATCACACCACCACACAGTACTGACCCACACATATGGTTCTTACACACACACTGGACTTTCTGGACTTTGGTTTTGCACAACACTGGTCACTATATTCTTCATTTCCCGTTAATACTTGTACAGCTGCTGTTATTGTGTATATATTTATTTATATTTAGATTTCTTCATACATTCTTATATAGTTCTATATTGTGTATTTTGTTGTACAGTTATTTTATTTTCAACTTTAATTTATAGATTTTATCTTATTCTTCCCAGTTAAATTTACCCTTCATTCTAATTTGTGTTGTACAGTTATTTCATTTTTAACCTTAATTTATATTTTATTCCTTCCTAGTTAAATTTACCCTTTTTAATTTTTCATATTTATTTCCTATCTTATTCATAGCCTTTTCCTTTTTTGTTCTCTTTAGGTCACGAGCAGTTGTCCAAGCATTTCACTGCATATCGTACTGTGTATGACTGTGTACGTGACAAATAAAATTTGAATTTGAATTCACACACTGGTGGAGGCAGCTACAGGTGTAGCCACAGCTGCCCTGGGGCAGACTGACAGAAGCGAGGCTGCCATATCGCACCATCGGCCCCTCTGGCCAACACCAGTAGGCGGTAGGTGACGTGAGCATTAATGTTCAATACAGCCACCTGATCGATACACCAGGTGATCACGGTCTGCTTTGGTTGCTCAGTCTTCTCCATGTTTCAGCTGCTCCACCAGACTCCATTCAAAAATCTGTTATTTTTAACTCAGAGTGTTTTAACACGGTTTGGAGTCGGAGGAGCGGCTCCTCACAGAGCCGCTGAGCGCTTCCTGATCACTGATTAATAATGAATATTGATTAACGTGCACACGGCTGTGACGTCAGTGAACACAACAGATTAAAATGCTGATTCTCACCATGTCTGCTGCGGAGTTTAGCCGTTAATCCAACAACCGAGCAGAAACCATCCAAACACACACGAACACAGCACGCACACTAACAGGAAACACGTCACCGGCTCCCCCACTGCATCCGGTTTTATGTCTGCACTACTGCCCCCTGCAGGACGAGCGGCCCGCCTACAACGACATGTAAGATAAAATAAAAATGTACACACAAATGTAGGAAATAAAATAGTTAATGTGAAAGCGTAGAACATTAATATTCATCTGCTGTATGACGGACGTGCACGCTGAACTCTCAAACTTATATGAGCTGTGTGAGATCTGATTGGACGGCCACAAACGCCAACAAATATTTCCTAAAATGTTTTGTTTGTTGTTTTAAATGTCAAACATTGTATAAGAAGACAAAACTGAAGCCTTTCACTGAACGAGCAAACAAACACACTGGTCCTCTGTCTGCACACACGTCAGAGCACTGCTGCCATCAGTGTGTTGGTATGTAACAACTGCAGTGTGACTCTGCACAGCCTCAGCATGTTTGTGCTCTCTGCTCAGAAAGAACTTATTTTAACATTTAGCTCAACAACAAACAAATTCTGCCTAAGAAGAATTACATTAGATTTCCTCATATCAATATATAATATATCTGATTTTATCTGTTTTGATTTTATATACTGTTTTGTTTGTTTGTTAATTAGTTTGTTTGTTTGCTTGTTTTAATCAATTTTAAATCATGCTTTTTATTTGTTTTTGTTTCTAATGTCTCTGTAAAGCACTTTGAATCACCTTGTTGTTGAATTGTGCTATACAAATAAACTTGCCTTGCCTTGCCTATATAAGTAGGGGTGACATGGGCCACAAGTGGCCACGAGTTTGACACCCCTGGCCCAGGTAAGTGAGAAGTCTGATCATGAACACCACAGAGGTCAGAGGTTAACGCTGGGATGTATTGTTGTACATCAGCAGTGAATGACATGTTCATGTACGACCTGTATTGAACTTTTAAAGATTCATTGTGTTTATTTATGTTTTATTTCCACAGCGACTTTATTCTTTCACTGTACGCAGATCAAACTTCCTGTGTCCTTAATAAAACTGAGTCAGTCGTTCATTCGATGTAATCAGAGTAGTAACAATGATGACTGTTACTACACTGGGGCGATCGTGGCTCAAGAGTTGGCAGTTTGTCTTGTACTGGTTCGAACCCCGGCTCGGACAGTCTCGGTCATTGTGTCCTTGGGCAGGACACTTCGCCTACTGGTGATGGCCAGAGGGGCCGATGGCGTGATACGGCAGCCTCGCTTCTGTCAGTCTGCCCCAGGGCAGCTGTGGCTACACCTGTAGCTGCCTCCACCAGTGTGTGACTGTGAGAGTGAATGAATAGTGGCATTGTAAAAGCGCTATTTAAATGTAATCCATTATTATTATGATGATGAGAGGAGGAGATTCTGGAGGTGTCTGACAGCGAGGAACTGAGCAGGTCGTCAGGGATCGCTCTGTCCAGCTGCTGCAGATGTTAATTAAACCATGAGGCTTTCAGGTGAGCTCTGGAGCTCGTTTCCTCTGATCTGATTGGTCGGTTCGTCTCCTGTGGGTCAGTGGTGCCTGTCTGAAGAAATAAGACAGCCACCGCAGGCTCCGCCCTCATCCTTCTTACCTTTTTATTGTCAGGTAGAACATACACCTTTACAACAGCTCACAGGTAAAATGTACAAAAATAAGATTTTTCTGGGGGTTTTGTCCAGACTTCCTGCGGCTTTTTTTCTTGGCGTACGATTCCTCGACCTGCACAAAAACGCACCTGTAAAACATCTGCTGCGACCTGTCCTGATTGGCTCGTTCATCCTGCGATATTATTGGGTGATTGCTGGAGGTGGGGACAATCATTTTATATGGTCCAAAAACAAAAATGAAGTTGGCAAGATACAAACTTCCATGGCTCTGTTAGCCCCACCCAAAGGGCAGAGGGGAGGGGCCTAATTTGGCCTTCATACATCACTCTCTCAGGTCTAAAAAAGCTCTGTACATCGTAACACAGCTACCAAACTAAAACACAGAAGAACAAATGGGTTTTGTAGCCCGCCCCCTCCTCCTCCCTCCGTCTGCTCTGACTGGCTGTTACGAGGCTGACCGACAGGCCTCTAGACCAATGACAAGAGGAGGATCAGAGGGCACGAACAGAGAATAAAAGAAGAGGTTTGGGAGCGCAGGGTCAGGGGTCAGAGGCCAGCTAGGGGGTGGCTTCAATGGTGCACTCTTTCGCCAGGTGACCTGACTTCCCACAGTTATAGCAGTTCAACTCGGACGCCTTGCTGCAGTGCACCGCAACATGGCCGATCTCCCCGCACCTGCAGAGCACACGGACAGGTTACGCTGGACCGTTCACCTGTGTTTGTAGGCTCAGCTTTAGTATTAGTTTACCTGTAGCACTTGACCTTCTCACAGCACTTCTGGATGTGTCCGAAGCTGCCGCAGGAGTAGCACTTTTGCTCGTGGGCGTGGTTACAATCGCGCGCCATGTGACCGGCCTTGCCGCAGTTATAGCACAGCTGCTCGCGCTCCTTCTTGGGCTCCTTGCAGTCTCTGGAGATGTGACCTCCTCTGCCGCAGTTGTAGCAGGCTGCAGGAAAGATCACACCTGTGCTCACCTGTCTTTAAACTGTTGTGATCTGTAAGCGTGTGTCCTCACCGTCCTCTGTGCGCTCGCAGTCTCTGGCCACGTGCCCAAGTTCGCCACATCGGTAACAGAACAGGTCTGCAACGACACGACAGGGGTGAACCGCCGGGTGTGTCACATAGTCAGCTGTTCACAATAACAGCACCAATGCAGAAGCTGGAAATGGAAACAGGTTTCCACGTCTCCATGGCGACATCTGTAAAAACTACAGGCTTTTTAATAAACTTTAAAATAAACTCATGGAGGTTTGATGATGGGTGTCACCTTTGCCTCTGCTGCGTCCTTTCCCTCGCCCTCGGCCGCCACTCGGACAGTTCTTCACCCAGTGGCCTGAGCGGCCGCAACCAAAACACTCGTTACTGCTCATCGCCACGACCACGGCTGGAACCACAGACAGGAGATTCAGATGTGAAACTTTACCTTCATGAAGGTGCAGAATAAAAACCACGGAGGAAAAGGAAAAACACACCAGGAACACCTGAGATGATTCTCCTCAGTCCTGGGCCCACCCACACAGGTAGAGTTTACAATAATTGATCACACAGCAGTGAGGAATAAATTTGAACACAGCAGGTGTCTTTCTGAAAGTGCTGTAACTAGATTAAGGATTTAATTCCAGGACTGTTTAATGTTAACTAGTAATGACTTCATGAATAACATTTTAGGCATTAGAGAGAAAAAAAGACTCATAATCATCCCACAGATGTAATATTATCTGCAGCTACTCTTAGTACCATTGATGTTAAGTTAGACTCTTTTTCTCCAATTGATCTTTCTGAGTTAACTTCAATAATTACTTCCTCCAAACCATCAACGTGTCTTTTAGACCCCATTCCTACAAAACTGCTCAAAGAAGTCCTGCCATTAATTAATGCTTCGATCTTAAATATGATCAACCTATCTCTAATAATCGGCTATGTACCACAGGCCTTCAAGCTGGCTGTAGTTAAACCTTTACTCAAAAAGCATCTCTAGACCCAGCAGTCTTAGCTAATTATAGGCCAATCTCCAACCTTCCTTTATATCAAACATCCTTGAAAGAGTAGTTGTCAAACAGCTAACAGATCATCTGCAGAGGTTTATTTGAAGAGTTTCAGTCAGGTTTCAGAGCTCATCACAGCACAGAAACAGCTTTAGTGAAGGTTACAAATGATCTTCTTATGGCCTCTGACAGTGGACTCATCTCTGTGCTTGTCCTGCTAGACCTCAGTGCAGCGTTCGATACTGTCGACCATAATATCCTATTAGAGCGATTAGAACATGCTGTAGGTATTACAGGTACTGCACTGCAGTGGTTTGTATCATATCTATCTAATAGACTCCAGTTTGTGCATGTAAATGGAGAGTCCTCTTCACACACTGAGGTTAATTATGGAGTTCCACAGGGTTCAGTGCTAGGACCAATTCTGTTTACATTATACATGCTTCCCTTAGGCAGCATCATTAGAAGACATAGCATACATTTACACTGCTATGCAGATGACACCCAGCTCTATCTGTCCATGAAGCCAGATAACACACACCAATGAGTTAAACTGCAGGAATGTCTTAAAGACATAAAGACCTGGATGGCCGCTAACTTTCTGCTTCTTAATTCAGATCAAACTGAGGTTATTGTACTCGGCCCTGAAAATCTTAGAAATATGGTATCTAAGCAGACTCTTACTCTGGATGGCATTACCTTGGCCTCCAGTAACACTGTGAGGAACCTTGGAGTCATGTTTGACCAGGACATGTCCTTCAACGCACATATTAAACAAATATGTAAGACTGCTTTCTTCCATTTGTGCAACATCTCTAAAGTTAGAAATATCCTGTCTCAGAGTGACGCTGAAAAACTAGTTCATGCATTTATTACTTCCAGGCTGGACGACTGTAATTCATTATTATCAGGAAGTCCTAAAAACTCCCTGAAAAGCCTTCAGCTGATCCAAAATGCTGCAGCAAGAGTCCTGACAGGGACTAGAAAGAGAGAGCAGATTTCTCCTGTTTTGGCTTCCTGTTAAATCCAGAATTCAAAATCCTGCTCCTCACATACAAGGTCTTAAATAATCAGGCCCCATCTTATCTTAATGACCTCATAGTACCGTTTCTATTTTTAACATTAGGCTTCAAACTTGCTCATAGGGGTCAAATGATTGTTGGGGTCTTTTTTTCTGTTCTATTATTGTAGTGTCTTTACCTTACAACACAAAGAGCCTTGGGGCCACTGTTGTTGTGATTTGGTGTAATATACATAAACTGAATTGAATGGAGCAGCAGGGTCCCATCAGATTCACTCTGACCCCCTCATGTGAGACACCTGGGGAAGCTGTAGAGCTGATTTTAATGTGGACACATAGGGGACCACAGGAAGACAGGTGAGGACAGGTTCTGATTGTCTCAGGTCTTCACCATGATCAGACTTTTTCCTCTTGTTCATCATGTAATAAGATGCCTCTTCACAGAGCAACAGCAGATCAATCGTGTATCGATCCTCTCCGGTCCTCCCGTCCCACCAACTGTGCTAACCTGCACCGCCCCCGCGGCTCATGGCAGCCCGACGCCGTTAACAGGCCACTCTGTGCGGCCACCAGCCAAAGGCTCCCCGGCCGATGAGGTCCTTTATACCGGCTCCCCGCTCCGGCCTGTAAGCCTGTAAACAGCCCGTCATGGCAGCTAGCCTGCTAGCAGCTTAGCATACGCTCCGCAGCGGAGGAAACACCCGACACTGTCCGCTCCGCAGCGCCTCTTCCCCGGGGCGGAGCGGCGCGCCGGCCGGCTGCAGTGAGCCCTCTGCAGGCAAAAAAGAGCGGATCAAGCCGCCGGAGCTCCGACTCACCTCAGACCCGAAACTGTGGAGGTTTGTTTGGATGCTGGTCTGCGCCACACGCGGTCTGCACACGGTCCGACACACACACACGCAGACACACACTGATAATCTCACACACACGCAAACACACTGATAAACACACACTGATACACAGACACACACACACACTGATAAACACACACTGATACACAGACACACTGATAAACACACACTGATACACAGACACACACACACGCAGACACACTGATAAACACACACAGACACACACACACTGATAAACACACACTGATAAACAGACACACACACACGCAGACACACTGATAAACACACACAGACACACACACACACAGATACACAGACACACACACACACCTTGTTTACTCACCTTTAGCCTAAAGCTGATGTTCTGGCTCACCTGTGCTGAACTCACCTGTGCGCCGATACAGGAGAACCTGAGCAGGTTTTGTGTACGGTCAGTGGGAACAGCCTGCTGTCTGACACGATTATGAAGAATGAAACGCACAACAGTGTCTGATCTGCACAAAACACCTGCACACAGACAGACCTGAGAGCTGCTGGCGACCCCGCCTCCTCCCCCTCAGGTAATTAAACACATTGGCTGCTTTCTCGCATGTTTAATATGGTGAAGAATGAAGCCTGTGCCACACTGAGCAGGCTGAAAGTGAGAGGATGGTTTACAGGTAACTGATCGATGAGCGCGTCACCAGCAGGGTCAAAGGTCACAGGAACAAAGACGCAGCTGCGGGAGGAGTGATCAGGAAGACGAGACGTCAGGCAGACAGGGTGAGTTTCAGCGTCGTGCTTAGTCAAAACTTTCCACCGGAACCACAGCTGACCGTCAGCTGATCCTGTTTAACTAAACCTGGTTTCTGGGTTAGAGCCAAACCTCAGAGTCACAGGACAGTGATTTATTTATTTTCAGTGTGATAAATGAATCTGTTTGTTGGTCACTGTTCTGATTCTTCTGCTGATCCTTTGATGTCACTCTCTGAAAACCAAAATTCACCTGAAAAAGCTGCTGAACAGAGCTGCTGTTACTTCCTGTCTATTCCAAAAAACTGGCCGCAGTTCAGCTGGTGGTGCAGCAGGGGGCACTCTGAGCTGAGGATTTCCAGCTGCTTCTAGAATTGTATTTATTTTATTTCTCCATGAAGCTGAATCAGTTCAGCGTTCTGCTGCCTGCTGATTGGTCAGTTAGGGCAGGACGTCGGTGTCCCTCGATGGCGCCTGTTTCTAAACGATACCTCTGGCAGATGCCAGGAGTGTAGCCAAAGTGCAGCAGAAGAAGCAGCTGGTTGTGGTGGTTGAATGTGAAGCTATCGTGAGGCCACTGGTGGCTTCATGCCCCAAATCAACATGGAGGATGCAGTAAAGTGACTGGTGATGCTCTAACATCCTTGATATGCACAAAAAGTAGAAACTTCAGTAGAAACATCAAAGAATAGAACAGTAGCTAATGTCCCGAGCCTTTCCATCAGAGTCATGAACAGCTCCACTGAGTCCCATTCATTCTGCATGAGCTCAAGGGCGCCTCCTGTGGAACAGGAAGTCACTAATGGCCTTCACCAGTGGTCATGTAGGGATGTCAAACTTTAGATACCTGAAAACCAAAATGCTCTGATCCTTCTGCAGGTCCAGCCTTCATGCCATGTTGGGGCGAACCGCCTTCCATACTGGATGCTGCAGGTTGCAGCAGTGCTGCTTCCTGTCCTTGCCTCCTCCCCATCCACCTGAGCTGCACAGACTCCATTACTCAGCAAGCAGTGGGAGCCGGAAGCTGAGGGCGGGACAGGAGGCGGGGCAGATAAATTCCGCTCAGGTCGACCGGATCTTAAAGGTGACAAAAATCAGACTCTGAAAGCGTTAACTGGTGATGTCACACATCTTAATGACTGTTTGTTTCCAGGCCAATGAATACAGCCTTACCCTCCCCAGAGGCCCCGCCTCCCATGGCGTTCTGGGTTTTCATAGCAACATGTTGCCATCCAACCTCCCCTGCGAGGACCGTCAGAGCAGCGCCACCTGCCTAGCGGGCCGTGGAGGCGTGTTGTTTGGCGTGTTCGACGGTCACACAGGGCCGGCCTGCGCCCACGCTGTCAGTCAGAGGCTCTTTTACTACATTGCCGTGGCAGCGCTGCCGCTGAGGACACTGGTGGAGCTGGAACGGGCGGTGGAGGAGGAACGGGCCGTAACACCACTGCTGGAATGGCATAAATACCCCCAAGACCTGAGCTACCCCAATGGAGAGGTGACGTCCTTCCATAGCCTCCGGAACTACTGGCAGGAGAGGCTGGAGACCGAGGAGGAGGATGAGGAGGAGGTAACCAGGTGTCCTGACACATCACAGAATCACATTCACGGACAGTGCAGGTCCAAAAAAAACCCAAAACATGCCTGAATGTCAAAGCCTTTACCTGGTCTCAACCAGGTGCAGGTGGACTTTTCAGAAACCGATTTTCCTGTTTTGGTTTCAGCAGAAAGTTCACCTGTGGTGACATCATTATCTGTTCTCTCTGATTGGCTGCAGGATGACAACAGAACGACATCAGCTCTGGTCAATGCGTTCCATCGCCTTGACTACGACCTGTCTGTAGAAGCCCAGGTGCATCTGTCCCTGACCTCCCCCAGGTAAGAACAAAGTTGTGTTTTCTTCAGCAGAACCTGCAGGTGAGTCTGTTTCAGCAGGTTAAGCCTCTCTTTGTGCCCACAGGCAGGTGTCTTTCCCTGGTGAGGGGTTGTCTCTGACCTCCCCCCTCCGGGTGGCGCTCTCTGGTTGCACAGCCTGTGTCGTCCACATCTCCAACGGCGTTCTACATGTGGCCAACCTGGGGGACAGTCGGGCAGTCCTGGGCGTCCAGGAGGCAGACGGAAGCTGGTCTGCGATCAACCTCACCAATGACCACAATGCGCAGAATCCCGAAGAGCTGCAAAGGATTCTGGGAGAGCACCCAGCGGAGCAGAGGACGGTGATCCGCCACGACCGCCTACTGGGCCTGTTGCTGCCCTTCCGGGCGTTCGGTGACGTCCGCTTCAAATGGAGCGCGGATATGCTGAGTCGGGTCTATGAAACTCGACCGGACGTCCTGTCTGCGGTCAGTGAGGCGGTCCGGACGATGCCGCCGCACTACCTGACCCCACCCTATCTGAGCACTGAGCCAGAAATCACCCGACACTGTGTTGGACCTGCAGACAAGTTCCTGGTCCTCGCTACTGATGGACTCTGGGAGCTGATGCATCGACAGACGGTCATCCAGCTCGTGGGGGATCATCTGACAGGTCAGTGCCAATCAGTTACTGATCCTTTAAATAGCAACACAGTAAAGCTTGTCAAAGGAGCTTGCAAAGAAAAGCGTCTGGACTTCTTTAAGTTGCTTGAAGACGTTTCACCTCTCATCCGAGAAGCTTCTTCAGTTCTAAGGTCAAATGGTGGGGAGTCCCAGATTTAAACCTAGTGGGAGTTTCCCCCCAAAGAGGGACCCAGTTTCACACCTTGGCTCAGGCGATTAGAGGATCATCAGGGGGTCCTTTTGTCTCTCTGTGGGGGGAAACTCCCACTAGGTTTATATCTGGGACTCTCCACCATTTGACCTTAGAACTGAAGAAGCTTCTCGGATGAGAGGTGAAACGTCTTCAAGCAACTTAAAGAAGTCCAGACGCTTTTCTTTGCAAGCTCCTCTGACTACGATGACTGAGAACCTTCACAGACACAGTAAAGCTTGTAACTATATATATATATATATATATATATATATATATATATATATATATATATATATATATTTCACCTCTGTAATATTCTGGTTATTTATAACTGAACTATTTAGAATAGAATTAGAATAGAATTCAACTTTATTGTCATTGCACATGCACAGGTACAGGGCAACGAAATGCAGTTTGCATCCATCCAGAAGTGCTTTAGTGATATAGATATATTACAATATATATTAGCAATAATATAGATATGTGAGTATATTACAGAAATGGGTCTATTATGGTATGTTACAATGTACACGGTATGAAGTATGTTGTGAATATTCTATAACTATAAGTATGTACAGGCTGTAGTGAGTACAAGCTATGTACAGGATATGAACAGGATATAAATATGAAAAACTATACAGAATATGAAATAAATAACTTTACAGAATCTGAGATATACAGCTATACAGAAATGGGAACTATGCAAGTTGTAAACAGTTGTAGGGTTAAAAATTATCAAATGTACAGAATGATTATTTACACAGAGCTACACAGTAGTGCAGTTAAGATAAGTGAGATATAATTCCTACAGAGGCTATATAAAGTGCTAGTGGTTGTGAGTGGTGGTTCAGTCCATGTTATTATTGTGTGTTTGAGGGTACAGTTGTCAGTGTTGGGAAAGTTACTTTTAAAATGTATTCCATTACAGAATACAGAATACATGCCCCAAAATGTATTCTGTAACGTATTCCGTTACGTTACTCAATGACAGTAACGTATTCTGAATACTTTGGATTACTTAATATATTATCATGCTTTTTACAACAACGTGAATGTACTATTGCTGTGTGATTTATTACTATTACTGAAGGTCCGCGACTCCGAACTGTAGTAAAGGGACCTCTGACTAATACGGCGGGGTCCCTGTCGGCTCGTAGCCGAAAAATAGCTTTACTTTGTTGTGTGGGTCAACTTTTCTTGCGAGAGACAGAGAGAGGCGTTGAAAGGCTCCAACGGAACTTATTGTTTTCGGAGGAAAACACGAACACGGTGTACAGTCGAGTCTTAATAGCTTACTTACAACTGGGCTCGTCAGGCACTCTTCTTGGCTGCAGTGGTTATTATTATATTTACATGCTTCCAGCTCCCGTTTTTCCTCGATGACAACTCGTACCTTTCCACTCCCCTTTTTCTCCCTCCTCGCTCACAGACCCATAACGTGTATGGCAGTCCATTCTCCCAGCAGCACGGACTACACTACCCATGATGCTACATTCTTTAGAGCTATGCTTGTAGCATTCTGCCTGTTAGCTTAGCACAACAACAACAACAACAACAACGAAAAGGCCTCTCTCACCCAGGAAACACACAGTCGCAGAGAGAGAGAGAGGGCGTCACCCTGTAACCATGGCAACCGTAACGCTGCCGCCTGGAACAACAGAACGTAGCTGTCAAACAAAACCCAAACAGTCCTGACCCGCGACAATATGAAACAGGAAAGTACCGCAGTGTAATCCATTTATTTCAACAAAGTAACTGTATTCTGAATACCACCTTTTTAAACGGTAACTGTAACAGAATAGAGTTACTCATATTTTGTATTTTAAATACGTAACGGCGGTACATGTATTCCGTTACTCCCCAACACTGACGGTTGTCGATTGTGTGTGTGTGTATGTTCAGTCCATGTGTTAACGTGGGTCAGATGTCAGGAGGCAGAGTTCAGGAGTCTGACAGCTATTTGTATATGTTAGCGCTATTACATACATTTTGTAAACTTTGTAATATTTGGTTTTATTTAATTTACTTCAGTCTGTTACTGTTGTTGTCTTGGAGCGACTGTATTCTGATCATATCTAATAGACTCCAGTTTGTGCATGTAAATGGAGAGTCCTCTTCACACACTGAGGTTAATTATGGAGTTCCACAGGGTTCAGTGCTAGGACCAATTCTGTTTACATTATACATGCTTCCCTTAGGCAGCATCATTAGAAGACATAGCATACACTGAAAAACTAGTTCATGCATTTATTACTTCCAGGCTGGACGACTGTAATTCATTATTATCAGGAAGTCCTACTCGTGTTTCTTCTCCACTCACTTTTTTTCATGCTCCATTAGGGCTGTTCGATATAACGATATATATATCAGATGACGATATAAAAACGTCTGTCGTTTCATTTTACGCTATCGTTTGTTTCGTGGTGCCGCAAAATAAACTGTTTACGGCAATATTTGTTCATTGTTTTGATGGTCACTGTAGTGGCTGTATGAATTTCTTAAAGTTCTCTCTTTCTCTTATATTTAATATAACAACACTATGGACGGACAAGCACCTGTTTTTATGCGTTGTTGTTAGCAACAATGACGGTAACACCATCGCGTGTCCGCTTGTTTATGTTCCTCATAAACCTTTCACAATAAAGCTCAAGATCCTGTTGAGACTTTTCAAAATAAACTGAATCACGTGAAAGAGCAGATTATTTACGGATGAGAAGTAAAAAAGAGCCGCCAGGTGCTAAAAAATAAACCTTAGACTCAAACATTAGAACAGGCTTTTCCCCGCAGCACGCCGTGTAATAAATACTCACAAAGGAAACGGCGGCCGTTACAACTTATGTCTAAAAATGTATCGTTTCATGCATCGTCAAGTCGAGCTGCCCGAGATTCACAGAATTTACAGAAAATGTTACATTTTTGTGATTTATATCGTTATCGGGACGATAGCTGTCTTAAATCGGGATATGAGATTTTGGTCATATCGCACAGCCCTATGCTCCATATGTTTACACACCAGAAGGTGAGTTCATATTTTACCCTGAACCACGACCTTATTCTGAAACTGTCCCATTGCCACCTCTTGGTCACCTTGTTTTTACATTAAGCCGTCCCAGCATCTCATCACATGCCAGTCTTCACCTGTTTATGTTTTCGGTGTTGGAGTTTGAGATTCTTTTGAAGACTGAGGTCACAGATAATCACTCACAGTGCTCCAAAAAGTGCACATGAGGTGTGAGCGTGCTCAGACGTGTCCACCTGTCTTTACTTCCTGTCATCGTCCTGACTCTGTGTGTGGTTTGTCGTTGCACAGCCCTCCAGCAGCAGAGACCTATAATTCCCTGCGAGGGCACAACGCTGGGCGACCTGCAGCGCCTCTTGCTGGAGAGGAGGGGGCGGGTCCTGTCGGCGCTTGAGGACCAGAATATCGCCACCCACCTGATCCGCCACACCCTTGGCGACGACGGGTATGGAGCGGTAGCTCCAAATCGTCTCGCCAAGATGCTGAGTCTGCCTGTGGATCTGGCCCGAAGGTACCGTGATGACATCACTATCACCATCATTCACCTGAATGAGATCTAACACCTGCAGGTGATTACCTGCTTGGTAGTCACCCCGCTGACCAATCAGCAGCAGGCGTGCTCATTCCAGCGCTGATCTTCATCCTTTTCCTTAACCGTATCCCAGCTCTGAATGGTCGAGGGGTGGGACACACCTGGACAGGTAGCTGATCAGGTGTTTCTGTTATTTTGTCTGCCTTCAAGAAGACCAGAACTCGACACACACACAGGTCTGAGAAAAGCTCCACGAACGACACCGGAGCTAACCTCACTTTTCAAACATCGCTCTTCAGGTGTGGAGCAACACAGTGAGCATGCTCAGTGAGTTGATGTTCCGCACTTGGAGTGGAGAAGTGGCGCCACCTCCTGGTGGCACACTGAAAACACCTATCTCGCCTGAGGCTACGGCTACGTCCACACGTACCCGGGTATTTTTGAAAAATTTTCTATGCGTTTGCACTTTTCGTCCACACGTAAACGGCGTTTTCAGTAACTGATAACGGAGATTTTTAAAAACTCCGGCCAGGGTGGATAATTTCGAAAACTTCGTTTTTGCATTTACGTGTGGACGACAAAAATGGAGAAAACGCAGAAAACACAGCGTCAAAGGTGTGCGCCTTTTTTGACGTCACACTGTGCGTCACGTTATTGTTTCGGTGAAATGAATTTCTACAATACTGTTACTGTTAATTCTACTCTCTGCAGTGTTTAAATGCTTACATATACACACAGTTACTGTCCCTCCACACTCGACTCGGTTCTGCTTGTCACTACCCGATCTGTACCACGCATGTGTGAAAGGTGTCTACTTCCAGTCGAAGTATTTTACGATAGTTACAGGTCAGAGTATCTGTTAAGATGTTAAGAAAAACAAGTATCTCTTAAAATGTTTCCGATAATGAAACATTTAATATATTGTAGACAAAAACAAAAAAATAAAAAGATAGTTACGGATCAGGACTCCCCGATCCTTACTGCGCATGTGCAATGTTTTCTTCTTCTTCTGTTCGTTTAATGGAGGTTAACACCCCAGTGTACGAGGACACTGTCACCTGCTGACTGAGCGAATGAACCGTATTGTAAACTGAATTAGCGTAATCACAAACGTGTGTTTAATTTGATTTATTGATAGTCGAGTGTGTTTATGCTTGTCTGTGTGGAGAGGATTGTTGGAATAGTGATGATGACGTCCGCTATCACTGTCAATTGTTAGTAAACACTTCATCTGGCTGGTACCAATCGGGTTTCCGGTACAGATCGGGTAGCGACACTGCTTCTATGGAAAGTAAAAAAAAAGAAAAAAGACACTGCTTCTATGCCCCATCCTTGTTTACTTTTTCCCACCGAGGTTTCTAGACTTCTGATTGGCCAACATTTCTACACGGTTAGGAATATAGCGCCACCTGTTGCTTTGGCATGTTCATAGCAGCGTTTTCCTTCATTTCTGCGTTTATGTGTGGACGGGATTATTTTTTAAAACGAAAATGGAAAATCTCCGTTTTCAAAAATACCCGCGTACGTGTGAGAATCACCAATCGGAGACACAGCAGGACTTCCTGTGAGGAGGTGATGGTGGCTTCTCTCTGTGCTTCTCAGACTGTTGCTGTTTTTACTCGTTAATAAAGTTCCTGTTTGACTTCCTGTAGGTCCGGCCTGTTTTTTTCGCCAGAGTTTCACTTCCTGCTTATCCTTCAGCGTGTTAATGCCGGCTTGTAAATGATAAAGCAGCATTGAAACAGGATGCGAGAACTTACCTGCCTGTAGCAGAGGAGGGGGGTTAACCAGCGCCATCTACAGGCTGAACACAAACATGTGGCTTCCCTTCAGAGTGGGATGAATTGATGCCCAGAGTGTAACCCTGATCACAACTATTCTAAAATGTTGTTCACAGGACAAACTTCACAGATTGTCCCAGAGATTAAACCAGTGGTTCCCAAACTTTTTTTGCTGGGCCCCCCTTTGTTTTACAAGAAAAAGTTTGGTTTGGAAACATATTTGGCGATGCTTCCTCTCCTGCTTTGCGTTTGTGTGGGAGCCCCGTAAAAAACCTGTCCATGATGCTAGCAGTGTCCATGCTCGATGGGTGACGTGTCCGGTGAGTCTGCTGGCCGTGCAAGAACTTGGAAGTTTGCAGCTTCCATTGTGTACAGATCCAAACTGCACATGTCAGCCTTTTAGTGTGGGGGGTCTAACGGTGTGTTCACACCGAACGCGATGGACGCGAATAGAGCGTCAGGTTTACATGTAAAGTCAATGGAAAGGCGCGATGACGCGCGATTGCGGGTCCCGCGAAAATTCGGAAGCAGATTTGCGTCGCGAAAACGCCAAAACGCGTGAAACGCGCGTCAGTGTAGCGCGTCTGGCGCGTTTGACGCGCGAATAAAACCACGCGCGTGAGTTTTTGTGTTGCATTTTGTGCATACGCGCGTTTCGCGTCTACCGCTCGAGTTGGAAAAATCTGAACTCCAGCGTCAAATCGCGCCGCGACAACCAATCAGGAGCCTGGTGACGTGGCTGTTACCTAGGTCAAAGGGGCAGATCCAGCCAAAGCCTTTCATACTTCAATGGAGGGGAAGGCTAATCAATGCGGTAGCAAACAACTCGGAGCTGTACAACACCAGCTGCTTTCAGTACCGAGACAGGAATAAAAAGGACCGAGCTTGGAGGAAGATATGTGAAGAGATCGGGCAACCTGGTAAGTTCATTCATTTCTCTTTTGAAAGTTTTCACTGACCCGGGGAAGCAGCACAAAAGCTAGCAAGCCACCGCTATTTTCCCACTGACGTACAAATACCGTTCTGCTTTTATGCATGTTGTCATTTAGGAATATATTTTATTGTTTATTAATAAACAGCACACAGTGGTCCCGCTGTTCATCCGTCACTGCTTTGCTTTTTCGCTGATTTTTTATTGCACAGTACAGCATTGCATTCTGCAGCCTGATTGACAAATCTCCTGCGCTTGCCAAATTTATCACGTTTGGTTTTGATAACCATCGCGTCCAATAGAAAAAACAGCACAAAAACACCCATAACTATGAGCCTCATTCGGAAATAGACACCTGCACCGTGAGGGAAAAAGGCGCACGAAAGTGGCAGGCAGATGAAGACAAACCGCGGCATAATAATACTTTTACGTTTTGCAATCTACAAAGGTTTGCACTTTGAGAATCAATTGTGAGAACTGTGACCAGGGGCTAGTTATTCTGAGAACCCCTGCAATAAATGAGGGACCACTGTCTACTCTACGATTATTATATCCAACCTGTTAACATTTAATACTGTATTGATAGAACCAACTGATTCTGCAGCAGAGCATCCCCAGTCCCTGAGCTCCTGCTGCTGCACCCACAGATATGTACAGCAAGCACTGATACCTTTTTAGTCGGTGGGATTCCCTTGTGATCACCTTTACTAAATATCTACAACCAATCTGATTATATCCTGTTATTGTTTTTTTTTTTTTTTCAATGTTGAAATTAAAATCTAGTAGCAGCCTTCTCATTTCTTTGTGTTTTGTGCTGTTTTACAGGCCCACAGGGGAGGACGGCTCCGAGGCAGATGAGGGACGGGTCCCAGGACGGTCCATCGGCGGTGGAGCTGGCCATCCTGGAGTCCCTGAAGAGGCCACACCAGTCTCCAATGGAGCATTTCCTCCTCAGCCTTGTTCCTGCTCTGGAGAGCAGCTGGTCCTTTTTATTCCTGTCTCTCTGTAAATACTTATATTTTATATATTTATGTTTAATGTTTTTCTGTTTGAGACTTTTAATATTATTTCAAATAAATGTTTATAATGACTAATGTCTCAGTTCTACTACACAGCAAATGTTGGCACACGACTTGACACATGTAGACTTTATTTCATATTATACTAATGACAAAATATACTGATACAGTGGGATGCAAAAGTTTGGGCAACCTTGTTAATAGACATTATTTTCCTGTATAAATTGTTGGTTGTTACAATAAAAAATGTCAGTTAAATATCATACAGGAGACACGCACAGTGATATTTGAGAAGTGAAAAGAAGTTTACTGGATTTACAGAAAGTGTGCAATAATTGTTTAAACAAAATCAAGCAGGTGCATCAATTTGGGCACCACAAAAAATAAATGAAATAAATATTTAGTGTATATCAATGTGTGTGTCTCCTATATGATATGTGGGGTGCCTTTGTCTGGATGTGCTTCCCATCCAGAGCTGCACAGCACAGAGGAAAGTTCCAGCGCTCCTGGAATCCCTCTGTGATGGACCGCCAGTCTCCAGGTGAAGGCACAGCCATGAAGTCGTCCACTAGACAGTCCCAGATGGACGTCGCTGCCTGGGGGGTGATCTGACACACCGACTCTGTAACTGAACGCTTGGTGCTGAAGGAGTCCGCGGTGACAAGGAACCTGGACAAAATTGTTCAAAATCAGTATTATGTGTACTGCAGTTACAAAATACATTATTCAAATTCCAAAATACTTTTGTGATGTCAGATTTAAATCACAAAACATGAATCTTACATAAAACCTTTTGTAATTATAAGGATAATTACAAAATGTATATTAGATCATATCTAAAACAGTTGTTTTGTTTTAACTTTAACATATCATAATTTGATTGGTAGCAACTTTCACAACTACAGTGAGCCAATCACTCATAATTCCTAAACATGTCAATCAGGTAGGAATGAAGTAAGACATTAATAGAAATAAAGAGTTGTATGTTGACATGTAGCCCTTTCCTTGCTTAAATCATTAATATTTTTGAAAAATTAATCTGTGATAAGACATAGCTTATCAAGATAGAACCATGTAACTAGAGATGAACCAAACTGTTCACAGTTTTATCTAACTCTGTTTTAATAAAGGATGGTGACCCCTGTTATAGAGTCTGACAGCTGCAGGGATTATATACAAATATTCAACTATCCCAGAATCAAACCAGGTCTAAATAAAAAGGAGTGAGTATCACTACAAGGTTAACTCAGTGGTCCTAATGCTACAGTTTGATATCAGCAAACACCGAGCGCATACATTGATGTGACACCACAGCCATGCTATCATTCAAACACTGATAACAGCATAAATCGAATTAAATCGGGACTTGATGAGACCTTCTGAGTATCACTAGAAATATTATAAAGAGTCGTCTCTGTACCACAGTTTGCTTTCAGTAAACACCGACAGCATTCACTGTTAGCATAGCACATCCATGTTAGCAGTGTATAACTGGATGGATTAGCATATTAGCACAGATATCAATAAAGGACTACCGTATTGACCACTTTTACTAACCTCAGGCAGACGGACAGGCGCTCTGCAGGTGGGATTGAGCGTCTGTAGTTGGTGTCTAGGCGGGCAATGCTGGGACCGACGAGGGACAGCAGGTCCTCAAACTGGCCGACGGTGATAGCGCTGGAATCGGCCGTCATCCAGGCGCAGCTCCTGGAGCAAGTGGTGAAACTCACCAAACTGCTCATGCCTCTGGAGGACCTGATGGACCCAGGTACGGCGAGGACGTCTTTCACGCTGCTGCTCTGCTCTCCACAGTACATAGAGAAGGGAGACTCTCTCTTCAAGCGCTAGCTCGACAGCTGCCATCTTGCAAAACCAGGTCTGGCACAACTCCCTCCCACATTCCTCCCACATTTCCGGTTCACGCGCGTCAAAATATGATATTTTGACGCGCGTCAAAATATGATATTTTGACGCGCGATGGATTTTTCTTGGACACGCGTTGAGACGCGAATGTACACGCGTCAAATTAGGGGCGTTTGGGGCGTTTTATTCGCGTCCATCGCGTTCGGTGTGAACACACCGTAAGGCACACGTGTGCGGTGGAATGGGTTATCTCAGCGAACGATATGAGAGTAATGAGTCTTTTGTGTTTGTAGAAAATGTTTCAGAACTTAGAGTTCAGCTCATGAAAAATGGGAGCAAAAACAAAAGTGATGCATTTATATTTTTGCTCAGTGTATCTGCCAAAAGAAGCTTCTTCATTAGTGGAGAAGCCATGAAATAACCATTAATTTTCTACTTCCTTCCTCAGTCTCACTGAGTGAAAAGATAAAAATCCCTCCATGGCAGCTCTTTTGATTTCAGGTGCTCGCAGCAGGAAGCTCGGGTTACATTTAAACAGTGCAACTCCCTGAGGAAGAGGAGGGGTGGAGCTGCCCAGCTTGCCGCGCAGTCCGGAATAATCCTTCCACCCAGAGCGGACAGGTGTGGATGCTCCCTCCTGGCTGATGGAGATCATGTTCTGGACTTTGTGGAGAAGCTTAGACATCAATGTTTTATTGAACCAGCAGGAGAGGACCTAAAGTCCAGTGTCCAATGAGAGACCCGTGTTAGTTATGGTGACACTGCAAATTCTGATATCTAGGTAAATACAGACCATCATCACTGACACACTGTAATCTGAATACTGTGACCTGCTCCTGAATGACCTGCTCTGCTCACAGCCAATCAGATCGGGCGTGTGCCCGTCAGAATCAGACGCCACAGCTCAGAGTGACAGAAAATAAAATTTAATCAACAATTTTTACAAAATGAAACTCGTTTACAAAAACATTTAAACTGCAAACCAATCATGTCATCAGGCCACACCCTCGCAGCTCACAGAGCTCAATCACTGGACGATACTTGGGGGCGTGGCCGCACAGAGACTCTACAACAGGAAGAAACGGTGGCGTGGGGAACCAGCCAATCGAGACCGGGCAACATGTTTGTATCAAACAAACGGCTGCCGACCTCTGACCTCGGGAACCACACTGAGCATGTGTGACGACCAGCAGGACAGGGCTGGGCTCTGAATTACAGTGTCCAATCAGAGGGCAGCATTGACAACGAGTCACCGGCGTGGGGGTGGGGCCAGCAGCTGCGTCGCAGTGACAGACTCCGGGAACAGGTTGTGGTAGGTGGGCAGGGGCACGTACGCCGCGGTGATCATTTTACCTGGAAGGACAGGTAAGAGTGTGTCAGAGGTGCTCTCTGATTGGCTGACCAACGACACACAGGTCATGTGACGTGGAATCTTACCAGCAAAGAATCTCCCGTGCAGGGCATTGACGGCAGCCATGGCGGCTGGGATCGAAGGACACTTGACATAGACGTTTCCCTGGAAACAGCAGAGGTCAAAGGTCATCGCAGTGAAAGTAAACAAAACCAAAAGTGAAAGAAACAAAAGTCAGACTTTAGGAACAAACGAAGGTCAGAGTCAGGAAAATAAAAGCTTTGCCCCAACAAACTTCACTCTCTCCACCGCGGCCGCAGCAAGGAGCTCACGACTACCGGCTGAGTCGATAAGGTCAGAGGTAAGAGGTCAGGTTCTTACCTCAGTGGAGTTTTTGTCAACGTAAATGTGAACAATGCCGCCATGTTTGTTACACTCCTCTATGACGTCATGCTGGATGTCCAGCTCCCACCCAGGAGCCTCCTCACTGAAACACACACACACACAGGTCAGGTGAGGCCTACAGGTCCTCCTCCTCACCTGTGGACACACGTGGGCCGAGGTATTTACCTGCTGGGGTTAAACATGTTGGACAGCTGGAAGCAGTGCGTCGCCAGCGGCTGAGACGGGAGGTTCAGAGCAGGAGAGTTCATGTTCATGTTGAGAGTCGGGTTCATGGCCGCTGAAAGAATCCGACACTTCACATCAGTGAACAGGAACCAACCAGCAGCCAACAGGTGTGACACGAGTTTCTCGTGTTGCTCCAAATCACGTCAGTCATCTCAAGGAGCTTTAGATGTAAATAATACAGACAAACCCCAATAATCATACGAGACCCTATGAGCATGTTACTATGAGGAAGGAAACTCCAGGCACGTTTTTAGCATCTACGTGGATGTTAAAATCACCCACAATAATTATTTTATCTGAAATCAACTAAATCAGATAAAAGTCTGAGAAATCAGACAAACTCTGTGTAAGGCACAGGTGGACGATAGATGATAACAAGTCAGACTGGTTTCTGAGTTTTACAGCTGGGGTGGACGAGGCTAAGCATCAGGCTTTCAAATGAATTAAAAGTCTGTCTGGGTCTTTCATTAATTAATAGGCTGGTGTGAAAAATTGCTGCCACACCTCCCCCTCGGCCTGTGCTTCGAGGTTTCTGGTAGTTAGAATGGCTCGGGGGTGTTGATTCATTTAAACTAACATAATCATCCTGCTGCAACCAGGTTTCTGTAAGGCAGAGTAAATCGATTTGTTGATCAATTATTAAGTCATGTAATAGGGATGACCGATCACATATTACGTATCAGTCCCATACTGACCTAAATTACTGGATTGGATATTGGAAAGAAACAAAAAATGTAATCCGATCCATTAAATATCACAAAAGCACCTCACAAAACTTGCGACATGGCGTAACTCAGCTCATAACCTCAGCACGTCGGAGCAGTGTGCCTCACGTGATAGAGCGGCTGTGGCGTGCGAGACCTGTTGGCGCTCTGGTTGAGTATTTGTAGCCTCGCTACCAAACCGGCATTTCATCTCTGAGGAAGTTATCCCAGACAAGTAAAGCAAGTGTGTAAGTTCATCTCTGAATGTTTGTAAAGCATTCCCACGTTAAGCTTAACAACCGATATATGGAGCGACTGCCTCTCCTGCTGCTACTTCAATGTGAAACTGATCAATGATCAGCTGATCGGCTTTTCTGTCGCGAGTCCGTCTCTCTTGTTTGCTTTTGGCCCACTTTGCACCAGAAAGAGGAAACCAGCGGCTGAACAACAGCAGCACGTTTAAGCTTGATCAGCTGTTGTTAGAATTTATTTAATATTACTTTCTACACCAGGATCTTTTTCTACAGCTGACGGCTGGTAACTGTGCAGGGTTTAGCCAGGGGGGCCGATAGGGCATGAACAGGGAAAAGGGGGCACAAAGACACACTTTTCTTTCTTATTCTCATTTAAAATGTCGAGCTTTTAACAAATAATTATCTGAATCTTACAACCAGTTTGAATCTGATGTAAAATGTATAGAAGTCCATTACTGTATATATAATATACCCCAGTAAGCTGTAGTACTTTTTCCTTTGGGAACCGTCTGTGCAGTCTGCAGTTCTGCTGAAGGAAGATGTTGAATCTATTTAATTAAGCATCACGAGGTGGGGGGTGGGGGGTGGTTCCCTATTTTTTTTTTGCTCAGAGTGTGCAAGCCTGTTGGTTAGGTTGCTTAATATTTCCACTAAGTAAAACACCAGAATAGGGAGGATGCTGCAGGTTTACGTTTGTTAGATTGATCAGTTTTGCTGATCTGTGACATATTTTGGCTGCAGTGTATTTCTTGCATACAGGTTTAACAGAATAGCTTTAGTTTAGTTTTTTAAACTTAAGTATGAACTTATACAAAATGCAGCAAGACATAAAAAAAAAACTGTTTTATTGATTTAAAAAACAAAACAAAAAAAACACACTATATCGGATTCATATCGGTATCGGCAGATATCCAAATTTATGACGTCGGTATCGGACATAAAAAAGTGGTATTGTGCCATCTCTATCGCGTACTAACAGAGACTTGGAGGAGAGAGACCTAATATTTAATAATCCACATTTCACTGTTTTACTCTTTGGAGCTGACAGTCTCTATGGAGATGGGGTTTCAGGGGGGTTTGGGAGAGAGGTGTGTCAGACTGCAGCTCTGCTTCCTGTCCTGACTCTGTCACATTTTGGGGGGTTTAATAAATTTGGCCAGATTTCTGGAAATGAGAGCTGCTCATCTCCAAAGTGGGATGGATGCCGTCTCTCCTAAAGCCCACGTTGTCGTTACCTGTCACTGCAGCCATGGCTCCGATGGCAATAGCCCCACTCATCTGCAGAGCCTGCTGAGCAGCAGGAGGGATCTGCAGACCAGTACCTGCACACGCACACACAGAAGTCAGAGGTCACACAAACAGTCGGGGTTACAGGTGTGATTTCAGGTGTGACCTCAGGCTCACCCTCAGCCAGGCGGGCCATGAGCTGCAGCCTCCCGGTGGTTCCCAGGTCGATGCCGGTGTGTTCCAGCTCATCGCTGTCAAGGAGGGACGACGCCATGGAGATGTCGGTCCGCTCGGTCACATGACCCACTTTCATGGGTCTCCCAGCTAACTCGAAGCCATTCAGCTGCTCCAGAGCGTTCTTGGCGCACTCTGCATCTGCAAACTGACATCAGAGCACATCGTGTGACGCCCGACACGTCATAACGGGCTCACCTGAATGTGACCAGGTGACCCACAGGTTCACCAATCAGAGGTTGGTGGTTCTGCTCACAGTCTCTGTCACTGGAATCAAACTCACGGTGATGAAGCCGTATCCTTTGGAGCGCTCCGTCTCGCTGTCCATCATCAACTGGATGCTCTCAATCTGAGACACACACACGGCATCAGAGGGTCACCTGAGAACAGCTGAGAGTGTGTGTGAGTGTGTGTGTTCGTCTCACCCGTCCAAATGGCTCAAAGATCCCTCGCAGCATCTCCTCGGTGATGTTGAAGTGCAGCGAGCCGACGTACAGCCTCATCGGTCCAGATGTCCCTTTTTGCAGATTGTTGGCTGCAGCAGCAGCAGCAGCAGCTCGGTTCTTCTCTGCCTGAAGACAGACACACACACACACACACACACACACACACTAAACTTCGAACATTTAGAATACTTTGATGTACCTGAACTTGAGCCTGTCTGTGTGTGTGTTCCTGTCTAGCTATCTTTGTGAGGACCAAAATCTGCATTCTACTATACTTGTGAGAACCAACAGTCTTGTGAGGACACACTCACGGTCCTCACAAGTTTGAAGACATTTTTGAGGCTCAAAATGTGGTTTTAGTGTCAGGGTTACAATTAGGTTTAGGGAATTGTGGCTTAGTTGTACTTGTTTTAAGCTTAGGTGCACGGTCCTAGCGGCCGACTGGACCCTTACTCTCCCTTCAATGTCCCAGTGTGGTTTATATTTTCCTCCTTTGTTTGCTTCCTGCGTCCTGCTGTGTCAGCCTTAGCCATCTGATCCTACAGTCTTAATATGTGAGCAATATAAGGGGAATACAGAGCTTTTGGTCCCCATTTTCTAATAATGCAACCAGTAGGGAAACAGTCTGAAATACTTAATATGTAACAAAACAATAAAAAAGGTCTTATCTCCAACAGGTGAGCCGATCCTCCCTCACCTCTATGGGGGGAATCTCACCCTCACTGAATTCAAGTTTTTATTACATTTTTTTGTTTTATTTGTGCGTTAGTAAACACAGCACTCACACTACATTAGTTTTGGTTGAACTCTTTATTCACACATCAATGTCAGTACTTTCTTAAGCGAGGGAAGATCAGCTCACCTGTCAGTGTCAGAATTAGCCACCAACCCTGGCTACTTTTATTCTATAAAAAAAAACTATAAAAACCAATAAAATTATAAAAATTATTAATAAATAATAAAAGAACAGACCTGTCCCATCCCCCTTTACACCAAATTGCATTAAAACACTTTTTAAAAAAAAAACCTTTTGCACAGGGTCAGGGGCTGGGAAAGCATTATGTCAATGAAGGTCCTCACTGAGATAGTTAAACGGGGTTGTGTGTGTGTGTACCTGTGAGGCCTGTACAATGATGGGAACTCCCAGCAGCCTTTGTCCCGTCAGCCCAATGGCCAGAGGAACTGAACTTGCCTCCACGAACTCTATGTAGGCGATGCCCTTTGACCTGCGGGAGTTCCTGTCTGAGATCATCCTGACGTCCCGAACCTAAACACAGGAGCAACATTAGTTGCCATAGGAACCAACCAGCCGATCCACCGGAGTAATCAGAGTAAAGCCAGTGCAGAGGTAGGGATCGCCGGGACGTTCCCCTGACGGGACCGGCCGCGCCGCGGTTCACATTTCATTAGTATCCATCGTCTGTCTAACATACATATGCATTATGTTTACTGTGTAACCATTCTGCATATGGAGCTCACGCGTCACACACTCAGCCTGTCCCAGAGCGCCGTGTCCTTCCACCGAGGAGCTGACAGCGATCAAGTAAAAAGCTCACACAGCAGAAACATAACTATGGATTCGATGGTGTTCACAGCGTACGTGTGAACTATCACGTATCATAACAGGAAGTGATATCACTTCCCTAAGGTTTAAACCCCTCCAAGGCCTATTACAGTTCTGATTTTTCCAAGTAGAGTAGATTTGAAAACCCTTTCCACGCCGATGGTGGAACGAGTGGGCGGGCTTGAGGGTCCGACTGCTCGCAGATACGATCGGCCGAGGCTCGAGCGCACGGCGGCGACATTCTGTCTCCACCGTTTTCTGTGACCAAACACAAACGTACACTCTGTAGCGTGAACGAGTAAAATAGAAGCAATGAATCAAAAATCACGACAAGAAGAACTCCACCAACCAGAGAAAAGAGAAGTGAAGGAGCGCCCGCGGTGAGCCACGAAAGCATTGAAGGTTTAAACCCCACCAATCAGACGACGCCTGTGGTCAGCACGCGGCGGAAGTGGGAAGAAGAAACTACCCGTGACTTGCAGTCACCCCTACACGCTGAGGAGGCGCTGCAGCAGGCCCACGATAGAAACAGGAAGTTGGCGTCTCACCTTCCCCACCGCAGAGAAAAACTCCTCCAAGTCTCGGGGGCGGATGCGGGCGGCGAGCTGCATGCAGAACACCGTGCGGGCGTCTCGCTCCTCGGGCGTCAGGTTATCGATGGGCTGCCTGCAGAAAGAACGCCATCAACACCAGTTATTGATCCCGTGAGACAGGCACAGACTCCTCCCCTCAGACCCACGCTCTCACCTGATTGGACTCTTCTCCTTCCTGACGGGACTCTTACTCCTCGACCGCCGCCGGCTGAAACATGCACACAGGGTTCTACTGCAGATTCTACTGTTCTACTGAACACTTCCTCTACAGTTTTCAAGTTAAAAGCCTTCCTCTGTGTTAGAGCTGCCACAAACGATTATTTTGATCGTCGACTAGTCACCGATTATTTTTGCGATTAGTCGACTAATCAGATCATCATCCATTGGACGTAAAACGTACAGCTTATTGCACCAGCAGCATCTGCTCTTATATAACTATCATTAGCTTACAGCTTGAAGTGTTTAAGGTCTGTGCTAACTAAAAATAAAGACAAGATGATAGTTTATTAAAGTTTAATGAAATTTGCAGATTGTTTCGGTGAAGTTTAATAAACTCCTTCTATCTAAAATATAACAGGACACCGGAGTAAATTCTCCAGCATCTCACACTTCTGATAATCAGCTGTCTGCTTGACGTTTATTCAGCTGTGTAAAAACTTTAATCTCAGCCAAACAGATTTACTCAGGAACAAATAAAATACTGAAAAAGCCAAACAATAACATTTAAGTTATCTAAGTGAAAGACGGCGGTGGGTTTGAAAACGATCTGCCGGGAGTCCGGTGTTCTCACGGCTCTAGTTAGCCTAGCCCCCGGCTAGCTATCGAGCTAGTGGGTAACAGACGTCTCCGAAAACGTCGGAGCGCTTTTGAACATATGTTAAACGTTTATTTTGTGACCCAGAAAGAATAATGAGAGTAATATTAAAACTAACTAGCTGCCGCCATTGTTGGAAACTGAGCTGGGCCGCGCTATGAATTCTGGGATAGGTTGGGCCACGAAGGACACACCCAACTCATCCTTCAAATCTGCTGAAATGAAGGGCGCATTCGTTGGAGTCTTCGAATTTGGACTATCTTCGTCGTGTCGCTGTAACGTAATCAGCCTACAAATGCGGGCACAGGAGGATGCGGTTCCTGAATTTGGACACAGCTTCTTCTTCTTCGGGGTTTAACGGCAGCTGGCATCCTTGTACATGCAGTGCTGCCATCTTCTGTTTCAGTCCGTTATTACACTCTTAAATCCTGCTACTTATTCCTGCGTCTTCTGGGATCTTACAAAGCTTCAAACGACGCGTCGACTATTAAATTAGTCGTCGACGATCTAAATAGTCGACTAATCGTGGCAGCCCTACTCTGTGTGTTAGCTTTTAATGTAAAAAAAAAAAAAAAAAACCACCAGGAAGCAACTTACTGCTTGTGGTGGTCTCTGTAGCGCCCACCGCGCTCTCTGCTGCGGCGGTGCTCTCTGCTGCGGCTACGACTCCTCCGCCTGTCTCGGCTGCGGCTACGTTTGCGCTCCCGACTCCGGCTCCTCTTCCTGTCTCGACTCCGGCTGCGCTTCCTGTCGCAGCTGCGACTGCGGCTGCGTTTCTTCCTGCGAGACACACGGCAGCCAATCAGAACACGTCCCGACGGTCACGCTTTCAGTCTGAGATGGTTTGCACACGTGCAGAGGAGAGTGGATATATTGGATGACAAACGATGAAGACGGTACGACGGCGTGTCAAGGCCACGTCAAGACAACGTGGAGATGTGCTGGTGTTTCAGGACAAACTGCCTCCAGGGTCGTGAGGTCATACTTCTGTTTTAGTAACAAGGAAGTGATTTCTCCTATAGCGCACAGACGCGGCGTGGTGATCGGCGTCAGGACGCTGAAGAGAAGGTGCAGATGCACGGTTACCAATGGTTACAGCCTGGCGCAGTAAATGGGATGGATGTTGCATCACAATAAGAGCTGATGAGTTTGTCTCGCTCATCTTTGTGTAGCGCCTACAGCGGCCGTCTTGAAACAATAGTCATCTCCACATTTCGCCTTTTTTCTCAAAATGATCAATTTTGTTCTTGACGTGGCGCCAACACGCCGTCCTAAGATGGAGCTGCCAAGCAGGAGGAAGAGAAGAAGAGGAGGTGAAGGAGGATATGCAGAGGACTGATGTGACAGAGGAGGATGCTGGGATAGGAGGAGAAGGAGGCAGATGATTGGCTGTGGATGTGCAGGCAGGTGAATACCTCTTGGAGCGCTCGTCCTGTCCGTTGGGGCTCGAGATTTTGGCGTCCTCCTAAGCGGGGTCGACAGAGAACAGCATGAGGTGGTGTCAGGGAGTGTAGGGGGTGGGGGGGACAGGAGAAAATATAAACAGTTTAATGAGCGTCATTCAAACAGGAGGGGGAGGGGCTGTGTGTGTGTGTGTGTGTGTGTGTGTGTGTGTGTGTGTGTGTGTGTGTGTGTGTCAGACACACACACTCCAAAGTCCAGCTGCTCTTCAGGTGTGTGAAACTCCTGTGACGCCCTGAAGCAGACAGGAGGATTACAGCCTTGTTTCCACTCGCACCTTCTCTACTCGCTCGGGTTTTAGGGTTTTCCAGGAACTGCAAGTACCTGGTACCAAAAAAGTACCTGGTACTGTACTCTTTTAATACCTACTTGGCCGGGGATCCAGGAGAGCAGATCCAAAACTGTGATGTCATCAGACTGCATGCCAGCAATTGGCCAGTGAGCGGCATCACTCGATGAGTCACAAGAGCGTCTCCCACACAAAAATCAAACGCGCCATATTTTTAAACCAGACAACGCTGCACAAACCATCCCGCCGTGCAGCGGCGAGGACGCCATCCTCCGCTGTTACGTTGATCGTGTCACATACGAATGACACTACGAGACTTTCGGCCACGTTTCTATAGCAACACGTCGAGGCGCTACTTGTAATGGAAAACAACAGAAAACGAGCTGAGTGGAGCAGGTAGTAGTGGAAAAGAGGCATTAGTCACTCAGAGCCAAGAACCAGAACCAGAGCTTAGGACACGCCCTCACCTGCACTACATAAATAATATCTGATTAAACTGAATAGCTGCACACCTGTGTGAAGTCACACCTGTGTTGTGCAAGGTCACACTGTGCACTTCCTGCAGAGCTGCTGCTCTAAATCGCGGTGCTTCCCTCTGGCAGAGAGCAACGTTGCTGCTCACCTGCACACAGGTAGGCCCCACCCACCCCCACGTCCTGACCACCCCCACGCTAAGCTAAGCTAACTCTTCGACTTCATCTCCCAGAATCCTCTGCACTACCTCACCAGTGGAGGGGGTCGGGATGAGGGGGTCGGACCAGAAGCAGGTGACAGTTTAACCAAGGGAACTACAGTCATGTTACCATGGGCACCAGAGTACAGCAATGCATGATGGGGACTTTTACTACCTTCTGAGTGAGACAGATCACAGTGGCTTTCAGGGGAGCAGAGGTGAGAAATCGTTAGGCAAGTCTACAAAGAGAGATAGATGTGCGTTTAATTATGTGAAGGACGCGTCATCATCAACATCATCATCAGGGTCAGCCGCGCTCTGCTGCTCACAGCGCCACAGCGGATTTCAGGCAGTGTTTGGTCACATGATCACGTATCAGCTGAACCAGCAGCCAGCAGGCGGGCTGTGCTTCGTCTTCATATTCATCATCATTTATAAACAACGGTGAATGTTAAGCAAATGAAACCCAGCGTTAAAAAACGGTGACATTTTATTGGTCGACGCAAAAATGTATGAACACGGAGGAAAATCACAAACGTAACGGCTCGACCGTGACATGAGTGAAGATCAGAGAGGAGACAGGGGGAGGGGCTTAGCGGCCAGAGGTTTTCCATGTTGAAAGGTTTTTCCTTGCCACTGTCACCACGTGTGTGCACACGGGGGGGGGGGGGGGGGGGCGTCTCTGTGCCACTGTCCTTACCTTACAGCACCTGTTCTACAAATAAAGTGGAATTGAACTGAGCTGAGGTTTTTCATGTTGAGGAAAATATCTGAAGGGCGAGGGAGGGCGAGGGAGGGCGCTGCAGGCCCGCTAACCAAAATAATCCAGTGTGAGCTCAGGTTCAAGTGTTTGTCTCTGAAAACAGCGAGGCAGATACACGAGAGGAGGCTGAAGGAGAATCAGTCTGCTTTGGATTTAACAAATAACTCTTGTGACAGAAACCAGTGAGCACTGTGCAAAGGTCTGAGGGTCTGAGGATTAGGACTCAGGTGGAGCTCGGGATTCATCTACAGGAGAGCTGCATCATTACAAACTGAAGTCTGTGTGAACAGGTGACCTGGACGATGTGCAGAAGTACAGGAACGCCATTTACCGTCTGATCACGAGCCGTCCCACTTACCATGTTACTGTACGAGCCGCCCACGCACTCTATCTACTCTATTAAACAAGGCGGGACTCTTTCACTGTTAGTCTGAGCAGTTTGCAGTAAACTCTGTCTCACAGACTTTTTCTTTTGGGCATTTTTAAACGGGCTGTTCCCATTTCTATGACCTCCATAAAACATCAGGGTCACAACACGTTGTGGCGAAGTAAGATGCACATTTTGTAGTCCATTGTCTGCACGTCTGCAGTTTTAACATGGCAGACATCCGGCGCCACGCTGTTAATGAGAGAAGAGCGTGAGGTCATTTCAGTTCTCTGTGCACGGCTCCTCTCTTTTCCTAAGTCCTCAACACGGAAAAGTGAAAGTGATTAGGAATAGGAGATGGGATGGACTTTTGGAACGCAGCCCTGGTGTCAGTCTAGATCCCTGTGGAAGGTCCAGAGAGGAAGTGATGTCAAAGAGCCTTAACGCTGCCAGTAGGTGAAGGAGGAGTTACAAATGAACTTTGAGCTGACATAGTTTTGTTCATTTTCCAGCTCGCTGCGCGACCAATTACTCTGCAGAACTCTGCAGGTGAGCAGCAGTGGGTGGAGCAGCAGAGTTCGGCTGACAGTCTCATGAGCAAAGGACAAACAGACTCTCACCTTCTTGTATGGCGCCTCCAGCATCGCCTCGATGTCCAGGTCATCTGCCATCTTTCTACCTGCGCACCTACACATGCACACGCCGAGATAAAGAGTTTAATCACCTGTCACAGCTGTCCAATAGGTACAAGTTAAATCCATTACCAGCTTATCAGTATCAGTTACCATGGTGACCAAACAGGTAAACAAAAATACCTGGCGACACATGTGTCTGACGTCACTGTTACGCCTGTCAGAATCTACTTAAAGTGTAGAAAACATCATCTGATGACGGGATCAGCAGGTAAACGTTACACCTGGACTCCCGGAGGCTCAGCGTAGCATGACTCAGACAGGTGAACAGCACATGTCTGTGAGCCTAACGTTAGCCTCTCAGGTGAACACGCGCTCAGTGACCCCCCCCCCAGGCCGGAAAACCACCATCGGTGAGTCCGGTGTTTGCGCGGGCTCGGCCGGGAGGCTCCAGGTGAGTGTCACCTGAGTCCTCCACAGCAAGCAGCAAGCTCAGCATGCTAACAGGAGCGGGCCTTCCGCCGTTTCTCCGTGCTAGCGGGCTCCGAGTCGGGCTGAAGCCCGGCGGACAGGCCAGTACCGGGCTTACCTGGATGCAGAGTGGCTCGGCGGGTGTCAGCGAGCAAAACGTGTCTGTGTCCGGGTAACGGAGCCTCTCCGGTGCTCGTCCGGGGGACGCTTCTCTTAGCTATAATGGCGAACGACGGGAGGGCTAGTGTTCTCGCGAGATCTGGATACAGCGAGATCAAAACAAAACAGCCGCGGAGTTACAGAAACTAAAAACTGTGAGACAAACTGAAGCAGTTTGACTTTGACCACGTTAATAAACAGCCAATCAGAGGGCGACACCTTTCGCTCGGGACACGCCTCCCTGAATCTGCCGTTCACAAACACCGCAGCCAAGAATTCAAAATACTAAAGTACTATAAAAATGTCTTTATTATTTCCATCCGTTTCTAGGCTACCCAATCCAAAAATATGACGACGTCAGCTCCCTTTCAACAGTATCCACACGTGGAAGAGCTGCAACAATCTCTCATGATCACAAAACATGTGAATGGAAATAAAAGGATGAATACCAAAAGAAAAGATTCAAATGAGCTCCATGATGGAGCCGCAGAGCAGAGGGAACCTGCTTTCATCATCATCACGATGAAGACTTAAAGACACTCAGTCACACCTGTTCTCACGTGAGTTCTCGAAGAGGTTCTACGTCCTTTGATCTGCACGGTCAGAACATAAAACCCTTCAAACAAACCATCGCTGTGTGGAAATGATGAGTGTGCTGTGGTGCAGTGATACAGAAGTCACAACAAACAGGCAGATTCAGGTGTGTTCACCTTTATTAGAAACAGAAAAGTCACCTGCAACGCACAGGTATGGCAGCATTTCATCAAAGCATGTAAAAACTCAGAGTGTGAACTTCATTCAAACACAGGCATTCAGGTCCAATCATGTACCTGAAGGCCTGGGGTCAAAGGTCAGTGAATGACCGTTCCTTGACACCTTTCAGCTGATCACCACCTGTCATGGAGCTGGACAGGTGAGGGTGAGAGGCTGGCAGAGAGCTCACATTTCTTCTTTCTTCAGTCATTAAAGTCTTTTAACGGAAAACACAGATTCTATTCGACGCCTCATGACCTTTTATGTGACATCACCATTTCATGACCTCATAAGCGTCTCACGCCAGCCAATTAGATGTCATCCTGCTCCGCTCGCTCTCTAGAGGAAACCCACCTGCTGACGATCACTTCCTGTGGAGACAAAACTACATCACTAAAGTGTTTCACCAGCAGGCAACCCTAAACCCCGCCCCCATTACTAGCAACTTGGTCATTGAGGCGGAGCTTCTATTCATCGAGTCACATGAGTCCTCATCAGCTCTGCTCGGCTGATTGGCTGCTCTGCTCTGGTCTCACTCTTTATTTGCAGATGGCTAACGTGGCTAACGGGTAATTGCTCTTAGTTAAGTAGCTCATGCTAACATGTTAACATCCCTGATAACAGGTTGATACGGCAGTGTTGCTGAAACAGGAGCTTTACTGAACCCTGACACTCCTCCTGAAGTGTTGATCAGTGTGATGGACGCTAATGACCTCAGCTGTTACTGAGGGGTGGAGCTGCATGAAGTTGACCTAAAAACCGAAATGTTGGGATGGAAGCAGCTCCTAACCCTGGGTTTCAGCTCCATGGCAACCACTGCTTCTACATCCATGTTCTACGGCTCATCGGGCTCTCAGGTTCAGAGGCAGCGTCTCAAAGGTCACGTGGGTCCTTCCACACTGGCTCCAGGACTATCTCGGGGTGTGATTCAGGGTCTCGTCCTGGTGGGACACGGTCAGAACAACGGGGAGAACGACCAAGCTGCTGCATGGAATGGACCATGTAGGATCTGATGACATCAGTGTCTGAACGGTGCACATCTTGAATCTTCACAGGCCTGAAGTTTAGGAAGAGCAGAGGCTTCACTTAAAGTGTCAGAGCACTGATATGTGGTCGGAGGTTTCATATTGTCCAATGAGGAATATCTGACCTGAAGGACATCAGCATCAACAATCCCAGGAAGTTGATTCTATTCATCTGGATGTACCGTTTTCGGTGGGAGGAGCTAACACTGGGTTCATGATCAGTTGATTTATAATGCACAGACTAACAGTCACAAAGCGAGACAGGTGCAGAAGCCGGGTATGAGTTTGGTGCCCGTTCATAGGGTCGGGGAGCTGCAGTCAGCTGAGCCTGAAGAAGTCACCTGATAATGACGGTTCTCCCACTGACTACATCCAGGTGAACAGAATCAACATTTTGGGATTTCCTCCCCTGAATGATTGAACATCAAGACACGACAGGGAGTTTGAACATTTTGTCTTCTCCTCGTCTAAAATAAGGCACGGTCATTCCAGCTCCATGTTATCCTGCTTAGAGGAGCTCCATGAGTGGTTCACGCATCTGCCTAAAGAGTGAAAGATGCCAGTTCGATGCCTTTAGAGTCAGTCATGAAAAAATGTCCCAAATGAAACACGCTGTGGCCACGGCGCCCCCCGCTGCTGTGTGCAGAAGGCATCAGCTCTGCATGAGTCACAGATCAAAATAATCCTTCTTTATCTGATCCTGTTTTAGCTGTTGGGAGCTGTTTTAGCCCCCCCTATTATCGATAGTTTCAGTTCTGGTTTCTTACCTGGACCTTCAGCTTTCTCAGACACACAGGTGAGTCCAGCTCAGCCTCTGATAGGTCGGCTGGATAGATGATGTAGCACAGCATCAGCTCCTATAAGACAAACACAGGCGGTTCTCTGAGGAAACCAAGAGCAGAGAGTTCGGTCCACGCGGGATCGCTCTGATGGCGTGTACCTTCGACACGTTGGCGGTAATCCTGCTGAGAGCTGCCAGAGAACGCCACGAAAACGGGCGCAACGGTGAGGCCTTGAATGCATCGTCAGCCCGTTCTATTACCACAGAGTAGCTACAGGAAGAGGATGGAGACAAAGTTATGGACCCTAGGAATAATCAGAGAGGTCAAAGGTCACGAGTTTAAAACAGAAAATATGTGAAATACTTTGAAAACAAAGATGCTTCCCTAAGATACGCCCTCCATAGAATCACCGCTGTGTGTGTGTTTGCTACCTGGCGTGGTAGAAAGGTGGTCCTTTCCTGTACAACACTGAAAACAAACACAGCATGATCAGATATCACACCTGGGGTTCGTTCTTCGTACCTCGCTAAGTAGGTTAGCCGGATTAGATTGTTGACGATTTCGCGTGATCCCGGATCGTTCGGTTCCCCGAAGCTCATCCGGGACTTGCTGTCATAGCAACAGATCCGTAAGCGTAAACCTGCTGGGGAGCAGGCTTACTTTATGTAAACAGGATTAGATCGCGGCCACGCAGGTATGTCCGCTTCATTTATACGAAAGCAACAGCGATATTCCACCACTGTTTCACCATAAATAAATAACATCAATGTAACTGAAGATAATGCAGCACCTGATCCATTTATTGATTTCACACAGATACATACAGGTCATTTCCTAAAAAAGGGAAATGTACTATTAACATTCTATTACATGTATGTGATTATTACAGATGTAATTCATATTTCAGAGTAGTAATTGTAAATTACTTCGTGTAATCAAGATGAGAGACCACGGCTATAAAAGCGAAGGTGGATTTGGGAAGCCTGTCGCAGCCATGTCCTGTCCGTATACGCGACCAACCCATTGCGGAAGGTGCAAGATTGATAAGGAGAGTTTACAGAATCCAGCGTATATTGCGGGACAGACAGGATCCTTTAGCTCAGCGCGACAGTGTGCTCATAGAGAGATATCGATATTCCCGTGAGGGTATTATTTACTTAACCAACTTGTTGACGAGGGGGTGCAGGACCACCACCTGTCTTTTTTTGCTCTGCCCTTTTCTTGGTTGCTGTTATAAACAAACAGATTATTTCAGGGTCTCTTTCCAAGAGACTAAAAGCAATATAAGTGATAAATATTACCATTCTGTAGAATATTCTTATATTTCACTTTTACTTGTTCCCATGTTCTAGTGGGTCCTGTTGTGGCTCTAATGTGAAAGAGGATATAATGTAATATAATAAATTTACCCTACCACCTACTGGTGTTGGCCAGAGGGGCCGATGGCGCGATATGGCAGCCTGGCTTCTGTCAGTCTGCCCCAGGGCAGCTGTGGCTACACCTGTAGCTGCCTCCACCAGTGTGTGAATGTGAGAGTGAATGAATAGTGGCATTGTAAAGCGCTTTGGGTGCCTTGAAAAGCGCTATATAAATCCAATCCATCATTATTATTATTATTATTATTATTATTATTAAATTACTTACGAGTTTAATTTGTCAGCAACTTTCTGCCAGCCCTCTCTCCTTGCTTTTGCAGCCTTTGCAGTGTTCCCTTGTGTTCTGATTAAACTCTGAAACTCCTGAAATCCCTCAATCAAGAGTTCTTGCTCTGCTGCCGAAAAATACCGAGCGCGCTCCATCGACATTTTTGCCGACCAATCAAAGGGTTGCCGATCAATGTTTCTACTATCGATGCGTAGCCCCTGTTAAGCCACCCAGTGATCTCACATTACTTCATCCAGCTGTACTAATCGTCAACAGCAGGTGTGTTCGGAGCACCGGAATAGCGAGCTCAAAGTTAGCGCGATGATTTGATCTTGGATGTAGTAAGCAAGGTACGAAGAACGGACCCCTGGCCAGTCATATTTTAGACTCCGCCCATGAGTTTAGGCTCCATCTCTGGGGTTCATTCACGTTTTCTGACTAATAGCAAGTAGAGCAGGGCGATATGGCCAAAAATATTTATCACGATATATATTTGAAAATTTGCGATAACGATATAACTGACGATATAATTGATGTGAGACAAAATACAACTCCACAACTTTACTAGCGCAAAAAAAACCAACATCCATTTATTTTCACTTAAACAAGCAGCTGTTTTTATGCATTAAAGCTTTATAAAAATGTAACAGTGCAAATGCAAATTCCTTGCTGAAAGTTTGACCAAAAGGCATTTCCAGTAGAAATGGGCTGACATATCCTGAGCATAACCATGTATAATATCCACTGAAGTTAAAAAGAGGAGCTTTGCAACATTAAACTGCAGTGAGCCAAATAAAAAAGTCAAATACATATTTTTCGGACCATAAGGTGCACGGGATTATAAGGCACATTAAGCGAAACAAAGCAGTCAGATAAATCAAACTTTATTAAACTCATTCTTCTTGCTTCCTCCACTTCTGTACCATTGATTCATTAATGTTGAATTCTCTGGCAGCTGCTCTATTCCCATGTTGTTGCAGTATATTAATGACTAACCTCGTATTGTGGATGGATTATCTCAGTTGTTCTCCTGACTGAAGTTTGGTCCGTTTACAGCATCCTGCCATGCGATTGCATTTGTCTCTAACCATGAAGAACCTTCACGTTAACTTTTATAAGTGGAAAAGTGTTAGTGTTCGTCCTCCAGCTTCACTGTTTATGTTATGCTAACATAGCTGTGTCGCTAGCGATCACGTAGCACATCATTATATACCAGCTAGTCCAACTTCAGTAACCCTACAAACGTCACTGCTGTTTAGTTTCCTGTCTTCATTTATGTTGGAAGTGATAGCAGAGCTGTACGTTTGAATGTTTCAGAAATCTCTCAGTCAGAACATGCTATGTCATGTTTAGGTGGAAACTAGTGAGCTAACTTCCTGCTAACTTCTAACTCCGCTGAATTTAATAAATCCTGTTTTCATGGATGCCTGGATGTTAAACTTGATAGTTACACCTGGTAAAGCAGCAACGCTGATCATTTTATTACAGATGAAAGAATTTAGACAGTTTTTAACTCTCAGTGATGCTGCAGTGTTCGTTTGACTTTGGGACCTGAAAGGATGGAGTTTAGGACCCAGATCATTCCCAGATTTACGAGCACCTTAGTTCAACAAATACCGCTTGCATGTTCTACAAAAAAAAAAAAAAAAGTGCTTTGGTGGGTATCTGATGGACAAACACCAAACCAGTTCCACATCACTGAAGTGGCACCATTTTTACAAACCAATTCTGGTTCATCGGTTTTATTCAAAGATCTGCCGTGCTTTTTCGGCCATGTGCGTATGAAAACAAAAGCACTGCGCATGCACGTTTTACCCAAATTCTATCGCGATATTTCATTTTCTTATTGTTGCCTAACATTATACCGGTATTACCGTGAACGGTATGATATCGCCCAGCCCTAATAGCAACCCCTACCCAAGTGTTTGTGTGTTTGTCTTACTGAGGTCTACGCCATACTTGGCTCCGCCCCCTCCTTTAGGGACCCACCCCTTGCTGCGGAAGTGATGATAGACTGCATAGGAGCTGATGAAATCAGGACGCAGGGACCGAAACGTCCTCCACAGCTGCACGATGGACAGGGGTTCCTGACCAATCAGAGGTTAGTAGAGCAATAAGGTCAGAGTGGGAGGAGCTTTGAGTGAAACACATGAGGCGGAGAGAGAGAGACAGTTACCTGCTGCTGGTAGACGGACAGGCAGCCCAGACTGTAGACCAGGAAGAAGGCCTGAGGGCGACACAGACAAAGAAGCTGAACCTGTTGTGACCCCAACAGCAGCTCTGAACACCTCACTGACATCTCAGCTTGTTCAGGTGAAGCAGGAGCTCACTGCTGTCAAACCTGACGGAGTTGAGGATTGTTGGTAATGTAGGACCTGCTGTGTGTCTGACACCCCTGGAAGTAACTGTGAAACCTGCTCAGTGCAGCTGAAAGCCTGAAACCACACAACCTTCAGACAACCATCACCATTATCTACCTGTGGGAGTGGATGATGCTGTCATCGTGGAGGTGTCTAAATTCTTTCATCTGTAATAAAATCATCAGTGTTGCTGCTTTACCAGGTGTAACAATGAAGTTTAACATCCAGGCATCCATGAAAACAGAATTTATGAAGTTTAGCAGAGTTAGAAGTTAGCAGGAAGTTAGCTCGCTAGCTTCCACCTAAACATGATATAGCATGTTCTGACAGAGATTCAAACGTACAGCTCTGCTGTCACTTCAGACATAAATGAAGACAGAAAGCTAAGCAGCAGTTTGTAGGGTTACTGAAGTTGGACTAGCTGGTATATGATGATGTGCTACGTGGTGGCTAGCGACACAGCTATGTTAGCATGACATAAAAACAAGAAGAAAAACAATATCTGAACACCTGAACCTGAAGTTCTACTTAAACAGCTGTTTGCTCAACTGGAAATCTCCCCCCCCCCCCACACACACACACACACACGTCAAACACGACTACATGAGAAAAACGATGCATTACCTCCTCCAGACTGAGCTGCAGGTACTCGGAGAGAAAGAACGGTGTCCGCCTCACCTCCCTGACCCCGCCTCCAGTCTGCGCGTACATACACAGTGATCAGATGTTAACTCCAGCTTCCTGCGATCATTAAAACAAGGACTGTTTTTCTCCTCCACCATGAAGACCCACCTCACTGTCAGAGACCACCAGGAGGAAACCAGGACCAGGAACCAGAGGAGCAGGATCAGGATCCGAGTCAGGATCACAGTCCAAACTGGAGTCGGAGTCCTGTTCTGAGCTGGAGGTGTTCACAGAGAACTGGTTCACACAAACTGAACTGCATCATCTGAATAAACCTAGACCACCTGACTGTGCTGAGAGCCATAACACGAGGAGAAACCACATGGACCCGTTTATGAACTTTGGCCTGAATGCCATTGTCTGCCTGCACAGATGTTTAGAGTCAAATTACTGACGATAATCGGCCAAATTCAGCCGAAGAAGCAACGACATAGTGTTTTCGTTTTAGGTTTTATTTGTCCTCTCATGTTTGTCAGGTAAAGGAAGCAGAATCTAAAATTGACTGATTTTTAAATGGACCCTGGGTGCAGTGAAACAAAACACTACCTGCAGCTTCTCTTGGCCTCCGGCTCGACCTCTGACCCCCGTCTTGACCTCTTCATCTGGGGGCTGACTCCTCCTTCTTGCTCCGGCTCCTCCTTCCCCCTTTCACCGTTCTCCTCTGCCTCCCCCTCCCCTCCCATCTGGTTCCTCACATCCTCCATTTGTATTGGCTGAGAAAGCCTGAGCAGGGTTTGATGAACAGCCTCTTCATCCCATCCCTGAGCAGACAGAGCTGACCCCACCCACTTGAGCAGCTCCTCATACCTGTGAGGTAAGAGGTGACATCACTGTGTGAGCAAACGACAACAGGAAGTGGTGTGATTAAGAATATAGACAGGAAGTGGTGTCACTAACCTGGCCTGTGAGACCACAGGTAGAAACACGCCTTCGTGTTCTGTAACAGAAACAGAGACCAGCTGACTCCAGAGAGCAGCTCTGATTGGAGGAGGCCGGAGATGATGTCATTGTGCAGGTGTAAACTCACGCTCCCATTGGTTGGAGATGTTGTGCTCCGGTCTGGATCTGGACAGAACCCCTTTACCAAAGTAACCCTGAAAAGAGCACAGGTGTTCAGCTGTCAGCACCTGGCTGCACTAAGGTGGATACAGGCAGAGCAGTGGGCGGGACTAAGCCTCTTTCCAATTTGATTGGCTGAGCTGTGAGCACACATGAATGATTGTCATCTCTAAAACCTGAGCCCTGTTTCAGTCCAGGGCGTCGCTGTGGAGGACTATAAATCCCTCAGAGTACACACTGATAATAAACTGGACTGGGTTTTAAACACCTCTGCTCTCTACAGGAAGGGCCAGAACCTCTGGGGTCCTTCAACATCTGTCTGACAATGCTCAGGATTTTCTATGAGCCTGTTGTGGTCAGCGCTATCCTATGTGCTGTTGCATGCTGGGACAGCAGGTTGAGGGTCGCAGACGCCAACAGACTGAATAAACTGATCACAAGACCAGTAATGCTGTGGGGACGGAGCTGGACTCCGTTAGGATGGTGTCTGAGAGGCAGATGTTGTCCAAGACAAAGACAATGCTGGACAATCTCTCCCACCCACTCCATGACGTGCTGGCCAATCACAGGAACACGCTCAGTGGGAGACTGAGATTACCCATAATGCACCACTGAATGACACAAGAAGTCATTCCTGCCTGTGGCCATCTCTGTGCAACTCCATCTAATACACACACATGGTGGAGTAGTTACAGTGTTTGTACGTCCTCCAGTGAAAACAACGTTTTACAGGTTAGAGTGAAAAATGTCAATCATGTATATTTAATCTCTGTAATAATCTGGATATTTATCATTCAGCTATTTGTTTAGTAGTGCTATTTCTTATTTTTTGTGACTTTGTAATATATTGTATTTAATTTATGTATTTAATTTAGTTGAGTCTTTTATTGTTCTTACTCTTATTAATAAAGGATTCTGATTTAGTCATAAGTGCATCAATTCAATTTTATTTATCCAGCGCCAAATCACAACAACAGTCACCTCAAAGTGCTTTATATTGTACAGTAGATGTACAATAATACACACAGAGACAAACCCAGCAATCATATGACCCCCTATGAGCAGCACCTTGGCGACAGTGGGAAGGAAAAACTCCCTTTTAACAGGAAGAAACCTCCGGCAGCAAATTGCTGATGCACCTCACACACTGCACCTGCTGGTCAGGATGTGACGTCAAATTGTGCGCTCGACACCAGGACCAGTGACAAACCAACTCTATTTCAGAAAGACACAACTTGTGTCCCAGCGGCCGGTGCTCACTGGAATAATTAATTATACTGGGACCTGGAGTGGAAGAAAATTTGGACCTTACCATAGAAAACTCCTGTTAGCCAACACAGTAAAGAAAATTCCTTTTAAAATCAAATAAAAATCATTCATTGTTTTGACCCCACCAGAACTTTTCTTGTAGGATATAAAAAAGACTGATGCTAACTGTTCATTTTGTTTCCTGTCAGAAAGAAGAGATTCCTCACGTGTCTTTGTTTATGTTCTTTATCTCTCCTGGCACGATTTCTGTGCCTTTGTTGTTTCTATGATCTATTCTGACCGCTCTCTCTGTTATGGAAAATATTGTTTGGCTTTTTTGACCCTGGAAATAAAGCAAACGAAGTTTATTTGATTCATTTACTAATCTTACTGGCTAAACCTCGTATACATCAATCAAAATTTTCTAAGGCAAACAAGGCAATATGTGCTTGTTTGATATGTTGTTTCCGCCCCAGGTTGTGTCTAACGGTCACTACACGGACCCCGTGACCGTCTGTGCCCGTGTTCTCACGCGCGGCTGTTAACTCTGCAGAGATGGGAGGGGCTCAGGTGAGGTGGGTGTGGTCAGACCTGGTCGTGGATCTTCTGGCTGTGTTCCGGATCACAGACCAGCACGTGCTGATTGAGGAGCTCTGCCTGGAAGTGGCTCCTCTCGCGCGGGCTGAGCGGCAGCGGAGCCTCGAACTCCTCCGTGACCCGGAGGCGGCGCCGGGGAGCCCGGAAGTCCGCGTACATGCTGCCTGGGGTCGAACCGGGCCGGGACTGCGGGTTTGGCACTGCTAGTTGTTAGCCTCCGCGCGGTTTGTTTGGCTGTGGCTTCACCGAATCTCTGTCCGACAGGAACTGTCGGTCTCCTCCGTGTAGTTCCACCCCCAGTTCTTCTTCTTTGTGTTTAACGGCGGTTGGCAACCAACGCAAAGGAGCATTACCGCCTCCTACTGTTCCGGAGTATGGGTCGGACAGTGAGTTCACAAGCTGTATCAAAAAAAACAAAAAAACAACAACCCTACACTCTGTCATAAACACCTATAGCCTTCAGAAACCCCACCAGTTCCCTCACCTGTGCCCTACTACCCTCCAACACACTCTTCAGATTAAATTCCCCAATTCCCCGCTCCTTCAATCTATTTTGCAGAACTGACCTCTCCACATCATAGCCCTTGCACCGCAGTATTACATGCTCTACTGTCTCCACCTCCTCCTGGCACACTCCACAAAGCCCCGTCTCATGTTCTCCTATCATCAGTAGTGTATTATTTAATGCACAATGTCCCAGTCTAAGCCTGGTAATGACCACCTCATCTCTCCTACTACCCCTATACAACCTACTCACTGCCACCTCCTTCTTAAGATGATACAATTGCCTGCCCGTACTCCCTGAATCCCACCGCTTCTGCCACTCCTGAACAACCTGCCTCCAAACAATACCTTTCGCTTCAGATCCACTGCTTGCAATTTCCATCTCAGTCCTATTTTTAGTCAACGCTCTTTTCGCCAACCTATCCACCTTTTCATTTCCACTGATCCCTACATGAGCTGGCACCCAAAGAAAGTGAATATTGCCACCACAACACCTTATTCTGCTGACAGTCTCCAGAATAGCATACAGCATGCCCTGCCTTGTCTTCGAACAAAACGATTGTAGACTTGAAAGAACAGCTGCCGAGTCAGAACATACTACCACCTGCCTGATTTTCGAACACTCTACCCATTTCAATGCTACCAAAATTGCTACCATTTCAACCGTGTACACTGCCAGTCCATCCGAAGTGCGTCTGTGTATTCCATTATTTTTTGACGGAACTGCTATTCCAAACCCTGTACTTCCAGTAACTGGACTTTTAGCACCATCCGTGAACACATGAATACACTCAGGGTATGCAGTCAACCTGTGAAAATGAAATGCTGAAACAAGATCGAATCTGCCTTTCAATGTTCTCTTCAGATCCAGCAAGTACCAGTCCACAGGAGGGGTCTCCAATAACCATGGGGGAACCACAGAGAACACTACTGCAGGACATATTTTAAGTTCATACACCTGACACTCCTTAGCCCACTGATTCCCCACCTTTCCAAAATGAGCCTTCTGACTTCTTCCATACTCCCAGCATTCCAAAAGTACCTCCTTTGTGGGATGTGCGTCACCATGACCACCAAGATGAACCCAGTAATTCACCGACACTTGCTTCCTCCTAAGATCTAGGGGCATTTCTCCCATCTCCACCTGTAGGGCACTGACTGGAGACATTTTAAAAGCTCCACAGCACACTCTAAGGGCTTCCGATTGCAGAACATCCAAACGTCTCAACACAGAAGGAGCTGCTGAACCATATGCCACACACCCATAATCAAAGACCGACCTAATTAATGCCTGGTAAAGTCTTTTCAAAGCAGAAGGGCTCGCTCCCCAACCCCTCCCAGCTACACACCTCATAACATTAATAACTTTTTTGCATTTGGTTTCAATCAGATCAATATGCTCCCGCCATGTCAGTCTCGAATCAAACACAACACCTAAGTACTTAAAAGAGCTCACTTTCCCAATTACCTTGTCATACAGTGTCAATGTCAAAGTCTCACTCACTTTTCTTTTGGTAAAGAACACACAGTTCTTCTTCTTCTTCTTCTTCTTCTTTCCCCGTAACCGCCCCCTGCGGGCTCCTGTCATCCTTAATCTGACGAACACTTCCTGTCAGGCTAAAAACGGAAGCTGTCCCTCCGGTAATGAATCGATCCATCCACGCTGCCAGCACCACCTGTGTGGATGCACTCCATCCATCTGCCACTAAAAGCCTCTGAAACAGGGGCGGATCTACGAGGTGGCACCCTAAAATAATCTCTCGACCAGTGTTGGTCAAGTTACTTGAAAAAAGTAATCAGTAACTAATTACTGATTACTTCCCCAAAAAAGTAATCCCGTTACTTTACTACGGTGGCCCCTAGAGACAAAGCACGTACAAACTCCAAAACACTTGCAAACTCTAAAACACATGCAAATTCCAAAACACATGCAAACTCCAAAACACTTGCAAACTAAAAAACACATGCAAACTCCAAAACACGTACAAACTCCAAAACACATGCAAAATCCAAAACACTTGGAAACTAAAAAACACATGCAAACTCCAAAACACGTACAAACTCCAAAACACATGCAAACTCCAAAACACGTACAAACTCCAAAACACATGCAAAATCCAAAACACGTACAAACTCCAAAACACTTGCAAAATCCAAAACACTTGCAAACTAAAAAACACATGCAAACTCCAAAACACGTACAAACTCCAAAACACTTGCAAAATCCAAAACACTTGCAAACTAAAAAACACATGCAAATTCCAAAACACGTACAAATTCCAAAACACTTGCAAAATCCAAAACACGTACAAATTCCAAAACACGTACAAATTCCAAAACACGTACAAATTCCAAAACACTTGCAAAATCCAAAACACTTGCAAACTAAAAAACACATACAAATTCCAAAACACTTGCAAAATCCAAAACACGTACAAATTCCAAAACACGTACAAATTCCAAAACACTTGCAAAATCCAAAACACTTGCAAACTAAAAAACACATACAAATTCCAAAACACTTGCAAAATCCAAAACACGTACAAATTCCAAAACACGTACAAATTCCAAAACACTTGCAAACTAAAAAACACATGCAAATTCCAAAACACGTACAAATTCCAAAACACTTGCAAAATCCAAAACACGTACAAATTCCAAAACACGTACAAATTCCAAAACACGTACAAATTCCAAAACACTTGCAAAATCCAAAACACTTGCAAACTCAAAAACACATGCAAATTCCAAAACACAACGGAAGTGCTCCAGGACGCTAGGGGCAGTGTTGAGCTTTTGTTACCTAGTAACTACACAAGCCAGGAAGTACCAATGACCGGATTTGGGGTTTGCAGCCTTAAAGGCCGCATTTTATGGCCGATTACGTCACAGCGACAAGAGAAGGCTTTCCCAATTCAAAGGCTGCTCGAAATGCGGCCCTCAAATGCGTCCATAATTTCCCTTCATGGCCCAACATATCCCAGACTTCATAGTGCGGTGGTGGTGTGGATAATTTTGCCGAAAAAAAAACGGTGGAAGCGGAGCGGAGGAAGAGTAAACTTTCAGAAGTAAGTACTGAATATTATGTCACTTATTTATGCGCAAATATTTTTTTAATGAAGAACATTAAACCATTATTGTTGGCCACATGTCGGGAAAGTTATGTGACATTAGTCATGTCTGTACTTTCAGAATTAACTTGGTTTTAAAGCCTTTACTTTAAAAAATATATATATAGTCGACCTTAATCTGACAGAGAATATGATGATTTTGTGGATAATTAAAGTCAGTCATATATCCACAAACACAACAAGCTGAAAGTCAGTGATGCTGCTCGGTTTGCAGTCCTGAATATCACAGCACAAGGAAGATTCACTGCACTGTTAATGTTAGCTATGTTATATTGCTGCCTCTGTTCGGTGGTGTCGAGCCAAACGCACTTTAACGTGTGTTTGAACGAGCTGACGGTTCACTCGTTAAGCTGAAAGAAAGATGCTTTAATCACAGCAGTCACACATGTGTCCACTGCACCATCTGGAACTCTTCTTGTTTACACTCGTAATAACACAAACACTAAATCCTGCTTCTCTGTGCTGTTGTGTAGCAGTGTGTACACCTGAGACTGTCACCTGTCTGTCTGTCCTGCACTCTCTCTCTGTTTCTTTCTCTCTGATTGTGGAATAAAAGTATGAACATGTGTTTATAAGTTACACTTGTGTCTGAATCCTGCAGCTTATCACACATTTGATTTCCATGTGTGACAACTGCAAGTGTCCAGAGTGAGGACAGACTGAGGGAGCCACTGCTGCACATCATCTGTGAGGCTTTGCACCCCTGATGATCCACCAGGACAAACTCAGCAGTGTGTGAGGAAGAGGAGGAGGAAGAGCCAGCAGCAGCTGACAGATGGAGAGAATAGACAGACTGTTCCCTGTTTGTGAAGGACTGCTAGAAAAGTTTAACATAACTGTCTGTGCTGAATCAGTCTTATTAGGTAATGTTCAAATAATGTGATCATCCCAGTGTTTCCAGTGTGGGAGAAAGTACTCAGAGTACTCAGGGCCTTCAAGCTACACACTATGAAAGGCAGCAACAAGTGTAATATTCAGAAACCTAAAGTATGTATCAGCAGCAGAATGGAGCTAAAAATAAATGTTTGTTTCAGTTCTATGAAGCTTTGAGTATTTTGGATCAGTAGCTGCTGTGTGTGTTGCATCATATTGCTGTAACTGTTTATATGCTTTATATATTCTGAGGTAAGTTGATCTATAGTGTTACATCATATTCTATAAGGATGTTATGTGTTTGTAGACTTTCTGCCCAGTTTGACCCATTTAGCAGACGTCAGCCTGTTTAAGGCTCTGATATCTATTCTGTGTGACTTACAGCAGTTATGACATGGTCTGATTTTCTCACCCAATAAAGGAATATTTCATATATCAGTCTACTCTTCATTTTATCAGACACAGTTATCACAGCTTGTACATTTTCTTTTTACACATGTATGTAAGCAATGAGCCAAATTTAGTAATGCCAACATGAAGGAACAACATTTGTCTCTTATATATGATACACCTATATATGCACTGTCAAAGATACTTGTCTTTGAGTGAAGATTTAAGGTGATAAGACATGTAAATAACTGCAACTTGAATCTGTACTGAGGCTCAGTATTTGACACAGAGTTCATGTTCACTGCTGTAATAGCTAATAATGATTAATATAATAACTAGAATATTGGCCATATTATATTTACATTACCAAAGTGATATGACTTTAGTCTCATGAACAACATCAGCTAATTCTTATTTACTAATTAATCTTGAAATGACTGTTCAGTACAGAAATGAAGCCCAAAAATCATGTTTTACTGTCCTGTGGTCTCAGCCTCAGATACTTATCAAATCACACAAAGCTCATGTAGAAACAAACAAACAAATGAACAAAATATGTTCTCCCTCATTTCTGTCAAACCAAGTTGTATGACACGTTTCCAGCGGTTAGTATCACGGTTGCTAGGCAACCTGGGAAGCGCGACGGAGACTAGACCGTCCCATACAGACAAACTTGCCGTTTATTTTGCAAATCGAGCTCAACACTGCCCCTAGCGTCCTGGAGCACTTCCGTTGTGTTTTGGATTTTGCAAGTGTTTTGGAATTTGCATGTGTTTTTTAGTTTGCAAGTGTTTTGGAGTTTGTATGTGTTTTTTAGTTTGCAAGTGTTTTGGAGTTTGTATGTGTTTTGGAATTTGCATGTGTTTTTTAGTTTGCAAGTGTTTTGGAGTTTGTACGTGTTTTGGAATTTGCATGTGTTTTTTAGTTTGCAAGTGTTTTGGAATTTGTACGTGTTTTGGAATTTGTATGTGTTTTGGATTTTGCAAGTGTTTTGGAGTTTGCATGTGTTCTTTAGTTTGCAAGTGTTTTGGAGTTTGCATGTGTTCTTTAGTTTGCAAGTGTTTTGGAGTTTGCATGTGTTTTGGAATTTGCATGTGTTTTGGAGTTTGTACGTGCTTTGTCTCTAGGGGCCACCGTACTTTACTGATTACTTATTTTCAAAAGTAATTAATTACTTAGTTACTTTTTAAAAACACAATTTACAACCTGAATAGGTGATAAAGCGATAGATCTTTCAGCCCAATTCTACTTTTCTGCATAATCCATCATACAAAATGTAATCAAATGGAAAAGTCTCTTTTTAAAACTTGTTTTATTAGTTTTAATCTTTTAACTTTATGCATCAAGCAAAGATTTAATTATATGCAACATTCTCTGACTGGAAGAAATTAGTTTAACATTTAAACCTATTTTCTGCACATTCCAGCTCATAAAATAAAATATTTTTGTGTTTACACTCAGTCTTTCAAATAGATGCAAGTAAAACACAGCAGAAAACAAATAAAGTCAAAGACTCAGAGGTCCTGTTGCTCTATTTTCACCTGTAAAGCAGGAGTGGGGTAGGCGGAGGTTTACCCTGGTGCAGGTGTGCCGCGGTCAGTGGAAGAATCCGCGAGTTTCTCTGTGAGTTTCCCATTACGTCGTAGCTACTCGGTGCTTGTTTGGACATTTAGGGGTTTTTTCGCTGTAAAAAGAAGTTTTCTTCCCACGCACGATGCGATGGACACTAATGTTTTTGTCACTTTTTATGGAATCAAACTCAAAGTAAGGTCAGTACTTCCACGCTTTAAACGCTGCACGCTCATACTCTCTCTGCACTCGATATGTGATCCATTGTTGATCTGCACACAGCTGTTGTCACGAACGTCGCACTCGCTTACGTCACTGTCATGAGACATTCTCGCAAAAAATCACGGTTTTAGTAACGCAGTAACGCAGCGTTCCTACGGGAAAGTAACGGTAATCTAATTACTGTTTTTGCAATAGTAATCCCTTACTTTACTTGTTACTTGAAAAAAGTAATCAGATTACAGTAACGCGTTACAAGTAACGCGTTACTGCCCATCTCTGCTCTCGACACCCGTACTGCCTCCCTGGGTTTGCATGTGATAATGTTGTTTATTAAAATAAGTTAGCATTAACACTTTGAGCCAGAGGTGGGACCAAGTCATTGTTTTGTCTCAAGTCTTTATCCTCAAGTCTCAAGTCAAGTCTCAAGTAATGTCAGGCAAGTCAGAGTCGAGTCTCAAGTCACTGGTGTAAAAGTCCGAGTAAAGTCACAAGTCTGAAACTTTGAATTTCAAGTCCTTTCGAGTCTTTAAAAAAGAAAAAGAAAAAAAGAAGCATGTTGCAGTTATGCTAAATGTAAATATTAGACCATGTAATTTTTAAATCTGTGTTTTTCTCAACACATGACGAAATAGTGAACTTAGAAAATATACACAAATTGTGAAATTGCACCTCTTTAAAATGCAGCTCAATTAAACCTAGCTCCAAGAATAATTTTCACCGACAGTTCTGAGATAAGCTGCATGTTATTCTTGGATGCGCTTGTAGGACCGGCTTTAAAATCGCATCAGAAAAATATCATACACGTTAAAAAAAACTGTATCACCAACGGAGCCTGGACAACATTTGCTAGTTAGATGAAGTCATGAAGCACCACCTACGTTCTTTATGCAACTTCAACTGTCGGAGAAAGTTGAAGTTGTTCCATCTCTGTCTGTGATTATCTTCTTGCATGTTTTGCATATTGCATTTCGGTTTTTTGTTGACTACTTCATAGTTTATGTACCTGAAAAAAATAACTTTTTTGAGCTTTTTTTTTTTTTTCTTTTTAAAAAAAATCTGGTTAATTTGATTGGCTGTGCTACAGCTCACGCACACATACAGTGGGGCAAAAAAGTATTTAGCCACCGATTGTGCAAGTTCCCCCACCTAAAATGATGACAGAGGTCAGTAATTTGCACCAGAGGTACACTTCAACTGTGAGAGACAGAATGTGAAAAAAAAAAAATCCATGAATCCACATGGTAGGATTTGTAAAGAATTTATTCGTAAATCAGGGTGGAAAATAAGTATTTGGTCAATAACAAAAATACAACTCAATACTTTGTAACATAACCTTTGTTGGCAATAACAGAGGTCAAACGTTTACTATAGGTCTTTACCAGGTTTGCACACACAGTAGCTGGTATTTTGGCCCATTCCTCCATGCAGATCTTCTCGAGAGCAGTGATGTTTTGGGGCTGTCGCCGAGCAACACGGACTTTCAACTCCCGCCACAGATTTTCTATGGGGTTGAGGTCTGGAGACTGGCTAGGCCACTCCAGGACTTTCAAATGCTTCTTACGGAGCCACTCCTTTGTTGCCCGGGCGGTGTGTTTTGGATCATTGTCATGTTGGAAGACCCAGCCTCGTTTCATCTTCAAAGTTCTCACTGATGGAAGCAGGTTTTGGCTCAAAATCTCACGATACATGGCCCCATTCATTCTGTCCTTAACACGGATCAGTCGTCCTGTCCCCTTGGCAGAAAAACAGCCCCATAGCATGATGTTTCCACCCCCATGCTTCACAGTAGGTATGGTGTTCTTGGGATGCAACTCAGTATTCTTCTTCCTCCAAACACGACGAGTTGAGTTTATACCAAAAAGTTCTACTTTGGTTTCATCTGACCACATGACATTCTCCCAATCCTCTGCTGTATCATCCATGTGCTCTCTGGCAAACTTCAGACGGGCCTGGACATGCACTGGCTTCAGCAGCGGAACACGTCTGGCACTGCGGGATTTGATTCCCTGCCGTTGTAGTGTGTTACTGATGGTGACCTTTGTTACTTTGGTCCCAGCTCTCTGCAGGTCATTCACCAGGTCCCCCCGTGTGGTTCTGGGATCTTTGCTCACCGTTCTCATGATCATTTTGACCCCACGGGATGAGATCTTGCGTGGAGCCCCAGATCGAGGGAGATTATCAGTGGTCTTGTATGTCTTCCATTTTCTGATGATTGCTCCCACAGTTGATTTTTTCACACCAAGCTGCTTGCCTATTGTAGATTCACTCTTCCCAGTCTGGTGCAGGTCTACAATACTTTTCCTGGTGTCCTTCGAAAGCTCTTTGGTCTTGGCCATGGCGGCGTTTGGAGTCTGACTGTTTGAGGCTGTGGACAGGTGTCTTTTATACAGATGATGAGTTCAAACAGGTGCCATTCATACAGGTAACGAGTGGGGGACAGAAAAGCTTCTTACAGAAGACGTTACAGGTCTGTGAGAGCCAGAGATTTTCCTTGTTTGAGGTGACCAAATACTTATTTTCCACCCTGATTTACGAATAAATTCTTTACAAATCCTACCATGTGGATTCATGGATTTTTTTTTCACATTCTGTCTCTCACAGTTGAAGTGTACCTCTGGTGCAAATTACTGACCTCTGTCATCATTTTAAGTGGGGGAACTTGCACAATCGGTGGCTGACTAAATACTTTTTTACCCCACTGTACGTACGGGTGTGGTTTGAATAAATAATGCCCACTTTCTATATAATATGCGTGTTAAATGTTATATTTGGGGTGAAATATCAAGTCTTTTCAAGTAAACCGGTTCAAGTCCAATTCAAGTCCCAGGTCACTGCTGTAAAAGTCCAAGTCAAGTCAGTCTTAGAACATTTTTTCAAGTCAAGTTTAAAGTCATAAAATTAATGACTCGACTCTGACTCGAGTCCAAGTCACATGACTCGAGTCCACACCTCTGCTTTGAGCCTAGCTACAAGTTAACACTAAATATAAATAGTAACACATATCGTATAATGTCACCCCCGCCCACATCTGTGCCAGAGCACATTTTGAGCAGGCTACTAAAACCAGAGTTATAAAAAATATATGCAATGAGTTTTTTAGAGAGAGATAGAGAGGGATATGGACAGCGAGTCATGAGATGTGAGAGATTTGTGATGTTTGGAGTATGTAGTTAGTGTGTTGTGTAGTCATTTGTTTTGTTTTGTGTGTCAGTGAGGGCACTTATGAACGTCACAACGGCAGACTGCAGTGTAAACTCTGTCTCCAGGACGAGTGATCCACTTCCTGTTGTCAGACCTGCAGGTTTATCCCTGTGGGGGTTCTCCTCTGTCTTGTGGTGGACAAACTACTTTTTCTTATTGTGTCACCTGATTGTTCTTTCATTTTAGTTTTAGTAGTATTCTTAAAAGGTTGTACCAAAATCACCAGATGCATCGGCTGCATTTTTAGGTCTGTAGTTGTGTAAAACTTTATTGTTTATCAAATTTGTGCATAAGTTTTTAAAATAAAATGAACGTTTTTATGTTCTTGTGTGATTTCAGATCAGTTGTAGGTTGTGCTGAAAAAACAATGAAACAAACAAGATGAGAAAAAATGAATAATAAATGTAAAATCAAACGTAGTTAAAAGTGAGCCGTTATATCCTGAAGCCCAGCGGGTTAATTGTTGTGTAAATTTAAGCAAACAATTTCATTACTTGTAATAAAAAAGAGTGAAACTGAAGTTAGACTTGTGTTTGTAACTGAACCATGTTTTGTAGCTTTCTGGATTTTATACTTATTGGGCTGCATATTTATTTATTATACAGGCTATACCAGGGGTCGGCAACCTTTTTGATGATGAGTGCCATCTAAATTTCCTCAGAAGTCAATGTGCCATATGATTGCATTAGCAATAGATTTAATAACGCTCTATATCAACAGTTACACACTATATAGGACAACTTTATAGAATTATATTTGAATATTTGTTCGCAGATGTTGGCAGCTGTCAGCGAATAGTTATCAGCTATTATGAAACAAAAAAAGACTTTTTATCCATAACAGCAAATGAACTGTACAACAGAAAATGCAAATGCTATTTATGGTCTCCTCACAACAATGATAAGAAAAATAAACTGGGCCAATATGGCATGTTTGTTAACACAGAGATACACATGTTAATGTGATCTCTGGTCTCCAGCATTCAGACGGCTACCTGAGGACAGTCATGTGAGAGAAAATCTGCTCACACAGACATGTAGAGCCAAGGGGCGATCGTGGCTCAAGAGTTGGGAGTTCGCCTTGGAAGGTTGCCGGTTCGAGCCCCGGCTTGGACAGTCTCGGTCGTTGTGTCCTTGGGCAAAACACCCGTTGCCTACTGGTGGTGGTCAGAGGTGGCGCCAGTATCCGGCAGCCTCGCCTCCGTCAGTGCGCCCCAGGGCGGCTGTACCTTGCCATCACCAGTGTGTGTGAATGGGTGGATGACTGGTTGTGTAAAGCGCTTTGGGGTCCTTAGGGACTAGTAAAAAGCGCTATACTGTCAATAAGGCCTCTGCAATGTTCTGAAGACAGTTAAAGTTGTCAGGCAGTGATGTCCAGCAGGTGAAAATGCAGCTCCATGAACACACACAGCTGTGGATTCCAGCTGCATTCGTAGTTCTGCAAACTTTGACCCCACAGAGTCGAGCTTTTCAGTTCAATCAGCTGCATTTCGATGTCCTCTGTTTCCAAACAGCAGTGTTGGGGAGTAACGGAATACATGCACCGCCGTTACGTATTTAAAATACAAAATATGAGTAACTGTATTCCGTTACAGTTACCGTTTAAAAAGGTGGTATTCAGAATACAGTTACTTTGTTGAAATAAATGGATTACACTGCGGTACTTTCCTGTTTCATATTGTCGCGGGTCAGGACTGTTTGGGTTTTGTTTGACAGCTATGTTCTGTTGTTCCAGGCGGCAGCGTTACGGTTGCCATGGTTACAGGGCGACGCTCTCTCTCTCTTTCTGCGACTGTGTGTTTCCTGGGTGAGAGAGCGCCTTTTCGTTGTTGTTGTTGTGCTAAGCTAACAGGCAGAATGCTACAAGCATAGCTCTAAAGAATGTAGCATCATGGGCAGTGTAGTCCGTGTTGCAGGGAGAATGGACTGCCATACACGTTATGGGTCTGTGAGCGCGAGGAGGGAGAAAAAGGCGAGTGGAAAGGTACGAGTTGTCGTCGAGGAAAAACGGGAGCTGGAAGCATGTAAATATAATAATAACCACTGCAGCCAAGAAGAGAGCCTGACGAGCCCAGCTGTAAGTAAGCTGTTAAGACTCGACTGTACGCCGTGTTCGTGTTTTCCTCCGAAACAATAAGTTCTGTTGGAGCCTTTCAACGCCTCTCTCTGTCTCTCGCAAGAAAAGTTGACCCACACAACAAAGTAAAGCTATTTTTCGGCTACGAGCCGACAGGGACCCCGCCGTATTAGTCAGAGGTCCCTTTACTACAGTTCGGAGTCGCGGACCTTCAGTAATAGTAATAAATCACACAGCAATAGTTGTTGGGTCTGTGTTTCCACAAACCCCGCTAATTCTAGAGACTTATTCATGATGAAGAAAACAAGACAGTCGATCGATCCATTACTTGCACAAGGGAGGCCTCGTCTGTGTCCAGCACGACAAAGAACCCCAAAATGGTGGCCTCCTCTCGCTGCCTTTTATTGACAAACTTCAAACAATAGTTTACAAAGCACCTCCCCTTGCAACCCCCCTTTGGTTACAAAGACAAGGCACTGTATGTAAATGTATACAGTGTGTGTGTGTGTGTGTGTGTGTGTGTGTGTGTGTGTGTGTGTGTGTGTGTGTGTGTGTGTGTGTGTGTGTGAGACCTCCTGCTGACCAAAGGGTCATAAACCCAGGAAGCTTACATCAAAAGAAACAGATCTTTCAGATAGGATGTATCTACAATAAAACCTCCCCCAGCACAGAGTGGCTGGAGAGGTGGTCAGAATCAAAGGAATGGCTTTGATCCTACTGCTTAAACTAAGACTGTACAAATTTAAGAAACACAATGGCAACATTCAACAATTAGACTTAACAATAGTACATTCACGTTGTTGTAAAAAGCATGATAATATATTAAGTAATCCAAAGTATTCAGAATACGTTACTGTCATTGAGTAACGTAACGGAATACGTTACAGAATACATTTTGGGGCATGTATTCTGTATTCTGTAATGGAATACATTTTAAAAGTAACTTTCCCAACACTGACAAACAGTTAATGCGAGACAAATCCAGCTGCTCATTAAAGCTTTCTGGATTGATCGAGTTTACGGATGTATCCGTGTATCTCCGTGGTGCTGATGCTGCGCTGAGCAGACAGCTCCTGAAGTGTCAGAATGTGGAAATTTCAACATCGCTTGAAAAAACTGCCAGCTAGCAACGTCCCTCTCACTGGTAGGCTAAGTTATTTTTAGCTAATTACAAGTTGAATCTGGTAGTTGGGGTTGTTAGCTAAGATACTGTCATTAAGAAGCGGCACAACTAATGTGTCTATGCAACAAGGGCGTAGATTTGGCATTTTAAATGAGAATAAGAAAGAAAAGTATTTCTTTGTGCCCCCCTCTCCCTGTTAATGCCCTACCTGCCCCCCTGGCAACACTTTGCTAGACCCGCCCCTGCACAGTTACCAGCTGTCAGCTACATAAAAAAGGATCCTGGTGTTATTTGTCTCTCAGAAACAGTTCATAACTTCAACTCATCCATGTCACCTAAAAGGTAAACCTGTTTCTCCATCACAGCTCTGATGATCCAGTAAGGACATCTCCTGGTTTCATCTTCATGTTTCCCTCTCACCACATATCCAAACCATATCATGACCAGCAGCTTTTACAGCTGTGGCTCCAGCAAACATCAGCTGATACTAGAAAGTAATATTAAATAAATTCTAACAACAGCTGATCAAACGTGCTGCTGTTGTTTAACGCGACATCTGCTGGTTTCCTCTTTCTGGCACAAAGTGAGAGATAAACAAGAGAGAAAAGCTGATCAGCTGATCATTGATCAGTTTCATGATTGAAGGAGCAACAGGAGAGGGAGGGGGAGGATGAGAGGAGAAGAAGCAGCTGTGCAGCGTAAAGACGCAGAAAAACTGCAGCTTTGTGTCTTTTTCCATTCTAGCTGAAGTCCGGGACAAACTGTGTTTCTTTTCACCTCAATACCAAACGCATAATAATTTCTCTGAATACAAAACGATTCTGTTTTTTACAGGACGGTCATGCCGACCACAGAGCTAGCCTTCCTGATCAGTTTCTCCAGCCTGGATGAGTCCTTCTTTGCTGTGCTGCTCCCCCAGCACACCACAGCATAGAAAAGTACTCCAGCAACCACCGACTGGTAAAACATCCTCAGGAGCTTCCTGCAGATGTTAAAAGACCTCAGCCTCCTGAGGAAGTACAGTCGGCTTTGGGCTTTTTTATACAGGTGCTCTGTGTTGCATGACCAGTCCAGTTTATTGTCCACCCACAGCCCGAGGTACTTGTACTTGTTGACCACCTCCACCTCCTCCCCCTCTATCTGAACCGGCAGTGGACCTTCTCTGGACCTCCCGAAGTCCACAACCAGTTCCTTAGTCTTTGAGGTGTTGAGTTGCAGGTGGTTTGTGTGACTCCATGCGACAAAGTTCCTCACCAGACTTCTGTACTCCTCTTCCTGATCATCCCAGATACACCCCATGATGGCCGTGTCATCTGCAAACTTCTGAATATGGCATAATTCAGAGTTGTAGCAGAAGTCAGAGGTGTACAGGGTGAAGAGAAGAGGGGACAGCACAGTTCCCTGTGGTGCTGCTGACCACAGTGTCAGACGTGATGTCCTTCAGCCTGACGTACTGTGGTCTGTCGGTGAGGTAGTCGGAGATCCAAGCCACCAGGCAGGGGTCCACCTGCATCCTGTTCAGTTTTTCCTGAAGCATACAGGGCCGGATGGTATTAAAGGCACTGGAAAAGTCAAGAAACAGGATCCTGACCGTGCCTTTTCCCCCATCCAGGTGTGAGTGGGCTCTGTGTAGGAGGTACAGGATGGCATCCTCCACTCCGACACCCGCCTTGTATGCAAACTGTAGTGGGTCCTGGGCATGTTGTACCTGTGGTCGGAGGAGGTTGAGGAAGAGCCGCTCTAGAGTCTTCATAAGATGTGACGTCAGTGCCACCGGTCGGAAGTCATTCAGCTCATTGGGCCGGTTCATTTTGGGGACCGGGACGATGCAGGATGTCTTCCATAGGGCGGGCACTCTCCCCAGTCGCAGACTGAGGTTGAAGACTCGTTGTAGCGGCTCCCCAAGTTCAGCAGCACACGCCTTTATGTATGTGTTGTGTTACTTTACAGATTATTTATCTTCAAACATAATTAGTTACTTTATTACTTAGTTACTTTTTAAAAACATGATACACAACCTGAATAAGTAGAATGTAGAAGAATGGGAGGCAGAGCCTTCAGTTTTCAGGCCCCTCTTCTGTGGAACCAGCTTCCAGTTTGGATTCAGGAGACAGACACTATCTCTACTTTCAAGATTAGGCTTCAAACTTTCCTTTTTGCTAAAGCATATAGTTAGGGCTGGACCAGGTGACCCTGAATCCTCCCTTAGTTATGCTGCAATAGACGTAGGCTGCCGGGGATTCCCATGATGCACTGGGTGTTTCTTGTTCACTCACTATGTATTAACAGACCTCTCTGCATTGAATCATATCTGTTATTAACCTCTGTCTCTCTTCCACAGCATGTCTTTATCCTGTCTTCCTTCTCTCACCCCAACCAATCACAGCAGATGGCCCCGCCCCTCTCTGAGCCTGGTTCTGCTGGAGGTTTCTTCCTGTTAAAAGGGAGTTTTTCCTTCCCACTGTCGCCAAAGTGCTGCTCATAGGGGGTCATATGATTGTTGGGTTTTTCTCTGTATGTACTGTACCATATGAAGCACCTTGAGGCGACTTTTGTTGTGATTTGGCGCTATAAATAAAATAGAATTGACCTTTCAGCCCAATTCTATTTTCCTGCATAATCCATCACAATGTAATCAAATGAAAAAGTCTCTTTTTAAAATTTATTTTATTTGTTTTAATCTTTGCATCAAGCAAATATTAAATTATATGCAACAGTGTTTAAAAGTGTTTAACTTGTTTAACATTTAAACCTATCACCTGCAGCATATAAAATAAAATCGTGTTTTGTGTATATACTCTTTCCAACAGATGAAAGTAAAACACATCAGAAAAGAAATAAAATCACAGATTCAGCAGCACTGAGTCGTGTTGCTCTTAAATTTATTGTCACCAGTTTAGCAGGAGTGGGGCGGGTGGAGGTTTGCCCACAGCGGTCATGTCAGTGGGAGGATCCGGGGGTTTCTCTGTGAATGTCACGTTCCCGTGGCAGCGTGCTCGCTGCTCGCTCAGATCTGAAGTTTAATGTTTCGCTGTAAGAAGTTTTCTTCCCACGCAGAGTGTACAGTGGACGCTAATGTTTTTATCACTTTTTATGGACTAAAACTCAAAGTAATGTGAGTACTTCCACGCTTTAAATGCTGCATGGTCGTACTTTCACGGTCATGGCGATGACCATCCCGCCACATTCTGCCCCCTGAGGGTGAAAACCTGCAGCTCCACGCCAGAGAGCTGCAGGAAGTGTGATTTAAGAAACTTTATTTCAGAATAAAATAAAAGATGTAATTTCCTCTGAGACCCTCGGTGTGGCTCAGGGACAACAAAAGGTCAAAATTCACACAACTAACGAGCTAAAGAAGATCAGGTGGAGGACGAGCAGCCCCAGGTTCAAATCCTCACACACACAGACATGAACCAAAGCTCTGTGTCTGTGTGTGTGCGTAGGTCAGTTCATTGCACATCAGGTCTGACACTGAAGCGTCACATGTGACCAATGACAGCTGCTCAGCTGCTGGGCTCCGCCCCCTGAGCGTGCTGCTGTCGGTCCACCTTGTAGAACTGGTGTTTCTGGATGTGCCGGTACAGCGTGGTGTATTTGGACACCCTCCTCATCCTCGGCAGGATGAAGGTGTGGGTGAAGTCGTCTCTGCTCAGAGCGCCGCGGCCCTCGGCTGCCAGAACGCCGTTCACAAAGTGCAAGCAGAAGCTGAAGCAGTTGTGGTTGTTTTCATCAAACCTGCGACACACAGAGAGAAAAGCTGTCGACAGATTTCTACACCTGCAGGTGATGGTGGTGATGGTGGTGAAGGCGCCGTGGCGGCGAAACACGCCTGTGTCTGGCGACCACCGCGGGTCACCTCGAACCTGTCTGACAGCGAGGGAGGCTCATAACGACAGAACGCGTTCAAGCTTCCTGCCTTCAAACAGCTCTCAGGTAAACTGTCAGGAAGGTCAGGTGTGAGTTACCTGTGCCAGGCAGGGTCCCACATAGGCCCGTCAGAGAAGCGCTCCAGGTACTGGTCCCACTGAGCGAGCAGGTGGAACATGTCGGGTCGGACCAGAGGGACGCTGATGCTGCGCTCCCAGCCGCTCTGATCCCTGCGGACGCCGCCACGAGTGTAGTTATACACAACACCTGCACACAGGTAGGAGGAGCTGATCACTCTGATCACTGGCCACGGGTCATCGATCACATTGATTATTGATCATTGTTTGGCTGCAGAGCTGAAATCTGTCAGGCGCTGCGGGAGGATCACATCACATCTGTCTGAGATGAATGATTCATAACGTTAAATTTAGAGAACATAAAAATAAATTATTTATAAAATCTAAATTATTAAAATTAGGAGATTTAGTGAAACCACGGACACTATTAATTACGTTTAAGGCTAAAAAATAATATTTTGCCTTTTAAGTTACAAAGAGTATTTTTAACGTGTTCGGGGGGAGAAGACAGAAGGAAATTTTATTTTAAGCGTCAGCTACACAAAGATTAATGAGTCCAACGGTTAGAGGTATACGACTGTGGAAGTGTCTTCATCATCATTTAAAGAGTTGTATAAATTTACATTGTTTTAAAAAGTGTTACATGTATAAAATTAAAATTAAAAAACTAAGCTGTAGTGCCTCTTCACCTCACTGTACAATACCTTGTGCAATACTTTTTGTAAATAGTCAACAGTGCAATAGACTCAATACTTGAAATGTGCAATTCACTTGTATTTTTATTTTTTATTCCTATTTATTCTATTTATCCCCTTTGTATATTTTATTTATATTTGTCTCTGTATTTATATATGTGTGTGTGTGTGTGTGTGTGTGTGTATATATATAACAATTCTGTAACTGTAACTTCGGTCGTTGCTGTGCTTTTTGGAAGTCGAATTTCCCAGAGGAACCCACCCGAGGGATTAATAAAGTTCTATCTTATCTTATCTTATCTTAAAACGATAACTCAATATGAAATTGGAGTTCACTGAAAAAGGATCCATTATTTTATTTACTCATCTTTTCTCCTTGTTACTATGTGGAGTGGTATATTCTGATTGTAAATGTGTTGTTAGGACCGGAGATAAATGTTAATGTTAGTTTGTTCCTTGACTTTTGGTGCCCGCTTGCAATATAAGTTGGATTGTAGAGAGGGGGCGGGGTTTAATAAGAATATTTTCTTCTTCCTGCTGCTTTTCACACGTGGTTGCTTTACTGATAGAAAGTGTGGTTGGTTTGTCTGAAAGAACTAACTGTGGAAGCTGTTGACCAAGTGTGAAATAAATAAATGAAATGTTTAAACGTGTCTGAAAGTTTGATTTTGGTGTCAGTCGGTAAAGTCGCCGACTGACACCGACGCTCTGCACTCGCCTTCGTCCTTCCTGTCGCCGTGACCGAACTGAGACGTGGTTGAACGTCTTTGATTAGATGAAATCAGGGATATGGCAGGTCGGGGGCGTGGTCAGCGATCATGTAGCGTCCTATTGCGAGAGGATGGTGACTGTCTGCGAACGTTTGATCTGAAGCTGAAACGACACCTGACCAAGCCTCCACCTGTCTGCTCGCACCTGAGCCCACGATCACCAGGTGACCTTTGACCTCAGAGACCTACCTTTGGTGTTGGAGATGCCGGTGTGAAGATCAGCCGCCCCATCAAAGTCTCTGAGGATCAAACAGCAGGATACACTGGTTAGACTGGGTACACTGATTGGACTGGTGGGATTGATTTAGTAATTCTACTGGGTACACTGGTTATACTCGTATCACCTGGTCCAGTATGATGACTGGTTCAAACTTCTTCATGTTCCTGTGGGTACACTGACTGTGTACCTGGCAGTGTGCTCACCTGTGTGTAAACACCTGAGTACCTTCACCTGTGTGTGTGTTACCTGTCCAGGTTGTCGTGTGCAGGTGTGACCAGCAGGCAGCAGGACGTCTTGTGCCCATTGGTGAAGGGGGAGGGGAGGCTGACTGGCGCCTCCTGCAGTCTGCTCCCCCTCAGCTCCTCCCCGCAGCTCGGGCACTGCTCCGGCACAGAGAAGCAGAAGATCTCCTTCTGACAGTGAGTCAGACGGATCACGCTGCGCTCCATCACCTCCTCCTCTCTCGTCTCCTCTCGTCCTGCTCCTCCGTTTCTCCTCTTTGACTTCTGCCTTCCTCTTCTTCTCTCCTTCTCCTTTTCAACCGTCTGCGCGGTTACAGCCTATCAGATAACATCACTGTCTGGCCCCAGCCTATCGGGTTGTGGGTGCAGTCACAAAGATGGTCACGTGACCAGGCTCACCTGTCACTTTTTCCCCTCGAACAAGGCGACCTTTGGACTGCGTGGGCAGTGTTGTCACGGAAACGGGACCTGAGCTGCAGTGCATTCTGGGATTTCAATGTCCTGTAATCACAGGCCTGCTTTCATTTAAAGAGCACATTTAAAAACACAAAATGCTGCACAAAAACAAAACAAAGAGCACATCAACTCACACCGCTCCAAACGGAAAAAGAGACTTAAAAACAGGAAGCGAAGATGCCTGTCTCATATTTAAAGGCAACGTATTCCAAAGTTTGGGAGACACAGTTGAAAAAGTTCTCCTCCAAGTTCCAGCCTAGTTTTCGGGACAACCAAAAGCAGCTGGTCAGCTGATCTAAGGGCCGGCGAGGGAATACAAGGCTGAAGAACATCAGAGAGGTATGGAGGAGCAGGACCGTTCATAAGCCAATGTTAGGACTTCTGTGATAAACAGGAAGCCGACGATGAGAAGATGCTGCGTGTGATAGTGAAGAGACGGGCAGCAGCATTTTGAATAAGCTGAAGACGTTACAGCAGGAAGTGCCATACAAAATAAAAGACAGAGAAACTTGAGAACAACTGTCATTATTTCCAGAGAACAAGGAGAACAGCCGGCTTTGACTGCAGTCGTCACTGAGCTGTGATTGGCCGAGCACACAGGACACGCCTCAGTTTCTCCGTCTCACCTGTCAGGAACACCTGATACACGAGCTTCGAAGTCAGATGACAGATTTGCATCTCACTGGAAGTCGACCAATCACATTTCACTTAGATGGAAACCAGAGGTTCCCGTCACTCTGACACAGTCAGAAGATCTGACATCATCCGGTTTTATCATCACGTTGAACGTGACTGAAGCAGCTCTGCTTCAGGGCAGCTTCCTGTCCTGAGACTCTGATCGTCTCTTCCATGTTTTGGTTCTGCACCAGATGAGCCGATCGCATTTCATTTCCCCGATCTCCTGCACGACGACACGGCTGACCAGCCCTCCCCTCCGTCAGCACCAGCTGCTGCCTGTGGGCCTCAATCTGCCAATTGCAGTGACTTTTACTTTCCACAATAAAACAGACCTTTCAGCTTTTATTTTGAAGAGCTGGATGTAAATGTGCTCGTCAGCACTCGGCTCAGCTTCTGTAGTTTTAATGTGGCTGTAAATAAAACAGGCACTATGGAAAGATTCAGGCGTGTTTCACAGCATGTCTGTGGGATCGCACATACCGACCTCATCATCAAACACACTGCTGCTTGCGCTCTATCTAACCTATTAGTGTTAGGTGGGGTTGGGGGGGCACCGAGGCTCTCATTAGTTCCCAGAACTTAAAAAAATTGTGCAAACTCGTTGCCTCAAAAAAAGTAATGCTTACTGAAGATAACGACATCGTGCTCAAAGTTTCTGACTGTGCAGGACGAACTTTTACCCTCTGACAAACATTTCAGCTTCTACTACATTCAAAAACTATTTGTGGTAACTTTTTAAAATTTGCTGACACACTAATTAAATGCAACTAAATCACATTATGTTTGATCTCGTTGAACTTTAGAGATTTCTGGTACAACATTTAATATAAACACTGTATGATTTAAACATAATAATTAACAACAAACTTTTATTTTCAAATCCACAATCAGGTGATCATCCAACATCCTGTTCTACTGAACAGCAAATGAGTACAATGTCATCACTGTAGCTTTTGTTATTTAATTATATTTTAAATATTGTCATGGTCCTGAGTCTGAGGACTCGGTGTTTTGTGTTTCTTTACATTATTCTTTGTTCTCGGTTATTCTGTTTTGTATTTTGTTTAGGTTTGCTATGTGTTAGTGTTTTGTTTCATGCCTGCCTGTGTTCCCTCTGTCTGTCCATGGTGTTATTGTGTATGCTCATGAGTCTGCCGGTCAAGTTCAGTGTCCTGTCTGGGTCTCTGTGTCTGTTAGTTTCCTGTTTTATTCTGAAAGTTCATGTCTCATGTCAGTGTGTTCAGTTTTACCTCTCCCCTGTCTCGTTAGCCTAATTGCTCCCAGCTGTGTCTCCCTCCTGTGGCCCATTCCCTGATTACTCCCCGTGTATTTAAGCCCTGTGTTTTCCTGTGCTCTCTGTCGCGTCGTCTGTTTAATTCCTTCTCAGTCTGCATTATTCTGTTACCCGGTATTCATTCTGCGTCTCTCTGCCATCTCTCTTTGTGCATTTTGCTCCTCCTCCCATGAGTGTCTGGTTTAAATGGCCTGTATTTATATAGCGCTTTACTAGTCCCTAAGGACCCCAAAGCGCTTTACACATCCAGTCATCCACCCATTCACGCACACATTCACACACTGGTGATGGCAGCTACATTGTAGCCACAGCCGCCCTGGGGCGCACTGACAGAGGCGAGGCTGCCGGACACTGGCGCCACCGGGCCCTCTGACCACCACCAGTAGGCAACGGGTGAAGTGTCTTGCCCAAGGACACAACGACCGAGACTGTCCAAGCCGGGGCTCGAACCGGCAACCTTCCGATTACAAGGTGAACTCCCAACTCTTGAGCCACGATCGATTTAAGTTTTGTTCTTTAGTTTTCCCAGTTTAGGTTTGTTTACTCCCCGCTCTGCTCTTCCTGTTTTGTCACCTTCTCACCGCTGTAAATAAACACTCACTCGCACCCCAGCCAGTACCTGCATTTTGAATCCTTTTTTCAATACACCACACGACTGCCCCCAGCCGTGACAAATATGATCACATTTAAATGTTATATTTAGTTGTTAGCCTATTTAATAATCTCACAATGAAACAAAGTCTCAGATGTAATTATTCTACACCAAGTTTAGGCTTCCTGTAGCTTTGTATTGTAGTTACATCACTGACATAATCAATATAAATGTATTTATTGTCTCCAGATCAAACAACACAGAAGCTGGCGTGTTGTAGTATGTTAAGGATGGTTTATTTCCATTACTGCCTGAAGAAAGTCTTTAACACTGTCCCAGCTTCCCTCCAGTACAGTGGCAGTGGCTGTGGGTTGGAGAGCCAATTACCTTGATCCTGCAGGTGACCATCTTCACTGACTGCACCACCTGTGACGGAGGACTCATCTCACCTGATGTAAGCAAACATATTCTTTAGAACACCGACTTATTTGCTTTCTTAAACGTTTTTCTTGTATTTGCTACAGAACAGACCTCAGGACAGACAATCGAGCTGCGTTATTACACTATTACCAAACAATATTGTAAGTTTGATATAAACATGATGCCATCCATCCATTTACTTCCACTCATCTGCAGCTGGGTCGTGGAGACTGGCAGTCTAAGCAGAGAACCCCCACACCTCCCTCCCCCGTAGCTCATCCAGGGGAACTCCAGAGTGTGCTGGTCCTGGGACACGCCCACAACCCCTCAGCCAGGAGGCATCCTAGTCAGACCACGTGAACTGGCTGCTTTCAATGTGGATGAGCAGCAGCTCTACTCTGAGCCCAGCTTGAGTGACTCTTCACCAGGATGGACTCCCTCCACATCACTGCAGCTGTGGCCCCAATCCATCCATCTCTCGTTCTCGTGAACAACACACTCCTCAACTTGGGGCACCAACTCATCCCTGATGCAGAGTGGGCACTCCATCCTTTTCTGGCTGAGGATCGTGGCCATAGATTTAGAGGTGGTGACTCTCATTTCAGCCACTCCACACTCAGTCGTGATTCGCTCCAGTGAGAGCAGGAGGCCACCACCTGATGGCTGACCAAGCCCAACAGAACCCCAACAGGACCCCTCTTCAGCTTCATGCTCATTACCACCAACAGGCACCAACCACCCTAAAGTCACAGCTCCTTGCAGCAGCCTCAACGATATCCATCCTCAGCAATGTTCCCTCACTGCTGGCACGGTTTCTGCACACAGAAAATCTGCTTTGTGCACAAAAACAAATCTACCCTGAATTGAAATTAAAACTTTAACAATTCTGTTTTGCAGTGTTAGTCAGTGAGTGACTGGCTGATGCGATTCACATTCGTATATACGCAGCTAATCAACGTGGTTGACAGGCTATGACAGCGTCCTTATGTTAGTTGTTAGTTGTTTAGGGAGGGGAAGTTTTAGGAGTGACGGCGTGTTTGAGATGTGAGAGATTTGCGACGTTTAGCACAAATCTTGTGTAGTTAGTGTGTAGTTAGTGCGTAGTTAGTGTGTAGTTAGTGCGTAGTTAGTGTGTAGTGTAGTCAGTAGTGTAGTTGTGTGTGTCAGAACAATGAGGCGACTGCTGAGTGTTACAGGTGTTACAGCAGTGACACATCTGCTGCTGTCAGGCCTGCAGGTATCAGGCTGTTGTTCTCCTTCATCTCATAGTGGACAGAAATTATTTTTGGAGCGGCACAAATAATCTGTGTGGCATCAGATTTGATGCAGAACAGCTGATTGTTCTGTAAATAGTTTGAAATGTTTATTTTAAAGCGCATTGGCTGCATTTTTAGGTAAACAGCTGCAAAACACTTTGTTGTTTGCATGACTCAGTTACTTTTTTGAAGAAGTAACTATATAATTAATTACCCAGCATTGGTCATTATTTACTGTATTTCCAGACAGAGTTACAGACTCTCTCCCAGACCACAGACTCACAATACAGTCAGAGCAAAAATAAATAAATAAAAATTTTTAAAAAGAAAGTTGTGTTTTCAAGTTATTTTTGCTTCCAGTAGTGTTAACATGCTGCACATGGACAAGATCTTTTTTAAATTCTCATTGTCAGTGGGCTAATCAGGTAATTAAAAGTCGTCTAACATAAATGCTGTAATTTGATTATTTTAAATAGTCCAGTCTGTTTTTCTTAATGTTACTGTACTGGAGCAACTGTAACCCACATAATTTCCCTTGGGATTAATAAAGTATGCTGATTCTGAAAAGCTCGAGTAAAGCAGGCAACCTATGAGTTGTAATCTTATTTTCGATTAAAGACAATATTCGGTTTACCAGTTTACCACTCCAGCTTAGTCGACTCTTGGAGTCTTTTAAAAGCAGTTGAATACTTCCGGTTTAATCCACCCTTCTGCTGATATTCTTTCACTATTTGTGTTTTGTTGTTTTGTTTTGTTCTTGTGTGTGTGTGTGTGTGTGTGTGGGGGGGGGGTACCTTAAATTCTTTTGTAACGTGATTCTTTCTTTATTGTGTTGTAATTGTTGTTCATTGCTTTATGACTGCCGGTCTGTGAAAAGAATATTATGAATTAACTTTATTTACCTACTAAATGAAAACACTGCAAACATGACGCATGTTGGAAGGAAACTTCTCTGCTGTGGTAACACCACCAGCTTATATGACGACATGAAGAGCACGAAAAAGTAGAAAAGAAGAAGCAGGGACAGACCCTGGCAAAGAAACTCCAACTGAAAACACTCAAACACTTTCAGCTCTATTTTATTACCGAACACACAGAGACCTTCACATTCCAGCTTTTCAAAAATCCCACTTGCAAAATAACAAAAAAACCTGATTGTGTTGTGATTATTGTGTTAAAAGAGACGCTTTCCACGGGTTCGTACTTCCGGAGGAAGTGGAACCTTATTGCTGTGCCCGCCGTTCTCCGTCGGAGCGGTTTAAGCGGCGCACCGCGGTGACAGCTCGGAGCAGTTGTTGAAGGTCCGCGGGGAAGATGAGCACCAAACAGGTGACCTGCAGGTGAGGGTGCGTGCGTGCGCGGGCGTTTGTGTGTCTGTGTGTGTGTGTCTGATCTGTCTGAGTGTCGTCGGGTGTCGCGCTGGTGTGACCCGGATGTCCGCGGACTGTTAGCCTCGTGCTAATGTTTTTAGCTCTTAGCTCCGCACTCGCCTGTCCTCGTCAGCGCGTGTGCCTCTAACTCTAACTGATCGATTAGTAATCAGTGATTCCAGGTGTGTTTAAGTGAAAGCTGAGACTAATCAGCTTCTCCAGGATCGATACTTCTGATTTAAAGTCACGTAAAGAGCTGCAGCTTTAAATCAGAGGGCACGTGAACGTTCCCTCCTGCGAAAATGAAGGCGGCCGCTGATGGCGTGAAACTTCAATAACAAGCACAGGAACACCGGAAGCTGGTCCGAGTCTGAGCGCTCTCAGGTAGTTGGTAGGTTACAGGGGGTGGGAGGGGAACAAACTGTCAAACAGCCAATTAGAAGCCGCTGAGACTGCAACTGCAGTTCCCCTGGTGTCCAGCAGGGGCAGCAGTGACTCACTCCCCACAGACTGACATGTTAAAACTTTACAGCAGAAATAAACATGTTTACAGCCTAACACACAAACTGTTCTGGCCTCTAGAGATAATTTCCCCCTTTGTAACACCTGTATTAAACTTTTGTTACAGAATAAAGAGGATGTAAAAGAGTGGGATGAGAAGGAAAAGTGTCACTGTATGCAGATGACGCACTTTTCAATACTGGAGAAGGCTTTAACAGTTTATCTGGGGTTCATATCACAAGTCAGAGACAATTATAAGGGCACAGGAGGAGAATGTTTTTAGAACTCACCTGTTTAAACTCAATCAAAGGGGGCGTGGCCTCTGTAAGATCTTTGATGAATCAAAACACAAACAGAATGATGAAAAGATGAAAAATGTAGCACGTGTACAAAACTACAAGTTAAAAACTTTGTTTTGAAAGTTATTTAAATAAAAGTAAAAAATAAAGTCTTATAAAAGTCAAAGAGTTTGACACCTCTCCCATCAAATATTCATCCGTCCAACAAAGAGATGTCCTCTCTGTGTCACCCTGGGGTCTGAAACACCTGGGCGGGTAGAATAGGATCCTGATTGGTCAGAATGTGAAGTAAACACACAGTAAACTGAGGTAACAGGTTAAACTGCGAGAGTGATTTCACTAGAGTAGCAGGTCTTGTGGCTCACAGGTGTGCTGCGTTTCAGGTACTTCCTCCACGGCGTGTGCAGGGAAGGCAACCGCTGTCTCTTCTCCCACGACCCGAGTACCAGCAAACCCTCCACCATCTGCAAGTTTTACCAGAGAGGGGCGTGTGCCTACGGAGAGCGCTGCAGGTAAGGCCCTGCCTACCTCTCACCTACGTTTGCATCACTGTGACTCATTTCACTTCCTGTTTGTGCTGCAGGTATGATCACATCAGGCTGTCATCCAGAGGAGGAGGGAGCGGAACTTCAGAGGACCTGACAGGGGGAGGAAGAGGAGGAGGAGGGGCAAGTAGGTCTGGCAGAGGTGGAGCCAAGAAGACGCTGGTGCTGAGAGACAGAGGTGAGGAGACGATGAAGCTCTTACAGAGTCACGATAATGATTGCAGGTAACCCCGCCCCCTCTGTGTTTTCTCAGTGCTGGGCGTCGAAGACGTGTTCAGGGGCCCATCAGACAACTCGGGGTCAGAGGTCACAGCAGCAGCGACTGCATCTCCGCATTCATACGTGGATGCCATCAGGGCGGGTCTAGACACCTCGGCGCAGGAACGAGGTAAGACTTGAGAATCCTCACATTTGATTGGCTCTTATTGGTAGCACGTGAAGATGTTTACCCGTGCTCTCTGCAGCTCCTCCTCCAGTGGGCGGGGCCTACCCGGACCTCCCCCAGCTGTGTCCCTACGCTGCCGGCGGGCGCTGTTTCTATGAGGACAGTTGTACGTATCTCCACGGCGACCTGTGCGAGGTGTGCGGCCTGCAGGTGCTCCACCCCCAGGACCCCGAGCAGAGGAGAGCGCACGAGAAGGTGTGCATGCTCATGGCGTTTCAGTGACCTCTTTGCGTTCATCAGTGTGAGCGCACACAGATGTGCTGCAGCTGTAAATGATCTCGTGTCTGTCTGCAGATGTGTCTGCTGGCCTTCGAGGCCGACATGGAGAAGGCGTTTGCGGCCCAGCTCAGCAATGACAAGGTGGGTTTGATTTGTTTTGGGATTGGTTGTCTTGGTGACCGGCCTTAATTAGTTACCTGTTGTTCAGGTGTGCTCCATCTGTATGGACGTGGTGGTGCAGAAGGCGAACCCGTCAGAGCGCCGGTTCGGCATCCTGTCCTCCTGCAATCACATCTTCTGTCTGTCCTGCATCCGAAAGTGGCGCTGCACCCGAAACTTCCACAACAAGATCATCAAGTAAGAATCCAACAGGACCGGGTCAGGGGTCAGGCACCAGGGTCAGGGACTGGGTCTCTGTATACTGGGGGGAAACCAAGACTGATGGTGTCTCGTGAGATCTGATTGGGGCTTTACTTTGTTTCACTCTCGTTAGGATCCTTCCCTGAGTCAAAGAGCAAATATAATACAAAAGTCTGCTGAATAATAATTTCCTCTCATAAACATTTAAACTTCACCTAAATCATACAGGTAGGTATTTTAAAATAACTACAGATATTAAATAATGACACTCATCTCCAGGCTTTCCCAAAATAAGAAGTTCACTTAAACCTTTGATATGTTCAGCTGGGATACCAAACGATCAAACTACACAAATAATTCTCCAGTTGGAAGTCTTTCTTAAATGTTCTGTAATTTCTAAAGACTAACATTAAACATTTCAGAATTCCAATTTTGCCTTGTCTGATTACACTTTTTATACACCTGTCATTCACCACTCAGGTATGTTCTCATATAGGGCTGTTTGATATAGCGATACACAGTGGAACAGTTTAACTAAAAATTCAAGTTACGAAGGCGCTTAACGGCAATATTTCAGCCTGTGTTACGGCAAAATACTCGCGTAACAAAATCCACTGGCTCTGGCCCAGAACGCCTACAATGCCCACAATGCCTTCCGAATCATGTGACAACCCCCTTAGTCCTTGCGCTTCGCTGTTCCACCGGAACGACGTGTTGTTGTTGCAGGTAGCAATTAGCCTATAGCCTATCGTTCACTCAAAAGTCGCGATGGGTGCTTTGACTTATGAAAATTTTCGACTTAGGAAAAACCCTCGGGAACGAATTAATTTCGTAAGTCGGGGTTCCGCTGTATATCGGATGACGATATAAAAACATCTATCGTTTCATTTTACGCTATCGTTTGTTTCATGGTGTTGCAAAATAAACTTTTTATAGCAATATTTTCTCATCGTTTTGATGATCGCTGTAGTGGCTATATTCATTTCTTAAAGTTCTCTCTTTCTCTTATATTTAATATAACCACACTACGGACGGACATGCGCCTGTTTTTATGTGTTGTCGTTAACAACAACGACGGGAAAACCATCGCATGTCCGCTTGTTTATGTTCCACATAAACCTTTCACAATAAAGCTCAGGACCCTGTTGAGACTTTTCAAAATAAACTGAATCACGTGAAAGACTATGCAGAGCATTGATGGATGAGAAGCAAAAAAGAGCCGCCAGGTGCTAAAAAATAAACCGTAGACTCAAACGTTAGAACAGGCTTTTCCCCGCAGCACGCCGTGTAATAAATACTCACAAAGGAAACGGCGGCCGTTACAACTTATGTCTAAAAATGTATCGTTTCATTCATCGGTTAAAACACTCGACTCCAGCTACATGACGCGCAGCTGGAAACACTTCACGCAGGTCGAGCTGCCCGAGATTCACAGAATTTACAGAAAATGTTACATTGTTGTGATTTACATCGTTATCGGACGATAGATGTCTTATATCGGGATATGAGGTTTTGGTCATATCGTTTTGGTCTGGCTGGGCCTGACTGGGTCTGGCTGGGCGTGACTGGCTCTGGTTGGGTCTGGTTGGGTTTGATGACCTCTCTGTTTCTTTCAGGTCGTGTCCACAGTGTCGGGTCATCTCAGAGTTCGTCATCCCGTCGATGTACTGGGTGGAGGACCAGGATGAGAAAGACCACCTTATAGACCTCTTCAAGTCCGGAGTCGGGTGAGTTGCCTCTCTGTGTCACGCCCACCTGCTCTCAGGCACTTATGAAGAGGATCCAAAGATCTTCCAGGATGTGCTTTCAGGTGGTGTAAACAAAGGTAGCTAAGGTGTGTTCAGCTTTCAGTCATACTCTGTGTGTGTTTGCAGTAAGAAGGCCTGTAAGTACTTTGATCAGGGCCGTGGCTCGTGTCCGTTTGGTGGGAAGTGTTTGTACCTCCACGCCTTCCCGGACGGATCGCGGGCGGAGGCCGAGCGCCCACGGAAGCAGCTGAGCTCGGAGGGGAGTGTGCGGGTCAGTTTGAGTCCTTGTTGTTGTCCATAAGTGGAAGGCTGTTGGGTGTAGTAGTCTCTAAACTCTGTCTCTCTGTTTAGTTCATGAACAGCGTCCGCCTCTGGGACTTCATCGAGGAGCGCGAGCAGCGGTCCGTCCCTCCCCTGCCGTCCCTCACTGATGACATCACAGAACTGAGGGAGCTCTTCATGCAGATGTCGGGGCCGAGCCACGAAGACGAGCCGGAGACCTCGCCCGCCAACGACCTGTAGTCTCCATGAAACCTGTGCCGGGTCCACACCAGATCATGTGATAAGGGGCACGTTGTGTCCGCAGGTTTGATTCCCTGAGACGGGATGGCGCTTAATTTATTGTGTACATGAGTAAATACAGTCTGAAGACCAGCTTCTGTGTGGTGGAGTTATTTTGGTGGTGGAGGGTGGGCATAAAGGTCCCGGAAGGTCCTTAAAACTCAAAACCAGATCTGATATAATAATAATAATAATGGATTGGATTTATATAGCGCTTTTCTAGGCCACTATTCATTCACTCTCACATCCACACACTGGTGGAGGCAGCTACAGGTGTAGCCACAGCTGCCCTGGGGCAGACTGACAGAAGCGAGGCTGCCATATCGCGCCATCGGCCCCTCTGGCCAACACCAGTAGGCGGTAGGTGAAGTGTCTTGCCCAAGGACACAACGACCAGGACAGAGAGCCCAGGGATCGAACCGGCGACCTTCCGGTTACAGATACGCTTCCCAACCCCCTGGCTCGTGTCCTGGTGCACCTCTGATGGCTCCCGCTGTGAGGTCTGTTCTTCAGACTGAGGTGCAGCAGGAGACGAGCTGGCGGTGGAGGTGCTCTCTGAGGTTACCTGCTGCTTTTAAACCTAAACAAGAATCCCTGATGGTGATTTCAAAATCAATTTTAAAACTGGTTTTTACTGTAAAGAGCGCCTCGCCATCATGCCGCAGTGCTCTGACAGCCCTCCAGGGGGCAGCAGTAGCAGACTCCATGTGAGTGTGACCCAATCAGAAGTTCGGGGATCAATTCCAGGATGCTCTGCATGATGAAGGTCGTGTTTGGGGTGTAGTTTTATGATAACATGACTGGAAAGGAAAACAATTGAGCTGCTGAAATAAAATGTGGACTTGTGAAAGAATCGTATGAAGCAGTGAAATAAAAACGTGTGAGGTTTGAACTCCTAAATCTGCTCCAGACAAACACAACGGGCCTCTGCCAGCGAAGAAACTCGGACTGGAACCGAACGCTGAAGACTGATGAGCACTGCAAACATTAGTATCAGTCTGGTCGTTAATACTGAAGACTTTTACCTTTTAAAGTCAGCTGATTATGGGCAGAGCAGTGTGTCCTGATTTATGACATGAACCATCAAAACACACTGACCATTAAATCACTGTCACTTTGACTTTTCACAATAAAACACCTCCCAGCCTTTATTTTGGAGGGCTGGGTGTAAACGTGCCTGTTTCTAATGTGCTGCAGGCTGTAAATAAACCACAGAAAGGTTCACATGTTTCTCAGCATGTTTGACCCGTATTTGTTCATTAAGAATGATTTAACAAATATCGATCTGATACCAGCGCCAATATCAGATCGATATGCAGCATTAATATTCAAATGTGTGTCACTGGTTCACTTCATTCGTATGAACGCTGAACTCCTCAGACTGTCTGCACTCCTCTGAGAGGAGGTAAGGAGGAGACTTAAAGCTCTGCTGTCTCCTCTGATTACTTTAATCCAGCCGGAGCTCCTTAACTCCTCACAGCTGAAAGCAGGGAGTCAGGCAGGAACAGGTGGCCTCCTCCTCGCAGTCACACTGCGTGTGCTCAGCTGCCCGCTCCTCTCTGGTTCCTGCTGGTATGAAGTTTTCGGAGTCGCCTCACAGTCTGCAGGGTTAACGGAGCCCAGCGACCGGGCTGCCAGGCAGCAGGGTGAGCAAGAGGAGGGGAAGGCGGAGGAGGGGGCGCCGAGGCTGCTGGGAAAAAGTAAAAGAAGGAGAAGTTGTGGGGAGGACGCAGAGCCAGGGAGAGGCCTGAGCAGGGCACCGAGGATCATGGGAGCAGTTTATGGAAAGAAGGTGAGTGATAAGCGCTGATCAATGATCCGATCATCTTTACAGTTAGTGAGAATACTCTGATCAGATCCTCACACCAACAGTTTAAACTCAGAAATCTGGTGTTCGGTCATGCGATCACCTGCATGTACAGTGGGGCAAAAAAGTATTTAGTCAGCCACCGATTGTGCAAGTTCCCCCACTTAAAATGATGACAGAGGTCAGTAATTTGCACCAGAGGTACACTTCAACTGTGAGAGACAGAATGTGAAAAAAAAATCCATGAATCCACATGGTAGGATTTGTAAAGAATTTATTGGTAAATCAGGGTGGAAAATAAGTATTTGGTCACCTCAAACAAGGAAAATCTCTGGCTCTCACAGACCTGTAACGTCTTCTGTAAGAAGCTTTTCTGTCCCCCACTCGTTACCTGTATGAATGGCACCTGTTTGAACTCATCATCTGTATAAAAGACACCTGTCCACAGCCTCAAACAGTCAGACTCCAAACTCCGCCATGGCCAAGACCAAAGAGCTTTCGAAGGACACCAGGAAAAGTATTGTAGACCTGCACCAGACTGGGAAGAGTGAATCTACAATAGGCAAGCAGCTTGGTGTGAAAAAATCAACTGTGGGAGCAATCATCAGAAAATGGAAGACATACAAGACCACTGATAATCTCCCTCGATCTGGGGCTCCACGCAAGATCTCATCCCGTGGGGTCAAAATGATCATGAGAACGGTGAGCAAAGATCCCAGAACCACACGGGGGGACCTGGTGAATGACCTGCAGAGAGCTGGGACCAAAGTAACAAAGGTCACCATCAGTAACACACTACAACGGCAGGGAATCAAATCCCGCAGTGCCAGACGTGTTCCGCTGCTGAAGCCAGTGCATGTCCAGGCCCGTCTGAAGTTTGCCAGAGAGCACATGGATGATACAGCAGAGGATTGGGAGAATGTCATGTGGTCAGATGAAACCAAAGTAGAACTTTTTGGTATAAACTCAACTCGTCGTGTTTGGAGGAAGAAGAATACTGAGTTGCATCCCAAGAACACCATACCTACTGTGAAGCATGGGGGTGGAAACATCATGCTATGGGGCTGTTTTTCTGCCAAGGGGACAGGACGACTGATCCGTGTTAAGGACAGAATGAATGGGGCCATGTATCGTGAGATTTTGAGCCAAAACCTCCTTCCATCAGTGAGAACTTTGAAGATGAAACGAGGCTGGGTCTTCCAACATGACAATGATCCAAAACACACCGCCCGGGCAACAAAGGAGTGGCTCCGTAAGAAGCATTTGAAAGTCCTGGAGTGGCCTAGCCAGTCTCCAGACCTCAACCCCATAGAAAATCTGTGGCGGGAGTTGAAAGTCCGTGTTGCTCGGCGACAGCCCCAAAACATCACTGCTCTCGAGAAGATCTGCATGGAGGAATGGGCCAAAATACCAGCTACTGTGTGTGCAAACCTGGTAAAGACCTATAGTAAACGTTTGACCTCTGTTATTGCCAACAAAGGTTATGTTACACAGTATTGAGTTGTATTTTTGTTATTGACCAAATACTTATTTTCCACCCTGATTTACGAATAAATTCTTTACAAATCCTACCATGTGGATTCATGGATTTTTTTTTCACATTCTGTCTCTCACAGTTGAAGTGTACCTCTGGTGCAAATTACTGACCTCTGTCATCATTTTAGGAGGGGGAACTTGCACAATCGGTGGCTGACTAAATACTTTTTTGCCCCACTGTATGTGTGAGGATATTCATTCTGCGCGATGAAGGTTGCAGCAGGTGTGCTTCAAATGTCCTGACAGGTGACAAATTGAAGGAAAATGGTACCCCTGTGGTGCGGGGTGGGGGACGGCTGTAAGCACCATCCATGGTGCAGAGATCGGTGGGACGAAGAGCTCACCTGTACCTGCTGGATTGAATCTGAGGTGCTCTGTGGTTTCAGTGTGAGTGTTTGGTGTGCTGCAGAGCACCTGATGGCGCTGTGGGCGAGGGCTAGTCTCTTTCAGATGAAGCCGTTCGGCGCTGCGATCAAGACTGCCGCAAGCCGCCATTTTTAGATGTGATAAATTAAAGGATATAAAAACAGATTAGTGACTGACATCACCGTGAGTCTGTGAGCCTACAGCAGTCCAGAACAGCTCCTGAAGGCAACAGACTACAGGTAAAAGATGGCCCATGTGACGCTGCCCGTTGGTCAGGGAAGTTATCACACCTTGAGCTGAGCGTTTTCTCGTTCCATCTTTGTGTTTTGAGATGGGACGTGAAGAATCTGACCGAGGAGCGAGACGCTGCGCGACATTCTCCTACTCCCTGTTTCCTGATTCCTACTTCTTCCTCTGAATGGGACCAAAATGAGTTTTATGTTTTATTCAGTCAGACCTAAAAGCAGTGACTGACACCATAAAATCATCAGTAAACATCTTCCTGATGAGCATCTATGCAAGCAGACTTCCAGGTGAGTCGCCCCCTGCTGGACATCAGTTAGAAGTTCACCTCTGATGGCACCTAAATTCAGCAGAAGCTGGCAGATAAAATGAAAGATGAGCTGTTTATTGTTGCTGATTGAAATCACGACCTGCCACCGTCTCTGAGAATAAACAAGGTTTTTGCGTGGAGGTTCCAGTTCTTTAGCGTCGAACGCTCACCTGGATCATGTCTCAGATCACCTGGCTCCAGACATTCATGACCTGCTCCGTAAGGTTCGACTTTCAGAGAAACTGGATGAGTCACATGACCTCATGAGCAGAGGTCAGAAATCGTTTCAGAAACTTTTATTTGAATTTTTGGAAAAAGCACCGCTTTACAAAAAACACCTAAGAACGTCCAACCTGAATCAGCTGATCCACCTCGAGCACAGGAAGTGAGTTACTCTGAGGTCAGAGTGAGAGAGGCTTGGTGCTGCACACCGTTTATTTACAGATTTTTAACTCGTTCAGATGATTTCCTGCGATTCACGTTTGGCTTCGAAACACCTCAGAACAAAGGAGCACCTGCTCTCACCTGAGAGCTTTAGCCAGGGGGGAACTGAGCAAGTCTGAGAGAGGACGAAGGCCAATCGTACGCCTCTCCGATCAGGGTGAGGATGACTGCAGAGTCGCACTCCACAGGGGAGGAGACAGCAGGAATGCGACCTCATAGGAAAGCCGAGCTCTCGCAAATATCCGAGTTATGAGGCGGCGCAGCTGTCGGCGAGGCTGAAGAGCAGCTGAGAGGAGGCGGGGCTAGAGGTTTGTCTGTTTTCAGTGCAGCAGGTGGAGACGAGCTTGGAGCATCGAGTTTCAGGAACGATCTGAGAGGAGAGGTCCGGATTTATCTGGGGGGGGGGTAAGCCATGGTGTTCAAATTACCACACGGTTTGTGTTTGTGTTAGTGTGTGTGAGTCTTTAGTCGGGCAGATTAAGCTGATCCAGCAGTGAGTGAAGCAGCAGGGAAAGATCAAAGTGATGAGGTCAGAGGTCAGAGTGGAAGCTCACACACAGCTGTGAGATGTGTTTTGGCCTGCGGTCCAATCACATTCCTTGCTCGATCAGACGATGCTAGCTGGTGCTTATGCTAACCTGCTACAGTCCCCCTCACTGCTGACCCCGGCCTCGGAGCCGCAGCTGTACCACTGCCGAGAGTCCAGCAGGGGGCAGACAGTCCTCAGGGTTCCGGTGGTCTTCTGCTTCCTGTTCCCTTTCCAGCAGCGGCCGGAGCTCTCATCTTAGCTGCTCTTCTTCACATCTGTGCCGAGGTCTCTAATACACCTGTTCTTCACACACAGGTGTGCCTCGGCTCTTCTTCAGCCTGAACTGCAGAAACGGTCCTCCAGAGCCAATCACAGTGTGTTTTATTACTTCAGCTTTCGTCTGTTGTTACGGGAACCCAGAGACTCAGACCTGTGGTCAGAAGCTGGTGACCTGAGCACAGCTGCAGCTGCGTCTTTCTCACTTTGTCATGTTTGTTTTTTATTGTGAAAACTGGTGAACGTGTCTTTGTTCTTATTTTTGGATTCAGATCTTTCTGATGTTGTTGACTCGTGTTTTCTCTCTCTGACCCGGACTGTTTAACCCTTTCACCCCTCCCAAAAACCTGAGATCAGCTGATTCTGGGTCAGCTGACTGATGAAGTGATGTCAGGTGGATCATTAAGGTGGCAGCAGCAGCTGAAGTTTCTGAGGGTGGTCTCACACACATGAGACTGGCTGTCTCTGTGATCAATAATAATCTGATGCTTTTACTCAATCAATCAATCAATCAAAATTTATTTATATAGCACATTTTTAAGACCGAAGTACACCAAAGTGCTTTCCAGTAAAATCGCAGTACAAATAAAATCACACTAAAATATAAATTACAAATATATAAAATATAAGATAATTACATAATCTAAATACAGAGCCAGATGTAAATTACCCTAATTCGCCTTAAATGCCAGATCAAACAAATACGTTTTTAAACGTGATTTAAAAGACTGAATGGAATCTGACGCGCGAATATGAAGAGGGAGAGTATTCCATGGCCTGGGTGCAGCAACGGCAAAGGCACGGCCTCCTCTGGTCTTCAGCCGAGACCTAGGTTGCACCAAGAGCAGTTGGCCCGATGATCTTAGTGCTCTCTGAGGGCTGTACAGACAGAGGAGATCAGCTAAGTAGTCAGGTGCCATATTGTTTAAAATTTTATAAGTAAACAATAGAATATTAAAATCAATTCGATATTTGATAGGAAGCCAGTGTAAATTTTTCAGAACAGGGGTGATAGAGTCAAACTTTCTAGTGCCGGTCAAGAGACGTGCTGCGGCATTCTGGACCAGCTGCAGACGCTGCAGAAGAGAAGATTGTAGACCCAAGTAGAGAGAGTTACAATAGTCCAGTCTTGACATAATGAAAGCATGAATGAGTTTCTCCATATCTTTGTGTGGTATGTAGGGTTTAGCCTTAGAGATTAGGCGTAGTTGATGAAAGCTAGTTTTTACCACAGTAGAGACCTGTTTTACTGTGAAAGTTCAGTTCCTGCTGTCTCAGTGTTGGTTCTTCTGTCAGAGGAGGATAAAAACAGAAAGCTTTTAGCAGTGAGGTGTCAGGATCTCCACCTGTGAGACTCACCTGTGTGAGTAAACGAGTGAATGGAAGCTTGAAGCTGTGACTGCACTTGTTCCTGTTTTACCTGATTTTGCCAGGTTCGGAGTGACACCTTGAGTCACTGCGTGTGTTTCTTTTTCTCTTGTTCTTAGCCTGAGTTGGCCATTCCCCACTGCTCTCATCCTCCTCCTCAGCTAAATGATGAGCCTTTCTTCTTTGTTTTGCAGAAGGCGTATAACATTGACCATCAGGCTCTGCCGAAGCAGCCGCACAGCAAAGGTGAGTTAGGCCGTCTCAGGTAATAAAGGCGGTACGACCTGTGAGCAGCCAATGTCACAGACCTGTTCTAGAATAGAATAGAATAGAATAGCCTTTTATTGTCATTGTACATGTACAACAAAACTGTGGGTGCTCGACACCAACTGTACCAGAATAAAATATTTATAAGTTGCAAAGTGCTTGGAGGTAGTCCAAAAGGACTTGGTCTGAATAGAGTCTGTGTGTGAGTGGCCTGAGTGATGAGGGTTTATTATAAGGGAGTATTAATAAATTAATGCTTCAGTCTTAAATATGATCAACCTATCTCTAATAATCGGCTATGTACCACAGGCCTTCAAGCTGGCTGTAGTTAAACCTTTACTCAAAAAGCATCTCTAGACCCAGCAGTCTTAGCTAATTATAGGCCGATCTCCAACCTTCCTTTATATCAAACATCCTTGAAAGAGTAGTTGTCAAACAGCTAACAGATCATCTGCAGAGGTTTATTTGAAGAGTTTCAGTCAGGTTTCAGAGCTCATCACAGCACAGAAACAGCTTTAGTGAAGGTTACAAATGATCTTCTTATGGCCTCTGACAGTGGACTCATCTCTGTGCTTGTCCTGCTAGACCTCAGTGCAGCGTTCGATACTGTCGACCATAATATCCTATTAGAGCGATTAGAACATGCTGTAGGTATTACAGGTACTGTGCTGCAGTGGTTTGTATCATATCTATCTAATAGACTCCAGTTTGTGCATGTAAATGGAGAGTCCTCTTCACACACTGAGGTTAATTATGGAGTTCCACAGGGTTCAGTGCTAGGACCAATTCTGTTTACATTATACATGCTTCCCTTAGGCAGCATCATTAGAAGACATAGCATACATTTACACTGCTATGCAGATGACACCCAGCTCTATCTGTCCATGAAGCCAGATAACACACACCAATGAGTTAAACTGCAGGAATGTCTTAAAGACATAAAGACCTGGATGGCCGCTAACTTTCTGCTTCTTAATTCAGATCAAACTGAGGTTATTGTACTCGGCCCTGACAATCTTAGAAATATGGTATCTAACCAGATTCTTACTCTGGATGGCATTACCTTGGCCTCCAGTAACGCTGTGAGGAACCTTGGAGTCATTTTTGACCAGGACATGTCCTTCAATGCACATATTAAACAAATATGTAAGACTGCTTTCTTCCATTTGTGCAACATCTCTAAAGTTAGACACATCCTGTCTCAGAGTGACGCTGAAAAACTAGTTCATGCATTTATTACTTCCAGGCTGGACGACTCATTATTATCAGGATGTCCTAAAAACTCCCTGAAAAGCCTTCAGCTGATCCAAAATGCTGCAGCAAGAGTCCTGACAGGGACTAGAAAGAGAGAGCATATTTCTCCTGTTTTGGCTTCCTGTTAAATCCAGAATTCAAAATCCTGCTCCTCACATACAAGGTCTTAAATAATCAGGCCCCATCTTATCTTAATGACCTTGTAGTACCATATCACCCTATTAGAGCACTTCGCTCTCGCTCTGCAGGCCTACTTGTTGTTCCTAGAGTATTTAAAAGTAGAATGGGAGGCAGAGCCTTCAGTTTTCAGGCCCCTCTTCTGTGGAACCAGCTTCCAGTTTGGATTCAGGAGACAGACACTATCTCTGCTTTCAAGATCAGGCTTCAAACTTTCCTTTTTGCTAAAGCATATACCGTATTTCCCGGACTACAAAGCGCACCTGAATATTAGCCGCACAAGCTAAAATCAGGGGAAAATCCTGTTTTGTACATACATTAGCCGCACCTGACTAAAAGCCGCAGGTGTTTCAATGTTGACTTATCATATGTAAGAGAATATGCACAAAGGGAATTGTCAGGAAAGAGATGGCTGTTTGGAGACACACCCCTTTTATTAATATTTTGAAAAACAAGTTATGGGTACATATTTGCATAACTTTTTAGGTATATGTACAAGTAGCGGTAATTACAAGTACGAAACATGTACTGTGCTTCATAAATGAGTAACAAATGTAGTACATAACAATAACCTACAGCACACCAGAAAAATAGATTCGGACTACCTTTTAGGCTCAGGTGCAGTGACACGGCTTTAACAAGCAGAAAAGTCAGTCATTCACCACCATCTTCCTGCGCACTAAAACCACCAAAGTCCTCTTCTCCAGTGTCGGATACGAACAGGCTCAGGGTGGCTTCGTCATCCACTCTCCGCTTCTCTCCTTCGTTGTCACTTACAAAACCAAAGAAATCCTCGTTGTCAGTGTCAGAGTCGAACACCCTCAGAAGGGCCGTGGCGGTGTCCTCCTCTCCATCATGCAGCAGTCCAGCCCTTAGAAATCCGTTGGTGATCATGGATGTTTTCACACTTTTCCACGCTGTCAGAATCCACCGGTGGAGTTGAGCATAACTTGCTTTTCGCAAGCTTATCGCCGCTCGTCATCCACGACTCCCGCTGAACGCGTAGCGTTAATTTGAAGTTTGTTTTTCGCGCTACTTGTACGGCACTATGTTGCCTGGCGGATGGACACGTGACCAACATACCACTCTTGAACCCAGATACTGTGTGTCTGATCACATGCCCTTCCGCCAGGCAACGTAGTGCCGTACAACAGCGGAACAAACAAAACAAATCGTCTTACGATATGACAAAAATCATGGACAATCCATAGAAAAGCCGCACCTGACTAAAAGCCGCAGGGTTCAAAGCTTGTGCAAAAAGTAGCGGCTTATAGCCCGACAATTACGGTAGTTAGGGCTGGACCAGGTGACCCTGAATCCTCCCTTAGTTATGCTGCAATAGGCTGCTGGATGATGCACTGGGTGTTAGGGTTAGGTCTCACTGTCACCAAAGTGCTGCTCATAGGGGGTCATATGATTGTTGGGTTTTTCTCTGTATGTATTATTGTAGGGTCTACCTTAGAATAAAAAGCTCCTTGATGCAACTGAAAATTGGATTAAGTTGACCTGATTGAGGCCGGTTGGTGAGAAAGTCTTTGATCCACTAGCAGGTGACAGGACGGATCTGGGATCGATGTTTGGGATCATGTTGTTGAATGCTGAGCTGCAGTCCATGAAGAGCATCCTCATGCAGCTCTTCCGGTTCTCCATTCATTGAGGCTGCTTTCGGGGGTTGGGTGCTCTCTCTGCTGTTTACTGATGATAAGTTGGAAGTGATTGAGTGCTGAGCTAACATTAGCATTTGGGGGGGGGGGGGGGGGGGATGTAAACAATGGTAGATAAAAAAGGCCTCCAAGTCTGGTGGGCAGTGACTGTTTACAACTCTGCTGTTATGGCACCAGTCCCAAGGCACACAGCCCACCACCCCGCCCTTACCAGAGTCTTTGTTGTGTGTGTGTGTGTGTGTGATTGTGTGTGTGATGGCCCAGAGGAACATGAAGCTGATGATCAAACTTCTTCCCGACATGTTTTCTTTTTGCTGTGTTTGAACCTTTGGGGCCACCATACGCCATAGTTAGAAATATAAACGAATTCAACATGCGCACAGGTATAACTCACACAGCTGTGATTGGTCAGGGTTGGACCATGTGACTGAAAACAAGAATAAAGTCAACTGTTCACAGTTTCTGTCAAAGATAAACGTGACGTCAGGCTTGATGATGTCACAGATCTGTCCATGCAGGATTCAAGGAGCTTTATTGTCATTTGCATCACATGTTAACATGAGGTGGAAAGAAATTATGTACACACAGCGAAAAGAAACCAAATAATGAAGAAAGTTTTTTTTTATTTTAAATAAAAAATAAATGAATAGTTGTTTTGTTTTTTAACAAACAGAATAACAAGTAATAAAACAATACATAAATAATACTATAAGTAGAGTGCAACAACCTGAGTACCAGTATAGAGTATGGGCATAGAGTGTAGGTATAAATAAATACTTTAGCAGCAAAGAGCCTGATGACCAGCATTGATAAAGTGACAGTGTCGGCAAGAAGAACAAAAGTGTTTAAAGTTGCCGACAGGAAGTGTGAATATTAAAGATAAATGTCAGATTAAATGTTGTGAGATCATCATTATTTATCTTCGTGGTTCGCATGCAACCCACACTGAGAGTCTGCTCCAGGCTGCAGTGAGAGTCAGCGCCCCCATCAGATGGCAGCTGGATTTCAGGCTGGGTGGAGCCGCTGGCTGATGAATAGGAGCAGCGTGGGAAGTGGTCCCGAGGAGGAGGGGCAGTCCACGTGCCACGTGACCGCTGCCTGGCTTTGAGCTGTGCAGGAGAGCAGGAGCAGAGGAGCAGAGGAGCTCTGGTAGCATGGAGCCCAGCACCGCCCAGGGAAGGGTGGTGAAGTCCGGTAAGACCCGGCCGCGGACAGAGCTGAGGATCGAGCTGTGAGGCTGTCAGCTGCTCTCAGATCAGAGTCATGCTGAAGAAAGTCAGCTCCCAGCTTTTTGAATCTTTTACTCCACAAATGGAGAAACAAGCTCAGACTGACGTCATTCACACTTGTAATGCTTTTCACTAAAATTATCATTAAGATGTGACGTCATCTCTAGAAAAAACTTTAAAAATAAACAGGACTTTAGTTTGAGAGCTGGAAGTTTTAATTATCATCTCCAAAGTGGAAATAGAGCCTTCATCAGCTCTGTGTTTCTATCAGAAACATTTCTGCATGTTTTTGTTTGTGCTCAAGTTTGACTATGTGAGGCTCTGAGAGCATGGCTGATGGTGGTGGTGTGGATGATGATGGTGGTGGTGTGGATGATGATGATTGTGGTTTGGATGATGATGGTGGTAGTGTGGATGATGATGATGATGATGATGATGATGGTGGTGTGGATGATGATGATGGTGTGGTGTGGATGATGATGCTGGTGGTGGTGGTGTGGATGATGATGATGGTGGTGTGGATGATGATAATAGTGTTGGTGTGGATGATGATGCTGGTGGTGTGGATGATGATGATGGTGGTGTGGGTGATAATAGTGGTGGTGTGGATGATGATGATGATGCTGGTGGTGTGGATGATGTTGATGGTGGTGTGGATGATGATAATAGTGTTGGTGTGGATGATGATGATGATGATGGTGGTGTGGATGATGATGGTGGTGGTGTGGATGATGATAATAGTGTTGGTGTGGATGATGATGATGATGATGATGCTGGTGGTGTGGATGATGTTGATGGTGGTGTGGATGATGATGATGATAATGGTGGTGGTGTGGATGATGATGATGATGATGATGATGCTGGTGGTGTGGATGATGATGGTGGTGGTGTGGATGATGATGATAGTGTTGGTGTGGATGATGATGCTGGTGGTGTGGATGATGATGATGATGATGGTGGTGGTGTGGATGATGATAATAGTGTTGGTGTGGATGATGATGATGATGCTGCTGGTGGTGTGGATGATGATGGTGGTGGTGTGGATGATGATAATAGTGTTGGTGTGGATGATGATGATGATAATGATGCTGGTGGTGTGGATGATGATGGTGGTGTGGATGATGATGATGCTGGTGGTGTGGATGATGATGCTTGTGGTGTGGATGATGATACTGGTGGTGTGGATGATGATGATGGTGGTGTGGGTGATAATAGTGGTGGTGTGGATGATGATGATGATGCTGGTGGTGTGGATGATGATGCTGGTGGTGGTGTGGATGATGATGATGATGATGCTGGTGGTGTGGATGATGATGGTGGTGGTGGTGTGGATGATGATAATAGTGTTGGTGTGGATGATGATGATGATGATGATGATGATGCTGGTGGTGTGGATGATGATGCTGGTGGTGGTGTGGATGATGATGATGGTGGTGTGGATGATGATGCTGGTGGTGTGGATGATGATGATGGTGGTGTGGGTGATAATAGTGGTGGTGTGGATGATGATGATGATGATGCTGGTGGTGTGGATGATGATGATGGTGGTGTGGATGATGTTGATGGTGGTGTGGATGATGTTGATGGTGGTGTGGATGATGATAATAGTGTTGGTGTGGATGATGATGATGATGATGGTGGTGGTGTGGATGATGATGGTGGTGGCGTGGATGATGATGATGATGATGATGATGATGATGATGCTGGTGGTGTGGATGATGATGATGCTGGTGGTGTGGATGATGTTGATGGTGGTGTGGATGATGATAATAGTGTTGGTGTGGATGATGATGATGATGATGATGCTGGTGGTGTGGATGATGATGGTGGTGGTGTGGATGATGATAATAGTGTTGGTGTGGATGATGATGATGATGATGCTGGTGGTGTGGATGATGTTGATGGTGGTGTGGATGATGATAATAGTGTTGGTGTGGATGATGATGATGATGATGATGATGGTGGTGGTGTGGATGATGATGATAGTGGTGGTGTGGATGATGATGATAGTGGTGGTGTGGATGATGATGCTGGTGGTGTGGATGATGATGCTGGTGGTGTGGATGATAATAGTGGTGGTGTGGATGATGATGATGATGGTGGTGGTGTGGATGATGATAATAGTGTTGGTGTGGATGATGATGATGATGCTGCTGGTGGTGTGGATGATGATGGTGGTGGTGTGGATGATGATAATAGTGTTGGTGTGGATGATGATGATGATAATGATGCTGGTGGTGTGGATGATGATGGTGGTGTGGATGATGATGATGCTTGTGGTGTGGATGATGATACTGGTGGTGTGGATGATGATGATGGTGGTGTGGGTGATAATAGTGGTGGTGTGGATGATGTTGATGGTGGTGTGGATGATGATAATAGTGTTGGTGTGGATGATGATGATGATGATGATGCTGGTGGTGTGGATGATGATGGTGGTGGTGTGGATGATGATAATAGTGTTGGTGTGGATGATGATGATGATGATGCTGGTGGTGTGGATGATGTTGATGGTGGTGTGGATGATGATAATAGTGTTGGTGTGGATGATGATGATGATGATGATGATGATGGTGGTGGTGTGGATGATGATGATGGTGGTGGTGTGGATGATGATGATAGTGGTGGTGTGGATGATGATGATAGTGGTGGTGTGGATGATGATGCTGGTGGTGTGGATGATGATGCTGGTGGTGTGGATGATAATAGTGGTGGTGTGGATGATGATGATGATGGTGGTGGTGTGGATGATGATAATAGTGTTGGTGTGGATGATGATGATGATGCTGCTGGTGGTGTGGATGATGATGGTGGTGGTGTGGATGATGATAATAGTGTTGGTGTGGATGATGATGATGATAATGATGCTGGTGGTGTGGATGATGATGGTGGTGTGGATGATGATGATGCTTGTGGTGTGGATGATGATACTGGTGGTGTGGATGATGATGATGGTGGTGTGGGTGATAATAGTGGTGGTGTGGATGATGATGATGATGATGCTGGTGGTGTGGATGATGATGCTGGTGGTGTGGATGATGATGATGGTGGTGTGGGTGATAATAGTGGTGGTGTGGATGATGGTGATGGTGGTGTGGGTGATAATAGTGGTGGTGTGGATGATGATGATGATGATGATGATGCTGGTGGTGTGGATGATGATGATGGTGGTGTGGATGATGTTGATGGTGGTGTGGATGATGTTGATGGTGGTGTGGATGATGATAATAGTGTTGGTGTGGATGATGATGATGATGATGGTGGTGGTGTGGATGATGATGGTGGTGGTGTGGATGATGATAATAGTGTTGGTGTGGATGATGATGATGATGATGATGATGCTGGTGGTGTGGATGATGTTGATGGTGGTGTGGATGATGATGATGATAATGGTGGTGGTGTGGATGATGATGGTGGTGGTGGTGTGGATGATGATGATGGTGGTGGTGTGGATGATGATGCTGGTGGTGGTGTGGATGATGATAATAGTGTTGGTGTGGATGATGATGGTGGTGGTGGACTTGTTGCTGCTCCTGTCTGTTCAGCATCTTCTTAAGTAATTGAGGTGCTGCGTTGTACCAGAGCCACTCATGGCTCATGAAGCGCTGTGAGGAGCGAAGGCTGATGAAGATGAAGTCACCGCTGGCATGCAGACGGACTGCAGTGGGAGTTCACATCCTCTGCTTGAGTTTTAGCCTCGGCAACGGGGAGTCATGTAGAGCTTCAGTGTTGATGGTGGTGGTGGTTGTATTCAGGGTGGCTGTGTTCATGGTGGTGTTGATGGCTGATCATCAGGTTTGTGACAGGAAGTGGCGTTTCCTCAGCAAGCCTGTTAGCGGCTCGTCTGCTCTGATTTAGATTCTGCGGGGTTTCCTCAGGATGAGCGAAAGAACGAGCAGATGCGTTATGGCCTGCCGTTACAGAGCGATCACGTTTCCTCCCGAGGTGCGGCTCCGGCCTTAGACTCGAGCTCAAGTTGTCCGCTTTGCTGTAACCAGATTGGCAGCACTCACGGGGACGTCAATACAGAGAGGCTCCGGTCTGCACGTCCTCCCTCCGATCAATACAAACCTCAGAAAGGCTCAAAGTCCGGCAGACAAACACTGAGCTAACAGAGAGAGGCGGGTAAAGTTCAGCAGCAGAGCTCCCTGTTACTGTAACTTCTGTGGGTCCAACACATTTTTAATAACACTCAAAATGCGTGGCCTTCAGGTCATACACTGTACATAAAAGATGTACACAGACACTGGTTTCTGCACCTCATTGTTAACCATGTTTGTTTTTAATATAACCCTGGTCATTCAGAATCCTTTAGGATTTAACACATAAAATGTGGAGATTATATACTGAGCTCAAGCAGGAACTATTAATAACAAAAAGATTACATCACAAAAATAGATCAAATTAATAAACTGTGGGAGTCTAATCACAAAACAGGAAGTGTTCTCTGTGTTTCAGTGTCTTCTACAAATTGATTGTCTCACTCCTTAAAATCTGATGCAGTGGTTCAGTATTTAAGAGTGAACGTCTGAGGTCAGGTATTTCAGGTGTTTCAGATGTGATTCAGATATTTTCAGACATGTTTCACACGTGTTCAGGCGTGTTTCAAGCTTTTTCAGGCTTGTTTCAGACATTTTCATATGTGTTTCAGGCTTGTTTCAGGCGTGTTTCAGACATTTTCACATGTTTTACAGGCTTGTTTCAGGCTTGTTTCAGATGTGTTTCAGACATTTTAATGCTTGTTACAGGTGTGTTTCAGATGTGTTTCAGGCTTGTTTCAGATGTGTTTCAGACATTTTAATGCTTGTTACAGGTGTGTTTCAGGCTTGTTTCAGATGTGTTTCAGACATTTTAATGCTTGTTACAGGTGTGTTTCAGATGTGTTTCAGGTGTGTTTCAGACATTTTCCAACTTGTTTCAAGTGTGTTTCAGGCTTGTTTCAGATGTTTCAGCCGTGTTTCAGACATTTTCAGACTTGTTTCAGGCTTGTTTCAGGTGTGTTTCAGACATTTTCATATGTGTTTCAGGCTTGTTTCAGGCGTGTTTCAGACATTTTCATATGTTTTACAGGCTTGTTTCAGGCTTGTTTCAGATGTGTTTCAGATATTTTCAGACTTGTTTCAAGTGTGTTTCAGATGTGTTTCAGTCGTGTTTCAGACATTTTCCAACTTGTTTCAAGTGTGTTTCAGGCTTGTTTCAGATGTGTTTCAGTCGTGTTTCAGACATTTTCCAACTTGTTTCAAGTGTGTTTCAGGCTTGTTTCAGATGTGTTTCAGTCGTGTTTCAGACATTTTCAGACTTGTTTCAGGCTTGTTTCAGATGTGTTTCAGACATTTTAACGCTTGTTACAGGTGTGTTTCAGATGTGTTTCAGACATTTTAATGCTTGTTACAGGTGTGTTTCAGACATTTTAATGCTTGTTACAGGTGTGTTTCAGATGTGTTTTAGGTGTGTTTCAGGCTTGTTTCAGATGTGTTTCAGACATTTTAATGCTTGTTACAGGTGTGTTTCAGATATTTTCATATGTGTTTCAGGCTTGTTTCAGTCATGTTTCAGACATTTTCAGACTTGTTTCAGGCTTGTTTCAGATGTGTTTCAGACATTTTAACGCTTGTTACAGGTGTGTTTCAGATGTGTTTCAGACATTTTAATGCTTGTTACAGGTGTGTTTCAGACATTTTAATGCTTGTTACAGGTGTGTTTCAGATGTGTTTTAGGTGTGTTTCAGGCTTGTTTCAGATGTGTTTCAGACATTTTAATGCTTGTTACAGGTGTGTTTCAGATGTGTTTCAGACATTTTAATGCTTGTTACAGGTGTGTTTCAGATGTGTTTCAGACATTTTAATGCTTGTTTCAGGCTTGTTTCAGGCTTGTTTCAGTCGTGTTTCAGACATTTTCCAACTTGTTTCAAGTGTTTTTCAGGCTTGTTTCAGATGTGTTTCAGTCGTGTTTCAGACATTTTCCAACTTGTTACAGGTGTGTTTCAGATGTGTTTTAGGTGTGTTTCAGGCTTGTTTCAGGTGTGTTTCAGACATTTTCATATGTGTTTCAGGCTTGTTTCAGATGTGTTTCAGACATTTTAAAGTGTGTTTCAGGCTTGTTTCAGGTGTGTTTCAGACATTTTCATATGTTTTACAGGCTTGTTTCAGGCTTGTTTCAGATGTGTTTCAGACATTTTAAAGTGTGTTTCAGGCTTGTTTCAGATGTGTACCAGTCGTGTTTCAGACATTTTCCAACTTGTTTCAAGTGTGTTTCAGGCTTGTTTCAGATGTGTTTCAGTCGTGTTTCAGACATTTTCAGACTTGTTTCAAGTGTTTTTCAGGCTTGTTTCAGATGTGTTTCAGTCGTGTTTCAGACATTTTCCAACTTGTTACAGGTGTGTTTCAGATGTGTTTTAGGTGTGTTTCAGGCTTGTTTCAGGTGTGTTTCAGACATTTTCCTATGTGTTTCAGGCTTGTTTCAGATGTGTTTCAGACATTTTAAAGTGTGTTTCAGGCTTGTTTCAGGTGTGTTTCAGACATTTTCATATGTTTTACAGGCCTGTTTCAGGCTTGTTTCAGATGTGTTTCAGACATTTTAAAGTGTGTTTCAGGCTTGTTTCAGATGTGTATCAGTCGTGTTTCTGACATTTTCCAACTTGTTTCAAGTGTGTTTCAGGCTTGTTTCAGATGTGTTTCAGTCGTGTTTCAGACATTTTCAGACTTGTTTCAGGCTTGTTTCAGGTGTGTTTCAGACATTTTCAGACTTGTTTCAGGCTTGTTTCAGGTGTGTTTCAGACATTTTCATATGTGTTTCAGGCTAGTTTCAGTCGTGTTTCAGACATTTTCAGACTTGTTTCAAGTGTGTTTCAGATGTGTTTCAGTCGTGTTTCAGACATTTTCCAACTTGTTTCAAGTGTGTTTCAGGCTTGTTTCAGATGTGTATCAGTCGTGTTTCAGACATTTTCCAACTTGTTTCAAGTGTGTTTCAGGCTTGTTTCAGATGTGTTTCAGTCGTGTTTCAGACATTTTCAGACTTGTTTCAGGCTTGTTTCAGGTGTGTTTCAGACATTTTAACGCTTGTTACAGGTGTGTTTCAGATGTGTTTCAGACATTTTAATGCTTGTTACAGGTGTGTTTCAGACATTTTAATGCTTGTTACAGGTGTGTTTCAGATGTGTTTTAGGTGTGTTTCAGGCTTGTTTCAGATGTGTTTCAGACATTTTAATGCTTGTTACAGGTGTGTTTCAGATATTTTCATATGTGTTTCAGGCTTGTTTCAGTCGTGTTTCAGACATTTTCAGACTTGTTTCAAGTGTTTTTCAGGCTTGTTTCAGATGTGTTTCAGTCGTGTTTCAGACATTTTCCAACTTGTTACAGGTGTGTTTCAGATGTGTTTTAGGTGTGTTTCAGGCTTGTTTCCGATGTGTTTCAGACATTTTAAAGTGTGTTTCAGGCTTGTTTCAGGTGTGTTTCAGACATTTTCATATGTTTTACAGGCTTGTTTCAGGCTTGTTTCAGATGTGTTTCAGACATTTTAAAGTGTGTTTCAGGCTTGTTTCAGATGTGTTTCAGTCGTGTTTCAGACATTTTCCAACTTGTTTCAAGTGTGTTTCAGGCTTGTTTCAGATGTGTTTCAGTCGTGTTTCAGACATTTTCAGACTTGTTTCAGGCTTGTTTCAGGTGTGTTTCAGACATTTTCATATGTGTTTCAGGCTTGTTTCAGTCGTGTTTCAGACATTTTCATATGTTTTACAGGCTTGTTTCATGCTTGTTTCAGATGTGTTTCAGACATTTTAATGCTTGTTTCAGGTGTGTTTCAGATGTGTTTCAGTTGTGTTTCAGATATTTTCCAACTTGTTTCAAGTGTGTTTCAGTCGTGTTTCAGACATTTTCAGACTTGTTTCAGGCTTTTTTCAGATGTGTTTCAGATATTTTAATGCTTGTTACAGGTGTGTTTCAGATGTGTTTCAGACATTTTAACGCTTGTTACAGGTGTGTTTCAGATGTGTTTCAGACATTTTAATGCTTGTTACAGGTGTGTTTCAGACATTTTCCAACTTGTTTCAAGTGTTTTTCAGGCTTGTTTCAGATGTTTTTCAGTCGTGTTTCAGACATTTTAATGCTTGTTACAGGTGTGTTTCAGATGTGTTTCAGGTGTGTTTCAGACATTTTCCAACTTGTTTCAAGTGTTTTTCAGGCTTGTTTCAGATGTGTTTCAGTCGTGTTTCAGACATTTTAATGCTTGTTACAGGTGTGTTTCAGATGTGTTTCAGGTGTGTTTCAGACATTTTCCAACTTGTTTCAAGTGTTTTTCAGGCTTGTTTCAGATGTGTTTCAGTCGTGTTTCAGACATTTTAATGCTTGTTACAGGTGTGTTTCAGATGTGTTTCAGGTGTGTTTCAGACATTTTCCAACTTGTTTCAAGTGTTTTTCAGGCTTGTTTCAGATGTGTTTCAGTCGTGTTTCAGACATTTTAATGCTTGTTACAGGTGTGTTTCAGATGTGTTTCAGGTGTGTTTCAGACATTTTCCAACTTGTTTCAAGTGTTTTTCAGGCTTGTTTCAGATGTGTTTCAGTCGTGTTTCAGACATTTTAATGCTTGTTACAGGTGTGTTTCAGATGTGTTTTAGGTGTGTTTCAGGCTTGTTTCAGATGTGTCAGGTTCTGAATTGAAGTTTGCAGCAGGCTCCGTGACTGACTTGCTCAGCTGTGAACATTGTGAGTAGTGTGAGATGTTTGCTGCTCACAGAGATCAGTGCTGCAGCTCAGTGCGCTCCTCCTGCCAGCCTTTCATTTCCTTCTACTGAACCTACTGACAAACTGCTACAGCAGTCCTTACAATCACAGGAGCTCAGAGAAGTTTCTGATGGTTATCCGCCATGTGCGACCTCACAAGCCCGTTCCTATTTGCTGTAGCAGCGCCAACATCTGGAGGCAGGGAGGCTGTCAAAATAGCCGTCCACTTACGTTCTTCTGCGTGTCTAGGAGTGAACAGACATCCGGAGCTCGTTTCATTTTTCTGAAATATGAAGCTGGAAGGCGGGCTCTGGTTGCACTCGAGAAAGGGTCATTGTGCGGCGTGACCTGTCATGTGATCTCAATCCCAGAATATCCGAGGACGGGTTGGGTTTATTGTCCTTTCTCAGATGCGCCGCAGGCCGGAAACTGAGGACCTCTGCCTCAAACACCCCAGCTCACAGACACCACGAGCTGCTGCTAGCGCCTCCTGCTGGCTACACCTGCTGTCAGCGCCTTATCAAGACCTGACCCAGTGAAGACGTTTCTCTAAAGCAAGGACTTTTAAACACAGTCCGGACTTTTCCAGTGGGGAATTTATAAAGGGACAGTGTTAATGACGTTTTGGGAACGGGGACACATTTACAGAGTGAGCAGAAAAACAGGGAATGAGGCTTTTCTCAGCTGCTGTGAATGGACTGTGAAGATGTTTCAGGATGTATGATATCCTGCTAGCATCTGCTGGGGGTTGCAGTTTGTCCAGTAGGTGGCGCTATGATTTGTTCTCTCTAACATTTTGTGTCCTCTTTGTGTCCGTAGCATCAGCATATGCCAGCCTGCAGCAGCACGGCTCCGAAGGCGTCCATGGGAAGTCGTCCCCGGTTGCCGTCTTCGTACCCCGGCCGGATTACCTGGAGGGGGACGAGGACACGGACCTCATCAAACCCAAGAAGCTGGTGAATCCAGTCAAAGCTTCGAAGAGTCACCAGGAGCTTCACCGCGAGCTGCTGAGCAGTTACAAACGGTAACGCTCTGATTAGTTTTAATTTTCCAAAGAATGAAGAGGAAGAAGAAGGGGCGGGGTCAGACAGCGTAACTGAAGCTCCCACCTTCAGCTTTATTCAGACTGTTTAAATCCACTCATGTTCAGTTATGAAAGCTGAAAGTTTGAACTCGAGTCACGCCATCTGAACCCGCCTGTGTCTCAGGACGCAGTCAGAGATGTGTTTTTAGATTATTAGAGATGAATTTCATGGAACATTTGTGGAAAAGATGTTTTTTAGTTGTGGGAGTTGGGGTTGATGGAGCCTCAGATTTAGATCATATTTCAGGGAAGTGTCATCAGTGATGTTTCTGATATACTGAGCGTGTTATCGATGCTGCCGGCAGAGCGCCAGTGAGTGAAGGTCACGCTCACGTGTCTAATCACTGATCACACTTCCTGAAGTCAAATAAAAGACCTCTCTAACAAAAGCCTGGAAACACAGAATCAGGCCGAGCTAAAATTCTTTCCCCGCGTGACCACGTCACCGAGTTCCTGTCACATGACCAGAACTCGTTCATGTGACAGGAACTCAGTAACTCAGCGATGCTCGGTGAACTCGTTTGTGTCAAAAGCTCGTTTGTTGCTTCCACTGTCAGCAGGACGGTGTCCTCGCTTGTATTCAGAGCTCAACATCGCTCAACCACTGCCGTGTCCTCGGGTTTACCTGACAGCCGCTGACCAATCAGCATTTGGCCATTTAAATGGCGTCGCTGCGGTCGGGCTTGGGCCGTGAGGGGTTTGTGAAGCAGGCGCTGCTAAGCAACAGCCTCCTGCCTCCCAGGCCTCTGACCGCCGAGGACGCTGGGAAAGTTCTCACCTCATTCAGGAGGAGCAGCGAGGCACAAAACAACTTTATTTAAGCTCCAGGCCTGAAACACAAAGAAGTTAAAGGCTCCTGGAAAAGAGGAGGCGAGCGGCGTGAATGATTCATGAGGGGCCGAATGCTGCACACACACACACA
>NC_141348.1:44935807-44963307 GCF_057382095.1 Aulonocara sp. 'chitande type north' Nkhata Bay | reverse complement strand
GCTGACACCACCTCCTCTCATGCTGCTCTGCTCTACGTTCCCTATGTCATGTACAGCATCGTCTGCAAACATGAGCATCACCTGTCGCCCCCTGCTGGATGATCCACAGCTGCTAGAGGAAACCTGACCTTACACATCTGGATCACATTAAGAATAGGGTCTGCAGTCCTTTATTTCTCAGTCACTTTGCCGTCAGAGCTTCTCTGAGCTTCAGTGCTTGTTTTGTTACCTGCTTCATTAATGGAGAGCAGACAATGGAGGTCATGTTTGCCTGCAGTGCTGGTCTCCTGCACGTCTTCATTGTCCTGCGCTGGCTACCTCAGCGCAGGAATTTAGTGTCTTTTTATCAATAAGAACAGATTTATATGGATGAAATGTAATTCTTAGCTTCAAGTGAAAGAAACGGAGAAAACAAAGTGTCTAAAAATGACTTATATGAGAGACAAAAACCACCAGTAAAGAAAGAATCAATCATTTACATGTTAGTGATGGTGAATATAAAGCTGAAACCACAGAGGAGGAGCCGAGGAAACGTTTTTCCTCACATTCCTGATGATGTGCCATTTGGGTGGAGCTGAGTTCTGTTTATCCAGCAGGTGGCGCTGTGCTCCTGCTCAGCCTGTGAGTGGAAGAAGTTTGAGTTCGACTAACTCGAATGATCGTTTGTTTTTTATGTTTAAAACAAAGAATCATGTGAAGCTTTCAGTTGAATTGTATTTTATTTGTCAGTTTGGAGGCCTGACACCCCTCCGGGCACCTTTGTGAGCACTTATTCTGAAGCATTTTAAACAGGAAGTAAGGTGCAGTGTTCTCCAGTTAGAACTGTTCTTTGTACAGGTGTGTAAATCTTACTTTAGGCTGAGGCTAATTACTGGAGAAAGGAAAAGTTGTGATCATCAGAAAAGGTTAATGAGGGGCCACCAAACACCTGAGCCCAGGAGTCTGTAAGTCGGCGGTCTGGCCATGGTTCACGCCTCACTCTGCAGGGGTCACCAGTCTGATCTGATAAACAACATCTGCTTTATTTCCATTTCCTCACCTATTCTTAACTCCAGCGCAGACACATCTGGACTGTTTGGAAGTGTTTTCACTCCTGGAGCTAACAGTTTCACAAAGCACCTGGTTGCATGTGTGAGTGCAGGTAATGATGGCGAAGATTCCCATGCTCACCTTTCAGAAGAAGCTGGTTCTCGCCAGACAGACGTGCAGAGAGCGTGAGAAAGCTTCGCGCCTGTTACGAATGCTGCTCTCACAGAACCACACGCTTTAAAGATGACAGAGCTACTGTGACTTCACCTGCTGGTTTCTGAAAGATCACATCCAGATGTTTTCCATTATCTCCATCTTGGAAAAGCGAGGGATGGAGCTAACTGTTAAAAACCTTTTTTTTTTAACGGATGTATTTAATCAGGAAGTCCTGTGAGGATGACTACACTCTGATTCCAACTCGCTAAGTTTAAAACAAGGCTGTGCAGTCTCCATATTTCTGTTCCTGCTGGTTGCTGGATGCAAAACTTCTTTTCAAGCATTACTGAATTCAGATTTTACGAGCTGGCAGATGATTCCTGCTTATTTTTAAAGGAGAAAGATGAAAACCCCGAAGCAGTGAACCTTTCTCTGTAGTGTAAAGCGTGTCCTTTTCACACTGAAAGGCTGTTTTTTGCTTTGTGTACTTCACACAGGTTGAAAATACCATCTCATATTTGGAGATTACTCCATTGAACGCTACCCCAACAGAGGTCGAATATCTTGTTAATAATTTCACCTCCTCACTACGTACGACTCTGGATACTGTAGCTCCTGTGAAAACTAAGGTCTCTAATCAGAAGTACCTGACTCCGTGGTATAATTCTCAAACACGTAGCCTAAAGCAGATGACTCGTAATCTGGAGAGGAAATGGCGTGTCACAAATTTAGAGGATCATCATTTAGCCTGGAGAAACAGTTTGCTGCTTTATAAGAAAGCCCTCCGCAAAGCCAGAACATCTTACTATTCATCACTGATTGAAGAAAATAAGAACAACCCCAGGTTTCTCTTCAGCACTGTAGCCAGGCTGACAAACAGTCAGAGCTCTGTTGAGCCAACCATCCCTTTAACGTTAACTAGTAATGACTTCATGAACTTCTTCACAAATAACATTTTAACCATAAAAGAAAAAATTACCCATAATCATCTCTCTGTGGGGAAAAAAGAGCATATCTGCATGAAGCTGACAGAGGCAACGAACCAATCGCATCCATTTCAGTTGTCAAATCATCAAATTCACCTCTTCGCTTGTTTGTGCACCTGCACAGCTTCCTTCCTTATTTCATTTTAAATAAGCACGTCATAACGGCCTCAGCAGTCACTGCAACTATGTTCCATGCAGCTCTGGTTCCCTGCAAACGAGGCTGAAACCCTGACACCATCCCCCGGGTCAAAGGGCAAACTCACAGCTGAACTCTGAACGCCACCCTGCTGTAATAAAAACGACTTCCTGTGGAGTTGTTCCTGTATGAGCTCATCATTATGATCTATAGTAACTGATCAAAGTGTGTTTGAGTATAATGTCCTTTGTTGTGTTACAGGATTTAGGATTCATGTTCAGGTCAACTGGGATCAGTGATGATGGAGGAATTTTACTGCACTCACAGAATTCCTAAACAGGAAAGATGCTCCACTGGATCACAGCAGGAAAACATAACAAACTGAGATTTGATTTTTTTATCTTATATTGGACAGATTTATTCAATGAGGTAAATTATTGTGACATCACAGGGTGATCTAACAATTAGCAGTTCACAGTAAAAACCAACAATCAGCTGAGAGAATGTTAATTAGTGGCTCAACAATCCTGAGGAGGGAGGGCGAGGGAGGGCGCTGCAGGTCCGCTAACCAAAATAATCCAGTGTGAGCTCAGGTTCAAGTGTTTGTCTCTGAAAACAGCGAGGCAGATACACGAGAGGAGGCTGAAGGAGAATCAGTCTGCTTTGGATTTAACAAATAACTCTTGTGACAGAAACCAGTGAGCACTGTGCAAAGGTCTGAGGGTCTGAGGATTAGGACTCAGGTGGAGCTCGGGATTCATCTACAGGAGAGCTGCATCATTACAAACTGAAGTCTGTGTGAACAGGTGACCTGGACGATGTGCAGAAGTACAGGAACGCCATTTACCGTCTGATCACGAGCCGTCCCACGTTACTGTGACACATGCATGTATGCGTGCTTGGCTTTCTAGTTTAATGGCAACATTGAGGGTGAGGGTTAAGGCCCCATTAATCTGACACACTAACACTTTTATTTGTCACAGATTCAGAAGTCACTTCTAACACCGGGTTTAGAAAATATAGTGGCAAAGTAAAGTGCACATTTTGTAGTCCATCATCTATAAATTGTAGGTTCAATATTGTGGACATCTGGTGGACATATACTCGTCTCTCACAGCGGTGAGACAAGTATGAGGCTGTTCCAGTTCTCAGCACGCAGTTCTTCTCTTTTCTTAAGTTTTTAGCGATTCTCCTACCCACGTTTCCAATACTGGAAATGTGACTGAGGTCAAGGAACAGAGGTTAGAAGTAGGAGATAGGAGGGACTTTTGGAACACACCCTTGGAGTCTCTTTTTTCCCCACCTTTGAGTCCAGGCCAGGTGTGGTTTCTCCTCGCTCCGGGCGTGGGTGGGTTCTCTCTCTGCAGTCAGGCCTCAGCTGGAGTCACCTCTGACATTTAAGGACCAGCTCAAGCATCCAATCCTTGCCAGATTTCAGGGTTAGGGTTAGGGGTTAGGGTCAGTCGGCTTCTTTATCGTTTCCTCGACTTCTCTGCACCAACTCTGTTCTCTCCCTGTTTCTGCTTTAACCAGCCTGGCTCATCAAGCCACTACTTATCTTCCTTCTCACTGTTGCCAAAGTGCTTGCTCAAAAGGGGTCATATGATTGTTGGGGCTTTCTTTGTTTGACTGCACTTCTCCAGTCCGAAAGACATTCTAAAGTGTCCTTGCTGTAGATTCTAGTGGTGTGGATCAGCGAATTGATGTCTCGTTCACTCTTGGCATACAAGTTGATGTCATCCATGTAGAGGTGGCGACTGACGATTGCTTCGTTCCGTAGTCGGATTCATGGCCAGTTGTGTCGATGATCTCACTGAGGGGGTTCAACCTGGAACAGCAGTGGGAACAGAGCATCTCCTTGGTAGGGCCCACACTTGATGATGACTTTTGCTGTGTGTTTGAAGTATCCAGTATTGTACGCCACATCCCCACTGGGTTCCTGATGAAGGCTCTTAGGGTCCTGATGATCTTGTATAGTTCTAGGCATTCCAGGATCCAGGTGTGGGGCACTGAGTCGTAGGCCTTCTTGTAATCAATCCAAGCAGTGCACAGTCTTGCAGTCTTGGGGAACTGCTCTTTCTTCCAGTAGCTGGTGTTTTGCCTCTCGGGTGCTCCTGTTGATTCCTTTCTGTGTCCCACTCATGTAGGCAATATCCCTGTTCATCCTAGTCACTATGATGCTTGACTGGAGCTTCCATGTGGTAGTGATGCAGGTTATTGGCCAGTAATTGGATAGGGCCGGTTCCTTCTGGCGATCCTTGAGGATCAGGACTGTCGGCCTCTCCTGTCTTGTCACACTCATTGACTGCTACGGGTTTCTCAATGACTGTTTGTGGTTTCTGACTCAGTCACAGCGCCTCATTTGAGTCTGCTTTTGAGTCCAGCCTTAATCTACAGCCCACAAAACAGTGAGAACAACTGTTGACCCGTCCACAAATCATGCTCTGCACAGACTCAGCCGACCTGTTCTTTATAAAAAGGTCTAAATTCTAAATGATGTTTCATTTGTGGTGGATGTCGGAGTCTGAGGGTGTTTTCACACATATAGTTGTTTATTCTGGTCCAGATCAGTTAATGAGGTAGTAAACTCACGAGTCGCCAAGCTGGTGGTGCGTACAGACGTGTACGCGGTGTCACAGCGCTCCCGACTACTGTGCACGTTTTTGTGTTTTTTATGCTTTTTATTGTGACTTGCTGCAATCACTGATCACTTTCACTCGTCAGGAATCGATAGATATCATCCATAGCCTGAACCTGGACTTTACTTTAGATTAGACACACAGTATTCAGAGATTGTGAGACCAGCAGGTGCTCCATGGGCTATTGTCTGGAACAGCAAGCAACACAGACGGCACTCCTCTCCCTGCACCTGAGCCAGGACCGCAACAAAACTCTGGTAAGGGAGGGGGGCCATAATGCATACAGAATTATAAAAAGTCACTGCTCACCAGACTTGGAGGCCATGTCCATTCAGTGCGGGCCCTTTTATCTACCTGCGAGCTAACAGTAGCCATAGTTATCATTGTTTACATCCAGAGGGCGTTCATGTTGTTGCTGGGGACTTTAATAAGGCATGTTTGAAATCTGTACTCCCCCAAAACCAACATGGTAAGGACACTTACCATGTTGGTTAGTTTTTCCCAGTGGTTTGGTTAGTTTTCACACAGAGAAACATTGAAGTGAACTCCAAGCGAACCAAAATGCATCACCACAAACAACGTGAGAATGTTCAGTCTGCCCACTGGTCACATGTGTCTGGGACAGGAGCAGTAAAACTAAACACAGGAGGAATGTGGTGTGTGAGAAAACTGAAAATTTAAGTTAACCAGCTAGCTGCCAGCCCGTACAGACCTGTGCACATTCATAGTAGCTTCCCACATTGAGAATACAATGCAGACATGGCTACAGTAGCTGGGCTGTTGGTTCAGATCGAGGTCTGATCCTGTTCACACCATTAACAAACCTCTCTGGAGTTGGTTTGGAACCATATCGAGAACACCTTCTCCAAAAGGGTCTCTGTTGTTTTGGTCCAAGTATGCTTACTGTATTCACACCTGCACCAACGAACCACACCGAAAAGAAAACCAACCAGAGTTGGGTTTAAACAGACTAAACACCCACCCTAGGCCTTTATACACTCAGTATGTAACGAATAAACGACTTGAAATTCAGATGTTTTTGGTTCCGCACACGTCGTGTAGGGTATTAACTCACTTGAAAATACCGAAAAATGATTCCTGAAAAATCATGCTGTGAAAAAAATGGAGTGGACAGAAAGTGGCATTGAGCTGGTTCTGATGTTTCTAGGTGAAGACTGGATTCTCAGGAAAAGGCAGCAGGAGGAGAATTTCCTGGTTTGATCCCGGAGTCGAAGCTTTCAGACGTACTTCCGGATGTCAAAGAAATCATTTCACAGAGCCGACTGACCCTGGGAGGCACCTAGCTTTGAGTCTGAGGGAAAACAGGATTATTTTACTTTTTCACATCACTGTGTATTTAGTACTGATGCTACGATGATGCTTGTTACCAAACGCAGTGCTATGATTGGTCAGATCTGTTTATTCAAGTCTTGAAAAATCAGAAAAAGCCAACAAAAAAAATGTTGGGGGTTTAAAGTCTTACACAGCTTTTATTTTGAAGGTTTTTGGAAAGCTGAATGCACTCGGCTCATCTTCTGTAGTTTAAATGTGGCAGTAAATAAAATGTTCAGACATTTTTCACAGCATGTGAACAAGGGATTTTTGTTCATTAAAATATTACGTGTCATAGCTCAGTGGGCTACATACTGAACTCAGGCTGAGGGGCCTGGACCCCCGGGAGTCGTCCGCTGCAGTTATTGAATGATGTGACGTCATCTCCGCTTTATTTTGGAAAGGTTTGGAAAGAGTGGTGCTCTCTGCGGCTTGACTGCGCAGGTCCGCAGCTGGCGGCAGAGACAGACGCAGAGTTCGTCGTTCCCGGCTGGAGCACCGCCGGAGCCGCCTGCTTTGTTCGCCACAGGCTGAGCGCGCGGAGCCGGTGCTTCCAGTGCTTAGAGGAAACCTCCGTAGTTGCGAGCGCAGAGCGTTAATCTGCCGGGAGACCCGGCGGAGGGACCGGTGTGATTTGTGGGACGGTACACGGTGTAAAATGGCTCCCGGGCACCGCGAGCACCGACTCAGGTAAGAGTCCGCACCTGCCGCCGCACTGCTAACGGCTCTGACGCACTTGTGTCCGGAGGGCGGGGGGTGGCTGTGGCCGCGGCCGGTCCCTTTGCTTCACCGGACGTCTTTCTTCGGAGAGGAGCTTCAACCAAACTCTGTTGGAAAACCTCCATAAATAAGCCGATTCTCGTCCTTGTGGACCTGGGCTGCTTTTGGGCCCTGACCCGGGATCTGTGTTCGGGTTTGGGTCATTCGGCCTGTGTTTGGTCCGCGTGGGTGGTCGCTGTAGTCGGAGGTTGGTGTTTACCACTAAGAATCAGAGCGGGTGCTCGCCACCGCCCTCCGCGGCGCGATGTGGGTGGAAACCCCCCCCAAAGCCCCCATCAGATAAGATAAGATAGAACTTTATTAATCCCTCGGGTGGGTTCCTCTGGGAAATTCGACTTCCAAAAAAAAGCACAGCAACGACCGATCAGCAGAGGCCCGGCGTGTTTACAGGGGCCCGCAGGCTGCAGGTGACCGGATGTTACTGACGGCGCCGCAGTACTGCGCGGGTCCGAGCCCCTCGCTGGGAAAGATGTTAAAACGCGTGTATTTTGAATGGAGTTTGGTAGGACTCGCTGTAACTGTGCATCTGCTGCTCAGATGTTTGGACTCATTACAGTCAGCTCCGCTGTCATCACACCTGCCACCTGTTTTCCGCTGAGTCTGCGCAGTTTGTCCGCTAGCAAACTAACAGGTTCAGGGTCCGCTATGACGTCACCCACACCTCTCTTACAGTTATGATTAACTTGAACTAAAGTGTGTATTTTCACAGTTGATGGGCTCGTGTTTCTGTGCAGCAAACGCTTTCACAGTTGCAAACAAAAATATGTGGCTATGACGTCATTACCGGGGCAGGCCTGTAACTGGTGAAACCTGTTCTGTTTACAGCAAACATCGATAAAGAAACCGGATAAGACGTATAAATATAAGTAGTCTTGATCCACCTGATTGAGCATTGATTAATGATTCATGGTTTCGTCACACTTGTTGCTTAGAGCCTTGAACCTGTGAGGTCAACACTGTCATCTGCTCTTTTTTTTTTTTTTTTAATTCCTCTTAAATGGCCTGTATTTGTATAGCACTTTCACTCGTCCCTAAGGACCCCAAAGTGCTTTGCTGCGCCCATCCACACACAGGTGATGGCAGCTACATTGTAGCCACAGCCACCCTGGGGCGCACTGACAGAGGCGAGGCTGCCGGACTCTGACCACCACCAGTAGGCAACGGGTGAAGTGTCTTGCCCAAGGACACAACGACCGAGACTGTCAGAGCCGGGGCTCGAACCGGCAACCTTCCGATTACAAGACGACCTCCCAACTCTTGAGCCACGATCGCCCCACAATCTTATTTTTATTCTGTAACAAAACTTTAATACAGCTTTTAGAATGAGGAGATTATGTATGGAGAGCAAACCGTATCAGGCTGTGCTCAGTCATCCAGGTGAGGAAGCCCTAAAAAGTTGATTCTGTTCATCCGGACGTTTTCAGTGAAGCGTTTCATCATCATCAGGTGACTTCTTCAGTCAGCGACAAGTGTGAAAACCTGCACTCAGAGCCCCTCGCCGACGAGGTGACCGCCTTGGTGAGGAGGAGCAGCGGCCTCCTTGCCCCATCTCTGGGAGAGCCCACCCACCCTTCAGCAAAGGTCATATCCACCGTCTCGCTTCTTCACCTTCAGAGTAACCAGCAATAAATTCAGCCTTAGATTAATCGCGTGTTATCACACATTTCTGTAGCAACGTCAGGGCTGTGACTCCGCCTGGTGACAGGTGGCTGCATAACATGTAGGGCACACTTAGGTTAAAGCGTGCGTGTGGTCCGGACGAGTCGCACGCGTCTGCAGTCACAGTTCACGATTTAACGTGCTGACGACACTCGCACAGGCCGTGATGAAGACGAGCTGTGACGACAGATGAGATGAAGACGACATCAGTTTATAACGCTGACTCTGAACTAACGAGCAGGTGAAACATGTCAGCGACTGTGTTCGTTTATTCTTTTTAGTCTAACCGAGAAAAAGGAAAAAACAGGAACTGCGTTCAGTTTCATCTTCAGCTGATCGGCACACGTCTGAACTTTATTACCTGTGACGAATCAGCAGCTTTTATCTCACCTGCTGGCGCCCACAGAAGGTACAAAAGTCCACCTGAGCACGCACACAGACGCACCTTTACCTGGAGCCGGTCTCATAGCGCAGGCTACAGATTTCAGCCGCTCCTCACTGACGAGCTGACGTCACAGATCAGATTGTTTAATCCCAGATAACCCGGATGTTTTTGTCCCACAGAAGACGAAACGAATCAGATCTGCAGCCAGGCTCTGATTCAGTTGCTGATGTCACGCGGCATCAGCGACGCACGCCATGTGACGCGTCTGCCGGTCTTGAACGTCTCGATTTCTGCAGCCGGGTCGGAGACACCCGTGTGCAATTGTCTTGGTTTTTCTCATTTTAATTATGCTCCAGGTACGCAAACACTGCGGCTCTTTGTCAGCTCGTGCGTTGATTTCAGGGGGAGGAGCCTGGAAGTCAGAAACAGTCAGCAGCAGGCGCACTGAGCATCCTGGACGAGTTCAGGTGTGTGCAGCCAATCAGCTCGTCAGCGATGATGAGCGTCTCCCATCAGCCAGCCTCAGAGCCGCGTGGCTACAGACACACTTTAAATCTGAGTGATTGTCAGTTAGCAGAGGGGGCGGGGCTGAGGTGGCGATGAAAGCTGCTTTCATTAATCGTTATCAAGACTGAACAATTATCAAAAATACATTTATATTTAACTTATTGATCGATTATCAAAAATGAGAATTTAATCAGTCATTTCTCTGATTAATGTCAGTTATTGATCATCCTGCTGACCCCCACACACACAAAAGCTCACTGATGAATATTGATTATTATTGATTACCTGTCAGTTCTGCTGGAGCTGGTCCAGTTTTTAAATCATTGACTTTCAGTCAGTTTGATAAAATGATGATGCGCAGGGACTTCCTGCTGTAGCGCGATATTTATCTGGCCTCAGCCAAAAGACTGATTGGGGACTTTCACCGCCGAGCGGGCGGTGGCGCAGACACCCGACTTTGTCATCACAAAGTAAGGTTTTCAAATGAATTCCGTAGCTGCAGCTGTTCTTGTTATGTTTATGAGCGTAAACCAGATTAATGCTGCGAAAGACGACATATTTTCACCTTAACTTCCTGTTATTCCTTCAGAATAAAGCTCCAGGGTGAAGCGTTGTAGCTTTGGCTGACCACCTCTTTGTCTCTCTATCCTCAGCTGATCAGCAGCTCCATGTGACGTCACTGCTTCTTCCAGCAGCGCTTCAACCGAGCTCTTCCTCCTCCTCTGCTACGAGGTGGCATGTCGGCGGCTCAGACCCAGAAGGAGAGCAGCGAGGCGGGCTGGGGCTGCCTGGAGGCTCTGGGTCTCAGTCAGAAGGAGATCGTCCTGGCTGAGGCCCTGCAGATGGAGTACGATGCCCTGTCCAAACTCAGACAGGACAAGAGCGGAACGGGACCCAGCCAGACCGGCTCCAAGACCCCCAATCCCTCCATCGAGCGCCACCAGTCCACACCTTCCCCGCCGGGAGGAAACCTGCTGATGGGCCTTTCCGGGTCCGAATCCTCCCTGAACCAAGCGGGAGGGTCCCAGTCTCCACAGTCCGCCCCAGCCAGGGCCCTCCCCCCTCAGGGCGGCTACGTCAAGGAGTCCCCATACATCCTGGACAGTTCTGAAGTCTGCAAGTTCAGGGACGCTTCTGTGCCCAGCCTTGGGGACTCTCCCGGATCCAGTTCAGGGTTTCTGCCAAAGGGTTTTCCCGCTCTTCCAGATGACACACCCCCCGCCATCCCACCAAGAAACCCCATCCCGCCACTGGCAGTGTCCGAGAACCCCTTCCTGCCCCCCCGACCCTCCACCGTGCCGCGGGACGTGAACCTGTTCATGCCCAACGTGGATCGGCCCAAAGTGACCTCCGGAGACCTGAACTATGACACCATCAACGACTCGCTGTCCCGACTAAATGACAGCTGGCAAGGTCGGAGGGCCAACGGCGACCAATCAGGCAAGCCCGTGGCCCGCAGCAAGACGCTCCCCCCTCAGGTGCCTCCCAGGACGTACGTAGCTGTTCCCAAGAGCAACAAGAACCAGCGTCCGGTCTCTGCAGACCCGGTAAGCCCCTCTGAGGTCGTGCGTCAGCTGTTTGTGTTGAGCTGTACTCTGATTGGCCACTTAAACAATTTCTTTGTGATTGCATTTCTAACACTGTTGAATACTGCAGTGTGTGATTATAAGCAGCATCTCTGTCTCTGAAGAGCTGCTTCTTCTGTAACGAGGGTCCCGCTGCACCCTTGGTGTCACTATGTTTCCACATGAATCAAACTCGAGCTGAACTGAAGCACACAGCCAGTTCAGCTGAGATGAATCCCAATACGTATCTCGAGTTCATCAGAACCGATCAGTTTAATTAACTCGCAGAAAAGTCAACAAAGCCACCAGCAGCTAATAAGTCAGGGGTGGATTCTGATGGGCTTCACCTGGACCTTTGTCACTTGGTTCTTAACACTCTCTGAAGGCCAGGTTAGATTGTGGCTGAGTGTGTCTCTCCTGATGTCAGCAGACCCCACCTGGATCATGTTTGGTCCAGGTGGGGTCCTTAAATTGTTCTGCTTTTGTTGTTGATCTGGTTTTGAAGATGATCTGGTCCTCAGCAGATCGTAGAGTTATTCAGATACAACCTGAGATGATGTGAAACACAGGACATCATTATTTATGCGCAGCTCTCTGAGCTCTGCAGCAGCTCGTTCTGTTGGAGATTTGCTGCCGTGCTCGCCGACCTGTCGACGGCCCGGTTTGGTCCAAGCTTCAGCTGTGATGACCTCAGATTTGAATACAGAGGAGTCACCGGTGCACTCGGGTCTTCCTTCTCTCTGCTGTTTGTTCTGGTGCTTTGTGGGCAGTTTGGGGTGAGTTTGATTGGTTCGCACTCAGGAAGACGTGGCGCCGTGCAGACACACCTGATCTGCAAAACCTCGTAGAGCTGCTTGCACTGCTGATCAGTAGATCAATATACGTGATTGTCGGCACCCAGCTGCTTCTCTGAGCTCTGTTAGGTTAGAGCTGCAGACAGACGGCGGCTAAAATGTTGGCGCTGACGGTAGCCAACATGAATCTGAGTGCGACAGCAGAAAACAGGAAGTGTTCGTCTTTGAGGGGCGTTAATCGCCTCCTTCGTGTTTCTGAGAGCAGGAAGCTGAATTTACATCATTGTCGATGTGTTTGTGTTCAGACACGCTGCAGCTGTGCAGCGGCTTCATTTAGAAAAAACACCCCCGCGCTCAGAGTTGTGTCACTTCCTGTCAGAAGTCCTGACAGGAAGTCCAGGTTTTCAGATGGTTTCTGGAGAAGTGCTGCGGTTTGATTCCCAGCCCTTCGCATGGAACCCAGTCAGACCAGTTCCACCAGCTGTAACTTGAAACCAGATTGGCAGGCGGCGTCCTGACACGCTTCCTTCGCCGCGCTTGGACGTGCTCAGACTGACGCTTCAGTTTCAGCATTTTTATTTCCCTCAAAACACAAACTCATCACCACATTCTTCCTCCTCCTCCTCTTCCTCCTTCTTCTTTTTCTGCAGCCTCAATTTCATTTCCTGCCTCAGACGTTTTTTCAATGTTTAAATGAAACGTAAAACAATCCCCGCCACGCTTTAATGTCGACCACACACACACACTCTGAACTGTGTGTGTGAGAGTCTCTGATTGGCTGTCTTTGCGTGTCCTGCAGGTGTCGCTGGGCGCTAGGATGAACGGTTTCGGGTACGAGCTCTTCCAGGTGTCGGAGGAGCGTGACGAGGAGGTGGCAGCGTTCTGCCACACGCTGGATGTGTGAGTAGCCTGTTGCCGTGACGATCACATTCAGTCTCTCCCTTGCAGGCGTCTCCACCTGCTGCCCTCTCACCTGTCTTTGCCCTCAGGCTGCGCTCGGCGTACCCGTGCTGTGACCGCTCAAAGAACGCCGGCTTTGTGTGGTCGCCCTCCGTCGGCCACGAAGAGCTCCATCAGGGCCTGGGGGTCAGTGTGAAGGTGACGGTCATCAGTGAGCACTTCAGAGAGCCGCTCACCTTTACCTGTGACAGTAAGACGTCTGGTTTTTCCGTGAGGATAGAAATGTCTGACTGAAAACGTTAGCTTCGTATGAATATGCAATACCCAAACGCGACCGGCGCGCTGGCTGCCATCTTGCTTTTTAAAATTCATCTGGGACACGCCATTATTTCCCCGGAGGGTCAGTCAGGTCAGCTCAGGGGTTAAAGGTCAGGAGAGCAAACAGAACAGCCCTGACCCTTCAAAAGTCTGCCAGTGCAGTTTGAAGGAATTCAGTCAGTTTGTCCTCTTAAAGTCAGTTTTATGTCCAAGAAACGCTAAATTATGCTGTGATGTTATTTTACCCTGAAAGGACCTGCTGATGGCATCCAGCTGTGCGTGCGTGTGTAGAGTTATACTTCACCTGTTTATAATACTGCAGCGTGTGTGTGTGTCCGAGGTTCGTCCACCGTGGACCTGCTCATCTACCAGACTCTGTGCTACGCTCAGGACGACCTCGACCATGTGAACGTGGACGACTACCTGCTGAAGGTCTGCGGACATGACGAGTTCCTCCACAAGTAAGAACCTCAGAACCTCGGGGTCTCCGAGCCGTGCCTGAACTCAGCATCTCTGTAGGGGAGCGTCCTCTTCCAGCTGATCTGTGGTCTGTGGTTCAGACATAATAACAGAGAGCAGAGCTGTGGTTGCTGTTACACCAGCAGCAGTAATGACCGCACGCACGCACGCACGCACGCACAGTGCTCCAGCTCTGGGTTCACACACCAACGACGTCCTTGCTGTTTTAGGCGGTGTGTCTGTTTGCCTGTACAAATCCCCACAGCAGGTGTGTGTGTGTGTGTGTGTGTGTGTGTGTGTGTGTGAGATATCCTGGCGGAGCCTGGCTGGACTTCCTGTGGTGGAACAATGAGTGTTTATCACTTGTGAACAGCTGTCGGTCCGCCTGGCGCTCTGCTGGCTGTCGGTGTCTTTACGGCGTCACGTGTCCTGAAGTCTTTGAGACAGCCCGTTCGTCATGTTTCAGTACACTCAACATGCTTCACACAGACGTGTGTTGGTTTATAAGGACTAAGGCTGCAGTGCTGTAACTGACCTCAGGTCAGCAGACTGAGATATGATTGTGGGACAGTTTAAGATGTGCAGCTGATTACCTGAGAGGTGTGCTGGGTTCTTAACAGTGAGAGCTTTGTAATCTGAGCCAATGAAGTGCGTTCAGTACTGGCGTGACGTGCTCATATGTGCATGAAGCTCTGCTGCTGCTGATCTGGAGTGTGCTGTACGGACAGTTCCACATAGCGCAGGGCGATATGGCCAAAAATATTTATCACGATATACACTTGAAGATTTGCGATAACGATATAACTGACGATATAATTGACACGAGACAAAATACTTTACAACTCCTCAACTTTATTAGTGCAAAACAACATCAATGTATTTCCACTTCAACAAGCAGCTGTTTTTTATCTGCATTAAAGTTATATAAACATTTAACAGTGCAAATGCAAATTCCTCGCTGACAGTTTAACCAAAAGGCATTTCAGTGGAAACTGGCCGACACATCCTCAGCATAACCATGTATAATATCCACAGAACTTAAAGAGCTTATACACACACAGTACGGTAACATTATGCTGAAGCACAGCACGTATCACTCCGCGAGGCTCCGCCTACGATAGCCGTAATGCTCCGACAATCCATCAAGCGGTGCGGCTTCGTAGCTCAGCAAAGTCGTACTGAAACATCTGACAGGTTTTCGAGCGCCGTGCACATAAAATCGTTTCGAGGTCAGTAAACGCAACCAGAGTTCATACATAAGGCACACGGGATTATAAGGGGCTCTGTCGACTTTCAGACAAATCAAAGGATTGATTTTAAGTGCGCCGTATTTTCCAAACAACACGGTAATAACGGCGGCCCGCTAGCATGCGCTACCAAAAATAGTGCTTTGTTGTGTATCTGACGGACGAAAGCTAAACCAGTTCCACACCAGTGAAGCTGCAGCATTTTTACAAACCAGTTCTGGTTCATCAGTTTCATTCAACGATCCGCTCTCGCTCTTCTCGTTCTGCGTCACCGCCATGATTTGTCCACCATGTGCGTATGAAAACAAAGGCACTGCGCATGTGCGTTTTACCCATATTCTATCGCGATATTTCATTTTCTTATCGTTGCCCAACATTACACTGTGAACGGTATGATATGGCCCAGTTTCAGATATGAATACGTTTGTCGATGTGATTTTTCAGACCTGAGATCAGAGATATGTTCGAGCAAATATTTCTGTCTCGTCTGTTCAGTTTGGGACATGCACCATTAACACCCGTCGAGCAGCAGTGAGTACAGCTGTGTGTCGTCTGCATAGAATGGTATATCATGGAGCATGCACAGGTGACCCAGCGATGGCCCGAGGGCTGAAACTTCGACCCTCTGGGGCGTTTTCACACCTTCTTCCTGTGGTTTGGTTTGTTGTCACACAGAGAAAAATCCAAGTGAACTTCAAGCAAACCACATCAGTGTTCAGTCCGCTCATTGGCCAGGTGTGTCTGGGGACGGGACCAGCACAAGTAAACACAGGAACAAGGTGTGTGGGAGAAACCTGAGAAGTTGGGTTGTTTCCCGACTTGCTGCTAGCCTGTAATCAAATCAAATCACTTTTATTGTCACATCACATGTGCAGGCACACTGGCACAGCACATGCGAGTGAAATTCTTGTGTGCGAGCCCCACAAGCAACAGAGATGTGCAAACACAACAACACAAACGAGCAAAATACAAGAATGGCCAACCTGAAACTAATAAATATATGTACAATATATAATAGTGTATGCATTTCTGGATGTGTATACTAAATATTTTCCTGTGTGTGTGTGTGTGTGTGTGTGTGTGTGTGTGTATACACATTTTTACAAATTAAATAGTAAAAAAAAAAAAAAAAAAAATAATAATAATAATAAAATATATAAAATATACAGAGTTGAATATGTGCAAAACAAGTGGCATTTATATACAGTATGGAGTGCATAATGTTGAAGTTCCAGTAGTGAAGCTGAGGTGTCTATGACGTGTTCAGCAGTCTGATGGCCTGATGGAAGAAGCTGTCTCTCAGTCTGCTGGTACGGGACCGGATGCTGCAGAACCTCCTTCCTGATGGAAGCAGTCTGAACAGTTTATGGCTGGGGTGACTGGAGTCCTTGATGATCCTCCCCGCTTTCCTCAGGCAGCGCTTCCTGTAGATGTCTTGGAGGGAGGGAAGCTCACCTCCAATTATCCAATTATTGTACAGACCTGTGCAGGGTGAGAATACAAAAACACGTGGCTACGGGACCTCTTTTAGCTCCAGCTTGTGACGTGTTCCTGGTAGTTGGTTCAGGTCGGGTCACGTTCGCACCATGAGTGAACCGCTCGTTTTGCTCTGCAGCCGAGTGTGGTTACTGTGTTCATGCCTGCACCGCACCGAGGGGGATCGAACCAGAGCTTGATTTAAACAGACTAAACGCTGCAGGTGTTAAACTCCCTCAGATACGATGAGAGCCAGTCACCTCACCTGTTAAACCGGCTGGGTCTAAAGTCTGCGAAGCTTCAGAAATCCACTTAGTGAGTGGATTTTTCCAGCTGCTTTTATTGTGGAGGGGTTCTTAGAGGAAGCAGTATTGTGCCCTGTGTGTGTCTGACTGTGTGTGTCTTTCTGTGCGTCTCAGCGCGCAGACTCTGGGTGGGCTCGAGTTCGTTCAGCAGTGTCTGAAGTTCGACTGGGATGTCCGGCTGTGCCTCGTCAAGAGATCGTCCATCAGCATCGAGCTGGCCCGCACGGTACACGTAAACACACTCACTCACACACACAGCATATAAACCAGGGTGTGACCCGGTCACCCATTGTCGTCACGCCACTGCATGATTTGAGTCTTTGTTTTTACAGAAAGATGACGATGAGACGGCGTCCACCATGAACCACAGCATCCTGCTGCAGGAGCGTCCAATCAAACAGACAGTCACCAGGTGAGGGGCGGAGCTCGCAGCTCGCAGAGGCACTCTGATTTCCTCCAACAGCTGATCAATCAATCACCGATTTACTGATAACATCTGTCTGTCGATCAGGGAGGCTCTGACCCTGCTGCTCGACACATTTCACAACGAGGCCGAGTCCTTCCTGCTGTCAGAGGTGACACACACACACACACACACACACTGATGTGTGGCGCTGCGCTCCGTCTTGTGTTCACGTTGATGAGGTTTGAGTTCATGAATGTGAAGGGGCGGAGCTTAAACTGAATCCGGACTATCAGAGATTTCATGAAAACATAAAGTCAGACTCTGAGCTGCTCGCTGAGCCTCCTCCTCTGTCCTGTCGTCTGTGAAGGTGGAGCTGCCTCTGCATGTGGAGCGCCTCGTCCAATCCGTGAAGGCGCTCTGCAGCTCGTTGGCTGCCGTGGAGACGCCCGACGTGACCTCGGCCCTTAACCAGCTCCCAGCGTGCCCTTGTCGCCTGCAGCCCAAAGTCCTGAAGGTAAACGTGTGCTTCAGTGAGGCTCAGAGCAGGTGAGGGTGTGAGTTTGTTCACTGACGGGTTACTCTCATCTGTCCTCCCAGGATGCATCAGTGCTGGCTGTCAGGGAGAACAGAGGTACGTACTAACAGGAAGCTCTGACTGCTGTGAAACGCTGTAAAAGCAGCCTCGGGAACACTAAGAGGATGCACTGGGGGGGCACCAAGCTTTGGAGGGTAATGTAGTGACTAATGTGAGTCTGTTGGCCCCAACCAACCAATCTGGTGACGTCACATCTCCGTACTGACAGAAAATGGCGCCGAACTTGTTTTTTAAACTTGAAGCTCTTGTTTCTTAAATCCAGCCTGACGGAGTTACACCTGTGTCAGTGTCTGAGAGCAGGGCTCAGCGTCAAGTCCTGGACAAACTGACAAAACACTTCAAAGACATGACAGAAACAAAGAAACTAAAAGTTAAAGATGTGCCTTCAGGCAGGTTTTAAAGCTGTCGAGTGTTGCAGAGGTCCGAAAAGCCTGGAGCTGAAGGAAGACCATTTCCTCCAGGACTTTGGACACCAAAGGGAGTTACAGATGAGTCTTTTTTGAGAACTGGCTGCACTGTGGCATGTTTGAAATCAGCTGGAGCTGTTCCTGTTAGAAGGGAGGTCTTAATAATGGATGGCACGCTTGGTGCAAGAGTGTCAACGAGTTCTTTGAAAAGGCGAGTGCGGATAATGTCGAGGTGAGACACGGAGGGCTTAAGACGGGAAACTACTTCAGCCAGAGCGCCCAGAGAAACGGGCTCAAAGTGATTGAACACAGGGGAACAGGAGGATCGTAAGCTGGAGGCATGCGAGTCCTGACAGCCGCAACGGTTTTCAGATAGCTGGAGACTCTGGAAACTGTGTGACGGGTTAATAACTGAATCAATGGTGAAATACGACTCGGGTCTGTGGCTGTTATTAGAGATGATGTCTGATAAATCACACGAGTTTTGTGGGGCAGCAAACATGGATGTTAAAATCCCCAAGAACTTGACCCCAGATAACAAGTCTAGAATAAAACCATTTGTTAAACTGGGGAGAACAATAAACAAGTGCACACAGCACAGGAGAATACAGATCCATCAAAGTAGTGATAACTCAGAACTACCATACATATCAGTGGCTTTAAATTTCACACCAGTGTGTGAATGTGTGGATGACTGGATATGCAAAGCGCTTTGGGGTCCTTAGGGACTAGTAAAGCACTATATAAATACAGGCCATTTACCATTTAAAAATGGATGCAAGACCTCCGCCATGACCAGTTAGCCACAGAGATTTGCAAAAATGACCGAAGCGATGAGTTCTGAAAAAGGGCTTAACTCACCAGAATCAAGGTTCAGTCGAGAATAAAACGCCAAGTCCAGGGAGGAGAAGAACCCACGAGGGAGCTGCTAACCAGCAATCAGGTGTGAGTACGAGGAAACCTAATCAAGACCGGGGACGGGTGGGAAGGGCGGAGATTCCAGGGAACCACCTCTACGGGGGGAGATGCGAAATGCCGTGAAGGTGGTTCATTAGCTGAGAGGAACCCAAATCGACCGGCAAAGATCGTCAGAACAGTTTGGAAAAACACCTTCCTGAAGCTACCAGGAAGCGCTATCCACAGAGCCTGGGATGTGGAGGAGTGTTACACACAACGAAGACACAACTTAGTCGAAGTGAACGTTATCAAAATGAGACAAAAGGCCCGGGACAGACTCCATGCTGTAAATTTATGTTTCATGTCCCCTTTAAACATAACGTCTGAGAAAAGTCCAGCTTCACCCAAACTACCTGCGCTGCAGACCACAAATCCAGCACGGTTTTCTGTTGCAAAGGCCTGCTCTCTTTAAACGTATGGATAAATAATTCGCATTTTTATGTCACTTCATTGCATTTAATTCATTTCTTTAATACATTTAATTTTTTTACATTTTTGTTGGGGTCACGCGGGCCTTCCCGTCCCAGGCATCTTCCCCAGCTCTCTGAGGTGTTCCAGCTAGACACCTGACCTCTCCTGGGTGTGCCTCGGGGCGGAGCTGGTTGTAGGGGTAGAGCTGTAACTCCGCCCCCACAGTCACGACACTACCAGAGTGACTTCTTTGAACTGATTCTGTTTAATAAGTGACGATCCCGGTTTGTCTTCCTCTGACGCTCTAATGGTTCGCTGGCTTCTTTGTCGCCTCACAGAGAAAGTGGTGGAGAAGCTGACGGCGGCCATCTTGGATCTAGTGGAGCTGTACTGCAGCACATTTAATGCCAACTTCCACACGACGCCGCAGAGCCACTGCTGCACGGCGCCCATCCAAGAGGCTGGCCTCATCACCAACGTCCTCTCCTTCAACATCTACGCCGCCCACCGCATCCCCATCACGTGGGCTGCCAGGTAAGGAGCTCAAAAGGTACCCGCCCACAGGCTGAAGGGGGGGCGTCCTGTGTCAGTGCTGCAGGTTTAGGAGTCGCACAGTGCCGACTCAGTGGTGCTCACAACCAAACAACACACACACACCAAAGGTGAACTAACGGCAAACAAAAGGAGTGCCTCCGGACTCATGCTGCACCTCAGGGGATCCGAGTTACGTGCATAACCTCCAGGTTTTTTTGGGCATGGTGGTGCTCTCTGAGGATTCTGGGATAGATTTATCTGCTCGTGAAGGAGGTGCTGGGGGGGTCTCCTGTGAGTGCAGCGCCACCTGCAGGTGGAAGAAGCTGAGCGCTTCGTGCTTCCTTTCTTCTTCTCTCATTGTCGTTGATAATTGAGCCTCAATCACATGCAGGTACGCGCAGACGCGCACAAACGCGCACAAACGCGCAGACGCACACAGACACGCACAGCTTGGGTTGGAGGCGTGTTGACTAAATCACACTTCTATGAAAACATCAGAAATGAAGAAGAATAAAGAAACTCAGGTGGTTCTGTGATTGGGGACAGGTGTGAATATGTGCTGCACAAGTAACTCGCCTGTCCTGCTGTCATTGGTCGCAGTTATGAATGCTTCTTCCTGTCCTGCTCTCTGACTCACGGAGGGGCGGAGCTTTGTGCGCCGCAGCACACCAGCAAGCAGTCGGTCAGCAAATACCTGTTCCACCTGGTGGTCTGGGACCAGAGGTACGTACCTGACCCTTACCTGTCAGAGCCGTGACATCACACGCACGCACACCTGACGGCACAGCAGAGTCACTGCATCACTGAAACTATTCCAGCAGACAGAAGCATCAGACACACCTGCACACACCTTACCTGAGTTTAATAAGATGCTAAAAGTAAGAATTTCCTGTTCTGCAAGTGTGTGTGTTTGTGTGCACGATGTCTTTGATTTTGAATGAATAAACTTTAATCTGTTTGTTTGTTGAGAAAAACGCTAAGCCCCCGCCCCCTCGCCATATCCCCTGCAGGGTGTGTTTCCCCGTGCAGATCAATCAGCTGCCCCGAGAGTCTCAGCTAACGGTGGTGCTGTACGCCAGCCCTCTGCCGCCCCCCGGAGGAGCTGAGGAGAAGGGGAAGCAGCGGCGCAGCATCGAGGCGCTGGGCTGGGTCACCATGCCGCTCTTCAACTTCAGACAGTGAGTCACATGACACTCAGACACCATCCATCCACGCAAACCTCAAACAGGCGGATGAAGAAGAAACTGAATAAGTACTGTCGGATGTTATTCAGCCGTATTCAGGCTTTATGTTTGATGTGATACCCAGGAAAATACTACGATACCATTCTGATAGCATTAAAAGTAACGCAGCATGTGGTCCATTTATCTGAGGTCGGTGCTGGTGCTGCGCCACAAAGTGATGGGCGGTGTTTACACTGTAGTGAATGACATGCTGATCTATAACGTGTGAAATGTTTCTATCGGGTCACTCAGAGAGTGAGGGTTACAGTAATGTAAGAGTGTAGGGTAGAACACAGAGCAGGTACAATAACATGCTCAGAGTTAAAGGCTCCGCCCAGGTTAACGGTTGTGTAACGCTGTAGTACTCAGTATTGTTGAAATCCTTCAAAAAGACCTCAGGGTGGCTCTGTGTTGAGCCACTGGTGAGGGGAGGGGCTGCGCTGAGCCGCTGACGAGGGGAGGGGCTGCGCTGAGCCGCTGACGAGGGGAGGGGCTGCGCTGAGCCGCTGGTGAGGGGAGGGGCTGCGTTCAGCCGCTGGTGAGCATGTCCTGGTCAAAAATGACTCCAAGGTTCCTCACAGCGTTACTGGAGGCCAAGGTAATGCCATCCAGAGTAAGAATCTGCTTAGATACCATATTTCTAAGCTTTTCAGGGCCGAGTACAATAACCTCAGTTTGATCTGAATGAAGAAGCAGAAAGTTAGCGGCCATCCAGGTCTTTATGTCTTTAAGACATTCCTGCAGTTTAACTCATTGGTGTGTGTTATCTGGCTTCATGGACAGATAGAGCTGGGTGTCATCTGCATAGCAGTGTAAATGTATGCTATGTTAGGGCTGCTCGATTATGGCAAAAATGATAATCACGATTATTTTCACTGAAATTGAGATCACGATTATTTGCCGATATTTATTTAACCCTTTAAGACCTACTATAGAACCAAGTCCACCAGAGCTTATATTATTATTATTTTTTTTTTTTTTACATGCTGTAGTGCCATTTGTGGGAGCATTTCAAGTTGCTATACATCAATACAACTGTTATAGCCCATATTTTAATAATATGTATGCATTAAGTCCATAGTAATTACATAAATTGCAAAAAAGTGCAATAAACTACAAAAAAAATTGAAAATCGCTTTTGTTTTTTTTACATATATTTCTACTTGGAGAAATTTAAGAGGTTTATCCCTCAAAACTTTAAATACAATAAAGTTGCAAAAAATAGTTTCCCACCACAGGAAATTTATTTTGAGTGTCTTCATAGTTTTATTTTGGAGATACACCAATTTTTATATACTGCAGGAAAAACTAAAAACAATCCTATGATGCAAATTTGCAAAGAAAACAGCAGGTGCATCATTTCACTGTGGGAAGTGTTACGAACAGCTGATAGGAACGGCAAAGCGTGTTTCTGGAATATTATGTTTTTGTTCCTGCAAGCGCTTTTTATGCAATTTTTGCAAAGCTATATGTGGAAGGAAACCGTGACCGAGGACAAGCTGATGGCATAAGATGTAAGTACAACTCCTCCGGTTTCATATGCAAAACAAATTATTGCGCTAGCTTACACGGTTCAGGTTCTACAGGGATTTAAAAATAGTTACACAACACGGAGCGTGCTGCTCTGACCGGCTTTAAAGGTTAACAATGACTTTAAAAAAATAATATAAAATGGTGTGCAACACCACTGAAGTTTTTTGGTTTTTTTTAACTCTTTTCAACCAGCGGCAGTCACTCTCCAAATAACTTCTGCTTAGCTTTCCGAGCTTCCCTCGGGTCCTCTTAATCAGTGGTCTCCACCCTTTTTTGCGCCACGGACCGGTTTATGCCCGACAATCCGGTTGTTCAGTCTGACGTCACTAGCCGTGTCTGGACCTAAACTCCGCTGCAGGTCCATATATGAAACGATCACTATGGCATTACTGAGAGTTGAAAAACTGTCTAAAGTCTTTCATCTTTAATAAAATGATCAGCGTTCTGCTCTACCAGGTGTAACAATTGAGTTTAACATCCAGGCATCCATGAAAACGGAATTTATGACATTTAACGGAGTTAGAAGTTAGCAGGGAGTTAGCTCGCTAGCTTCTATCTAAATACAATATAGCATGTCCTGACTGCGGGGTTTTGGAAACAAATTAAAACGTACAGCTCTGCTATCACTTCCAGCATAAATGAAGACAGAAAACTAAACAGCAGTGACGTTTGTAGGGTTACTGAAGTTGGGCTAGCTGGTATATAATGATGTGCTACGTGACAGCTAGCGACACAGCTATGTTAGCATAATATAAACAAGCTAACTTTTTTTCCACTCGATAAAAGTTAACGTGAGTGTTCTCGGTGGTCAGGAACAAATGTAATCGCATGGCAGGATGCTGTAAAAGGACCAAACTTCAGCCAGGAGAACAACTGAGATAATCCATCCACAATACGAGGTTAGTCATTCATATACTGCTGCATGGGCTGGGCTGTAGTTACATCCTAAGGTTTTAAAAACTGAGCTTAAATAAATGATTAGTGGTAATAAAAGCCGAGGGAGGTCAACAGGGATCACTGACTGTTTTAGGAGCTTTTTGAGATCAAATAGAAGAAAATACATAACATTAAACATGTTAACAACACAAAAGCCATATTAAACGCAGACTACTTTAGGCCCGGAAGTAGGATTCGTCGCGTCATCACTGAACAACCGGATATTTTCACGGACCGGCCTTTAAGGTGTCGCGGATAAATGAGGGAGGGGCTAATAATCGGCTCAGTCATTTTTAATGATCGTTGAAAGCCCAGATCGTAATCGTGATTAAAATTCGATTAATTGAGCAGCCCTATGCTATGTCTTCTAATGATGCTGCCTAAGGGAAGCATGTATAATGTAAACAGAATTGGTCCTAGCACTGAACCCTGTGGAACTCCATAATTAACCTCAGTGTGTGAAGAGGACTCTCCATTTACATGCACAAACTGGAGTCTATTAGATAGATATGATACAAACCACTGCAGCACAGTACCTGTAATACCTACAGCATGTTCTAATCGCTCTAATAGGATATTATGGTCGACAGTATCGAACGCTGCACTGAGGTCTAGCAGGACAAGCACAGAGATGAGTCCACTGTCAGAGGCCATAAGAAGATCATTTGTAACCTTCACTAAAGCTGTTTCTGTGCTGTGATGAGCTCTGAAACCTGACTGAAACTCTTCAAATAAACCTCTGCAGATGATCTGTTAGCTGTTTGACAACTACTCTTTCAAGGATGTTTGATATGAAAGGACAAAATGAAAGCTACGCTTTCCCCTGTGGTGTGTCCATCCTGATTTTTTTTTTTTTTTTTCTTCTCTCTTTTCATTTCATGCTCACAGCTGAACAAACAAATGTTTCCTTCAGTCCTGCAGCTTCCTACACAGGCTTTGTGATGTCATTTCCTCCCAGGAGCAGCTCGCTTCCTCACATTTACCTGAAAGTAAAGTGGAAAGAGAATGGAAACAGATTCTTCATCATCATCATCTTTATTGTGTGTGTGTGTGTGTGTGTGTGTGTGTGTAGCGTGCTGACGTGTGGCAGGAAGTTGCTGGGTCTGTGGCCTTCAACCCCGGGGAGGAGCGGAAACGCCCGAACAAGTTCGCCCAACTTCAGCCAGCCGGACAGCGTCATCCTACAGGTGAGCGCTGCCACAGCTGCTAGCACCTGAATAGTCTGTGACATCACAAACCTGTAGCATTTTGAGCAGTTTCATCAGCTGTTCAGGCGACGTTTTCATTGTCACCAGTCACCAGGATGGGTGATGAAACGTGTCTACTTACCTGTGTACTGGATGCAGGTGTGCCCCTTTCTTTATTTATACACTCAGTTCAGCTGAGGTCAGACCTGCAGGTATCTGAGGCCAAGAGACTAGCATGTGTGTGTCCTTGCTTCCTCTCAGGTGGACTTCCCCACATCATCCTTCGAGGTGCGCTTCAGCACGCCGCCTCCTGCAGACTTCTGCCCTCAATACAACTTCTCCAGACTGGACACCATCAGCCAGATACAGCTGCAGGACGTCCTGCACAAGAAGGCCTTCTTCTGGTCAGACACACACACTCACACACACACTCTCTCAAGGGCTGTATCCCAATTCAGGGTCTGCAGCCTATAAGGCTGCATTTTAAGGACGATTACGTCACAGCGACGCAACAAAGGCTGTCCCAATTCAAAGGCTGCTCGAAATGCGGCCCTCAAATGCGTCCTTAATTTCTCCGGATTTGAAGGATGGGTCGGTGTAGCCTTCATGGCCCAACATATCCCAGACTTCATAGTGCGGCAGTGGATGTGGATGATTTTGTCGAAAAAAACAGCGGACAGCTGAAGCAGAGCGGCCGAAGAGTAAACTTTTAAAAGTAAGTACTGAATATGACGTCACTTATTTATGTGCAAATGTTTAATAATGAAGAACATTAAAACATTACTGTTGGCCACATGTCGGCAAAGTTATGTGACATTAGTGACGTTTGTACTAACTTGTTTTAAAGCCTTTAAATATGCGCCGTTCAATAGCTGAGCTTAATCTGACAGAGAATCTGATGATTTTATGGATAATTAAAGTCAGTCATATATCCACAAACACAACAAGCTGAAAGTCAGTGATGCTGCTCGGTTTGCAGTCCTGAACATCGCGGCACAAGCAGGATTCACTGCACTGTTAATGTGAGCTATGTTATATTGCTGCCTCTGTTCGGTGGTGTCGAGCCAAACGGACTTTAACGTGTGTTTGAACGAGCTGACGGTTCACTCGTTAAGCTGAAAGAAAGATGCTTTAATCACAGCAGTCACACATGTGTCCACTGCACCATCTGGAACTCTTCTTGTTTACACTCGTAATAACACAAACACTAAATCCTCCTCTTTGTAGCAGTGTGTACACCTGAGACTGTCACCTGTCTGTCTGTCCTGCACTCTCTCTCTGTTTCTTTCTCTCTGATTGTGGAATAAAAGTATGAACATGTGTTTATAAGTTACACTTGTGTTTGAATCCTGCAGCTTATCACACATTTGATTTCCATGTGTGACGACTGCAAGTGTCCAGAGTGAGGACAGACTGAGGGAGCCACTGCTGCACATCATCTGTGAGGCTTTGCACCCCTGATGATCCACCAGGACAAACTCAGCAGTGTGTGAGGAAGAGGAGGAGGAAGAGCCAGCAGCAGCTGACAGATGGAGAGAATAGACAGACTGTTCCCTGTTTGTGAAGGACTGCTAGGAAAGTTTAACATAATTGTCTGTGCTGAATCAGTCTTATTAGGTAATGTTCAAATAATGTGATCATCCCAGTGTGTCAGTGTGGGAGAAAGTACTCAGGGCCTTCAAGCTACACACTATGAAAGGCAGCAACAAGTTTAATGTTCAGAAACCTAAAGTCTGTATCAGCAGCAGGATGGAGCTAAAATAAATGTTGGTTTCAGTTCTATGAAGCTTTGAGTATTTTGGATCAGTAGCTGCTGTGTTTGTTGCATCATATTGCTGTAACTGTTTATATGCTTTATATATTCTGAGCTAAGTTGATCTATAGTGTTACATCATATTCTATAAGGATGTTATGTGTTTGTAGACTTTCTGCCCAGTTTGACCCATTTAGCAGACGTCAGCCTGTTTAAGGCTCTGATATCTATTCTGTGTGACTTACAGCAGTTATGACATGGTCTGATTTTCTCACCCAATAAAGGAATATTTCATATATCAGTCTACTCTTCATTCTATCAGACACAGTTACCACAGCTCCTACATTTGCTTTTTACACATGTATGTAAACATTGAGACAAATTTAGTGATGCCAACATATTAAACGAACAATATTTGACTCATATATAACACATCTATATATACACTGTCACAGATACTCGTCTTTGAGTGAAGATTTAAGGTGATAGGAAATATAAATAACTGCAACTTGAATCTTTGACCCAGAGTTCAAGCTCTGCTGTAATAACTAATAATCTGACAATACTATAATATTGGCCATATTATATTTACATTACCACAGTGAGATGACTTTAGTCGCATGAACAACATCAGCTAATTGTTATTTACTAGCTAATCTTAAACGACTGTTCAGCACAGGAATGAAGCCCAACAACCATGTTTTTACTGTGGCCTCAGCCTCAGATACTCAGCTAATCAAAGTGATGTCTTAAACAAAATTAACTTAAAATCTATTTCTCCTTCATTTCTGTCACACAAAGCTGTATGAAACGTTTCTCGCAGTTAGTATCATGGTTGCTAGGCAACCTGGGCAGCGCGACGGAGGCTAGACCGTCCCATTTCAC
>NC_141348.1:44823307-44928307 GCF_057382095.1 Aulonocara sp. 'chitande type north' Nkhata Bay | reverse complement strand
TTCCTCTCTCTCTCTCTGTTCCTCTCTTTCTCTGTTCCTCTCTCCCCCTCTCTGTTCCTCTCTCTCTCTGTTCCTCTCTCTCTCTGTTCCTCTCTCTCTCTCTGTTCCTCTCTCTCTCTGTTCCTCTCTCTCTCTCTCTGTTCCTCTCTTTCTCTGTTCCTCTCTCTCTCTCTCTGTTCCTCTCTCTCTCTGTTCCTCTCTCCCCCTCTCTGTTCCTCTCTCTCTCTGTTCCTCTCTCCCCCTCTCTGTTCCTCTCTCTCTCTGTCTGTTCCTCTCTCTCTCTGTTCCTCTCTCTCTCTGTTCCTCTCCCTCTCTCTCTCTGTTCCTCTCTCTCTCTGTTCCTCTCTCCCCCTCTCTGTTCCTCTCTCTCTCTCTCTCTGTTCCTCTCTCTCTCTCTGTTCCTCTCCCCCTCTCTGTTCCTCTCTCTCTCTCTGTTCCTCTCTCTCTCTCTGTTCCTCTCTCTCCCTCTCTGTTCCTCTCCCTCCCTGTTCCTCTCTTTCTCTGTTCCTCTCTCTCTCTGTTCCTCTCTCTCTCTCTGTTCCTCTCTCTCCCTCTCTGTTCCTCTCCCTCCCTGTTCCTCTCTTTCTCTGTTCCTCTCTTTCTCTGTTCCTCTCTCTCTCTCTGTTCCTCTCTTTCTCTGTTCCTCTCTCTCTCTCTCTGTTCCTCTCTCTCTCTCTCTGTTCCTCTCTCTCTCTCTCTGTTCCTCTCTTTCTCTGTTCCTCTCTCTCTCTCTCTGTTCCTCTCTCTCTCTGTTCCTCTCTGTTCCTCTCTCCCCCTCTCTGTTCCTCTCTCTCTCTGTTCCTCTCTCCCCCTCTCTGTTCCTCTCTCTCTCTCTCTGTTCCTCTCTCTCTCTGTTCCTCTCCCTCTCTGTTCCTCTCTCTCTCTCTCTCTGTTCCTCTCTCTCTCTGTTCCTCTCTCCCCCTCTCTGTTCCTCTCTCTCTCTCTCTCTGTTCCTCTCTCTCTCTCTGTTCCTCTCTCTCTCTCTGTTCCTCTCCCCCTCTCTGTTCCTCTCTCTCTCTCTGTTCCTCTCTCTCCCTCTCTGTTCCTCTCCCTCCCTGTTCCTCTCTTTCTCTGTTCCTCTCTCTCTCTGTTCCTCTCTCTCTCTCTCTGTTCCTCTCTTTCTCTGTTCCTCTCTCTCTCTGTTCCTCTCTCCCCCTCTCTGTTCCTCTCTCTCTCTGTTCCTCTCTCCCCCTCTCTGTTCCTCTCTCCCCCTCTCTGTTCCTCTCTCTCTCTGTTCCTCTCTCCCCCTCTCTGTTCCTCTCTCTCTCTGTTCCTCTCTCTCTCTCTCTGTTCCTCTCTTTCTCTGTTCCTCTCTCCCCCTCTCTGTTCCTCTCTCTCTCTGTTCCTCTCTCCCCCTCTCTGTTCCTCTCTCTCTCTGTTCCTCTCTCCCCCTCTCTGTTCCTCTCTCTCTCTGTTCCTCTCTCTCTCTGTTCCTCTCTCTCTCTGTTCCTCTCTCCCCCTCTCTGTTCCTCTCTCTCTCTGTTCCTCTCTCCCCCTCTCTGTTCCTCTCTTTCTCTGTTCCTCTCTCTCTGTTCCTCTCTCTCTCTGTTCCTCTCTCTCTCTGTTCCTCTCTTTCTCTGTTCCTCTCTCTCTCTCTCTGTTCCTCTCTCTCTCTGTTCCTCTCTTTCTCTGTTCCTCTCTCTCTCTCTCTGTTCCTCTCTCCCCCTCTCTGTTCCTCTCTCTCTCTGTTCCTCTCTCCCCCTCTCTGTTCCTCTCTCTCTCTCTCTGTTCCTCTCCCTCTCTGTTCCTCTCTCTCTCTCTCTCTGTTCCTCTCTCTCTCTGTTCCTCTCTCCCCCTCTCTGTTCCTCTCTCTCTCTCTCTCTGTTCCTCTCTCTCTCTGTTCCTCTCCCCCTCTCTGTTCCTCTCTCTCTCTCTGTTCCTCTCTCTCCCTCTCTGTTCCTCTCCCTCCCTGTTCCTCTCTCTCTCTGTTCCTCTCTCTCTCTCTGTTCCTCTCTCTCTCTCTCTGTTCCTCTCTCTCTCTCTCTCTGTTCCTCTCCCCCTCTCTGTTCCTCTCTCTCTCTGTTCCTCTCTCCCCCTCTGTTCCTCTCTCTCTCTCTCTGTTCCTCTCTCCCTCTCTCTGTTCCTCTCTCCCCCTCTCTGTTCCTCTCTCTCTCTGTTCCTCTCTCTCTCTGTTCCTCTCTCCCCCTCTCTGTTCCTCTCTCTCTCTGTTCCTCTCTCTCTCTCTCTGTTCCTCTCTTTCTCTGTTCCTCTCTCCCCCTCTCTGTTCCTCCCTCTCTCTGTTCCTCTCTCCCCCTCTCTGTTCCTCTCTCCCTCTCTCTGTTCCTCTCTCTCTCTCTCTCTGTTCCTCTCCCTCTCTGTTCCTCTCTCCCTCTCTCTGTTCCTCTCTCTCTCTCTCTCTGTTCCTCTCCCCCTCTCTGTTCCTCTCTCTCTCTCTCTCTGTTCCTCTCCCTCTCTGTTCCTCTCTCTCTCTCTGTTCCTCTCTCCCCCTCTCTGTTCCTCTGTCTCTCTCTGTTCCTCTCTCCCTCTCTCTGTTCCTCTCTCCCCCTCTCTGTTCCTCTCTCCCTCTCTCTGTTCCTCTCTCTCTCTCTGTTCCTCTCTCCCCCTCTCTGTTCCTCTCTCCCCCTCTCTGTTCCTCCCTCTCTCTCTCTCTGTTCCTCTCTCTCTCTCTGTTCCTCTCTCTCTCCCTCTCTCTGTTCCTCTCCCCCTCTCTGTTCCTCTCTCTCTCTCTGTTCCTCTCTCCCCCTCTCTGTTCCTCCCTCTCTCTCTCTCTGTTCCTCTCCCTCTCTGTTCCTCTCTCTCTCTCTGTTCCTCTCTCCCCCTCTCTGTTCCTCTGTCTCTCTCTGTTCCTCTCTCCCTCTCTCTGTTCCTCTCTCCCCCTCTCTGTTCCTCTCTCCCTCTCTCTGTTCCTCTCTCTGTCTCTCTCTGTTCCTCTCCCCCTCTCTGTTCCTCTCTCTCTCTCTGTTCCTCTCTCCCCCTCTCTGTTCCTCTCTCCCCCTCTCTGTTCCTCTCTCTCTCTCTGTTCCTCTCTCTCTCCCTCTCTCTGTTCCTCTCCCCCTCTCTGTTCCTCTCTCTCTCTCTGTTCCTCTCTCCCCCTGTCTGTTCCTCTCTCCCCCTCTCTGTTCCTCTCTCTCTCTGTTCCTCTCTCTCTCCCTCTCTCTGTTCCTCTCTCCCCCTCTCTGTTCCTCTCTCCCCCTCTCTGTTCCTCTCTGTCTCTCTCTGTTCCTCTCTCCCCCTCTCTGTTCCTCTCTCCCCCTCTCTGTTCCTCTCTCCCCCTCTCTGTTCCTCTCTCTCTCTCTGTTCCTCTCTCTCTCTGTTCCTCTCTCTCTCTCTGTTCCTCTCTCTCTCTGTTCCTCTCTCTCTCTCTGTTCCTCTCTCCCCCTCTCTGTTCCTCTCTCTCTCTCTCTGTTCCTCTCCCCCTCTCTGTTCCTCTCTCCCCCTCTCTGTTCCTCTCTCCCCCTCTCTGTTCCTCTCTCTCCCTCTCTGCTCTGACAATCATCAAATATACAGTGGAAACCAGATATTTACTCTTCAGATAAAAACACTTTTTTAATTGTAACATCAAATCAGACTAAATGTTTATTTTTTAGATAAATATAAAAACACATTTGTTAACTTTAAGAGTAAAGAGAGAAACTGTCTGTGTTTCTTAATTGCAAATGGCACCAAATTGTATTCAAACTGAGCCACACTTATGGAGCTCCACAGTTCTGTTCCTGGTGTTTTGTTGACATCTCTTGATGTTCCCATGTCACAGAAACAGGCTCTGTGTTTTGCTCTCCTGCATTTGATGAAAGTGATAAAAATAGAAGCTCTGTCTCTCTTTATTCTGACATTTAGCTGATTCAAAAGATTTTAAATATTTATTTATCCAAAACAAAACAAGTTTACTCTAAAATGATGTTGTACAGTAAAAAATGTTCTTGTGTTTTCCATAAAGTGTAAATATCTGGTTTCAACTGTGAATATACTGCTGTGTATAGAAGTTCCTCTTGTTTTGCATAGAAATATACTGAACAACATACAAAGCATAATATATAAAATAACATCTACCAGAGTTTTTCCTTTGAAAGAAGCTCCTTATGTCCATTCTTGTATATCAGTGCATTACTGAAACAGATTTATTTAGCCGTGGAGGGAAACAACTGAAAATATAAAATAAACACACATGTAAGCTGAGACTCTCAGAAACAGCATTGTTGTTGTTCGGCTTTTCATTTCACCATTTGCTGATTCACTTGAAGAACGAGTAACGTAAACGTATCAGTTTGATATCAGTCTTTCGTGATACACCGTCATATTTACATTATTTGTACAGCTTTGGTACCTGGTCGAACTTCAGTTCTTTGCCTGGCTGTCTTGTTTTTTTGGATTTGACCCTGAAACAGGCGTCTGAACCCTCAGACTCATACTGTGTGTGTGTGTGTGTGTGTCTGTGTGTGTGTGTGTGTGTCTGTGTGTGTGTGTGTTCAGTGTGTCCTCAGAGACAGTCTGGAGGAGATGAAGCAGTTCTTCTCGGTGAACAGCAGCTGCAGGCTTCCTCTGAATCCAGCACTGCTCGTCACCAGCATCAACATCCAGGTACGCACACACCTTAAAGACAGGAGACACGCCCCCAGCTGGCGTTTGTACCTGATTGGACAAAGTTAATCTTCCTCTTCTGTGGTTTCCAGTCCTGCTCGTTCTTCAACTCCAACGCTGTCCCTCTGAAGTTGTCCTTCCAGAACCGGGACCCACTGGGAGACAACATCAGTGTCATCTTCAAGGTGACGCCCCTTACTAGTGATCCCAGACACAGCGACCTCTGCGAGCTGACCTTTGACCCCGGCTGTTCTCTTTGTGTGCAGTCAGGAGACGACCTGAGGCAGGACATGCTGACTCTGCAGATGATCCGCATCATGAACAAGATCTGGATCCAGGAGGGGTTGGACATGAGGATGGTCCTCTTTAAGTGCTTCTCCACGGGGAGGGGCCGAGGTGAGCACGGACACACCTGTCCTCAGGTGTGACAGAAAGGAGTGCGTCCTGTCCTCAGTAGGGCCGGGTATTCTCACTGATTTCTAGAATCGATTCGATCCACAATTTGATTCGATTCAATTTGAATCGGGGAAATTTTGCCTCAGACAGTCAGAAATATTATAATTCTGATCACTTATCAGCACATATCCATATTTTATATCTATAAAAAGAAAGCTGACACTGTGAGACTTTATCACAGGTGTGAGCGTCGCAGCAGAGGCCTTTGTGTCAAAGTAGCTGAGGATGAAACAGAAACAGGTGAAGGAGGTTTTCCTGGTCTGGGATTTTATAGCAGATGACCCTGAAAATATTGTGCAGTCAAAAACGAAGTGAAGCAGAGTTACAGAGGTTTGATTACAGACAGCGTTTTGCAGTTTGGCTTCATTTTAAAAAGTTTAAATATGTTCAGCATTGAACAGCAGAAATGAGGCTTGTCAGAAGTAGAGATGGCACGATACCACTTTTTTATGTCCGATACCGATACCGATATCATAAATTTGGATATCTGCCGATACCGATATGAATCCGATATAGTGTTTTTTAATCAACAAAACTGTTTTTTAAAATATCTTGCTGCATTTTGCAAGTCTGCAAGTTCATACTCAAGTTTAAAACAACAACTACACTAAAGCTATTCTGTTATACCTGTATACAAAAAAAATATTTCATAGTTCAGCAATACTGATCAATCTAATAAACTTAGACCTACACCATCCTCCCTATTCTGGTATTTTAAAGAGTACTTAGCATAAATATTAAGCAACCTAACTAATAGGGTTCCAACTCCCAGCAACAACAAAAATAAATAAATAAAAAATAGGGAACCACCCCTCACGCTCCACCTCATGATGCTTAATCGACGTAATCAACCTTAATTTGATGCAGTGTGAAAAAAAATGCACAGAAATCAACTATTTTTCAAGAAATATTAAATAGATTCAACATCTTTCTTCAACAAAATTGCAGACTGCACAGATGGTACCTTCCCAAAGGAAAAAGTACTATAGCTTACTAGGGTATATATGTTAGACTTAATAGTCACTATGTACAGTAATTGACTTCTATTCATTTTACATCAAATTAAAACTTTGGGTGTCAGATAATTATTTATTAAAAGCTAGACATTTTAAATGAGAATAAGAAAGAAAAGTATGTCTTTGTGCCCCCTTTTCCCAGTTAATGCCCTATCGGCCCCCCTGGCTAAACTTTGCTAGATTCGCCCCTGCACAGTTACCAGCCGTCAGCTACGTAGAAAAAGATCCTGGTGTAGAAATTAATATTAAATAAATTCTAACAACAGCTTATCAAGCTTAAACGTGCTGCTGTTGTTCAGCCGCTGGTTTGCTCTTTCTGGCGCAAAGTGGACCAAAAACAAACGAGAGACAGACTCGCGACAGAAAAGCCGATCAGCTGATCATTAAGCAGTTTCACGATTGAAGTAGCAGCCGGAGAGCGAGAGGCAGTCGCTTGTTAAGCTTAACGTGGGAATGCTTTACAAACATTCAGAGATGGACTTACACACTTGCTTTACTTCTCTCGGGGATAACTTTGTCGGAGATGAAATGCCAGGTTGCTAGCGAAGCTCCACATGCTATCCAGACCACCGACAGGTCCTGCATGCCACAGCTGCTCTATCACGTGATGCATACGTTCTGAGGTGCGTTACGGCGTGTTGCAAGTTTTGTGAGGTGCTTTCGTGATATTTAATGGATCGGATTACATTTTTTATTTTTCTCCGATATCCGATCCAGTAATTTAGGTCAGTATCAGACCGATACCGATACGTAATATCGGATCGGTCCATCTCTAGTCAGAAGTAAAACAAAACAAAAAGCAGCGGCCGACACCGTGGACTGTTGGGTAATAAGCAGGGGTGGGTTTGGATTATCGATTTAGAGAGAGGGAGAGAGAGAGCTCTACATGAAGTGTGATTTTTATCGTGGTGGAAGCAGTCAGAGGGATTCATGACGATGTTTATGTGAAGCTAAATATGAAGCGTAGTTTGGATCGTCTGTGGCTGCTGGTTCAGTCGATGTTGTTAGCAGATATAAAACCTGCAGCTTCAGAATCAGCGAGCTGTCGGCTTTCAGCCCCGACCGTGTCCATGCCGTCGGGGGCGACAGCTCGCTGATTCTGATGCGTCGGCGGGTCGGCGCTTTGTGTTTACGTCTTTGTGCAGAATCGTGTTCCTGCTCTCATTCACTGTTTCAGCTGTTTGGTGGTTGTTGGAATTTGTGAGGTTTAACCTGAGATTCTGGCGTTTCGGGCAAAATAAATTTATATTAAAAAAACGCTTCAGGATTTTAATGAATCGATATCACGTAATCCAAGATCGATTTAATCGATAAATCGATCATCAAAACCCGCCCCTAGTCCTCAGGTGTGATTGACAGGTGTGTGTGTGTCCTCAGGTGTGATTGACGTGTGTGTGTGTGTGTGTGTGTGTGTGTCCTCAGGTGTGATTGACGTGTGTGTGTGTGTGTGTGTGTGTGTGTCCTCAGGTGTGATTGACAGGTGTGTGTGTGTCCTCAGGTGTGATTGACGTGTGTGTGTGTGTGTGTGTGTGTGTGTGTGTGTCCTCAGGTGTGATTGACGTGTGTGTGTGTGTGTGTGTGTGTGTCCTCAGGTGTGATTGACAGGTGTGTGTGTGTCCTCAGGTATGGTGGAGATGATTCCTCACGCTGATACTCTGAGGAAGATCCAGGTGGAACACGGTGTCACGGGATCGTTCAAAGACCGCACTCTGGCCGACTGGCTGCAGAAACACAACCCCACTGACGAGCAGTACGATAAGGTAACGTACGCGCACACTTTTACACACCTGTACACACCTGTACACACCTGTCGGTGTGAGACACTCCTCCATCTGCTCTTTCAGGCCGTGGAGAACTTCATCTACTCGTGCGCCGGTTGCTGCGTGGCCACCTATATCCTGGGAATCTGCGACCGCCACAACGACAACATCATGCTGAAGACGAGCGGGCACATGTTCCACATCGACTTCGGGAAGTTCCTGGGACACGCCCAGATGTTCGGGAACATCAAACGGTAAGAGAGAAGCAGATGTTCACCTGTCCTGTCCTCTGTTCACCTTTATAGCTGACTACCTGCTGTACCCCGTGCAGGGACCGCGCCCCCTTCGTCTTCACCTCTGATATGGCTTATGTCATCAATGGCGGCGACAAGCCGTCCAGCCGCTTCCACGACTTTGTGGATCTGTGCTGCGAAGCATACAACCTGATCCGGAAACACACTCACCTGTTCCTCAACCTGCTGGGCCTGGTGTGTCTAACTCGCACAAACACACACTCTCACACGGACACACACTCACACACAGACACACACAAACACACACTCACATAATGGAGTAAATACAACATCTGCTAAAGGAACCAACCAGGAAGTTAAACGTGTCTGTCTGTGTGTGTGTCCAGATGTTGTCCTGTGGGATCCCGGAGCTCTCCGACCTCGATGACCTGAAGTATGTCTATGATGCACTGAGACCTCACGAGTCTGAGGCTGACGCCACCATGTACTTCACCAGGTAGGCGCGGGCTCACCTGCACAGATGCCTCCGACCTTCAGGGCAGAGACACGAGTCATCACGACCTGCGCTGCAGACGGTCTCTGGCAGCGTCCAGGCTACACCTGCCGCCTTTGTTAACGACCCCTCTGACCCCGGCAGGTTGATCGAGTCCAGTCTGGGCAGCGTTGCCACCAAACTGAACTTCTTCATCCACAATCTGGCCCAGATGAAGTTCACCTCGTCGGAGGAGCGCCCCACGCTGTCGTTCGCCCCCAGGTTCCACTCGGCAAAGAGCGACGGCATCATCAAGAACCTGTACATCTGCAGACACATCCGGACCGGCGGAAAGGGATATGTGAGTCCAGACGTGCCAGTGGGAAGCACACGGGAAGCACATGGGAAGCAGAAACTAACCAGCTGTGTGTGTCTGTGTGTGTCAGGCTTTTGTGGTGAAGGTGGAGCGTGAAGGTCAGCAGGAGGTGCAGCTGGTTCAGAGGACATTTGAAGAGTTTCAGGAACTCCACAGCAAACTGAGGCTCATCTTCCCCTCATCCAAACTGCCCAGGTACACAGACACACACACTGACATGCACACATGTGTGCCCACAGACACACACTCCTAGGTGCACAAAGGAGCTTTGCAGAAGGTCCTTCCTCCTGTCCTCTTATCCCCTCCCACAGTTTCCCCAGTCGCTTTGTGATTGGCCGTTCCCGCAGCGAGGCGATGGCTGACAGGAGGAAGGACGAGCTGAACGGTTACGTGTGGCACTTGATCCACGCCGCTCCGGAGGTCGCTCAGGTCAGTGGCTTTCTGGGTCGGTTCTCACATGAGTGGTAGCTCAGGGGTGGCTGTAGCTCAGGTGGCAGAGCAGGTCGGCCGCTAACCAGAAGGTCGGTGGTTCGATGCCCGTCTGCTCCAGTCTGCATGCCAAATATCCTTGGGCAAGATACTAACCCCATGTGTGTGAATGTTAGTTCGAGCACCTAAGAGCTTAGAAGAAGTGCTTGAATTAGTTGCACTCTGAGTGCTCTGACAGAGTAGAACATATAAGAAACAGTCCATGTACATGATGGTAAGCCGTGACATTAATATTATACAATATACAATAATATTCAGATTGTTAGGCCACCCTCCACACATAAATGGAGGGCCATGATCGGGGCCACAGCACCTTCCAGGGTGCAGTGAGTGTCATGTTGTTGTTCTCAACCAGCATAAAAGCTTCTCCACAGTTAAAGTGTGTGTGGCAGCTGTGATAGCTGCCTGGGTTTTGGTGCTGAGCAGCACCTGCTGGTCTGCCGTGTTTCGAAAGGGGCTCGCAGGCTGTCTCCAGGCTTCTTGTGCCCCTTTGAGGTTTAGCCGTGGTGTTCGAGGGGCTTTGTGGCAGTTTTGGATGACATAACAACAAGATGCAGCCACCCTGAGTGCGGACTTCAAACTGTACACCAGTTTTTTTTTTTAAATTGTGCTGACAGGCCACATAAAAACCAGAGTTAGGGTAAAAAATATGCACAATGTTTTTTTCTGAATCGTTGGTCGTTGTGTCCTTGGGCGAGACACTTCACCCGTTGCCTACTGGTGGTGGTCAGAGGGCCCGGTGGCGCCAGTGTCCGCCTCGCCTCTGTCAGTGCGCCCCAGGGTGGCTGTGGCTACAATGTAGCTGCCATCACCAGTGTGTGAATGGGTGGATGTTCAACCAAGATGGCGCCGCGTATGGTCACCCTGGTGCTTCAGTGCGTTACTTTTGTTTTGTTTTTGTGCATTTTCTCTGTGTCTGGGCACTCCTCTGGATACTTGTACACCAGAGAAGAGCTCCTTAACTACAGGACTACAACGCCTGTGGATTTATTTCCAATATTTGTCGCATCTGCGGCAGATTTACTGCTGACTCTGACCAGGAAAGCGAGACGCCGAAAGAGAGGTAAGCGAGCCGGCGCACTCGTGCGTTTGAGGAGACGCGGACTGCGAACTGCTCTTCCTGGGATCTTCCTTTCCAATGTACGCTCACTCGGGAATAAGATTGACGAACTGGCCCTGATGAGAAGCATGAACAGAGACTTTGCCTCCTCCTGTGTCTTATGTTTTACGGAGTCGTGGCTCTGTGAAAACATCCCAGACTGCGCGCTCAAGCTGGAGGGCTTTCATCTGCTGCGCGCGGACCGGCAGGCCGCTCTCTCCGGTAAGTCCAAAGGTGGAGGTGTCTGCTTCTACATCAATAGTGGCTGGTGCACAGATGTAACAGTGATTGCTCAGCACTGCTCTTCCTCTCTGGAATATCTTTTTATCCACTGCAAACCGTTTTATTCTCCGCGGGAGTTTGCTTCATTCATCCTGGCCGCTGTTTACATCCCGCCAGACGCAGATGCGCAAGCAGCTCAGTGCGCACTCGCGGAGCAGATTCTCCACACGGAGCGGACATTCCCGGACTCTCTCATCATTGCTCTTGGGGACTATAACAAAGCCAATCTGAGCCATGAGCTTCCAAAATACAAGCAGTATATTAAATGCCCGACCAGAGAGGAGAGGACATTAGACCACTGCTACAGCACGATCAGCGGGGCCTATCGCGCGGTGCCCCGCGCTTCACTCGGACTTTCTGATCACGTCATGATCCACCTGATCCCCGCGTACAGACAGAGGCTGAAGCTCTCCAAACCTGTCGTGAGGACTAAAAAACTGTGGAGCAACGAGGCTGTGGAGGAGCTTCGCACGTGTTTGGAGACCACAGACTGGGACACAATGAAGGCTGCTTCTAACAGCTTGGACAAGTTTACGGACACTGTCACCTCCTATATCCACTTCTGTGAGGACAGCATTGTGCCATCACGCACCAGGGTGAGTTATAACAATGACAAACCCTGGTTTACTCCTAAACTCAAAAAACTGTGGCTGGAAAAGAGAAAGGCGTTCAGAAGCGGAGACAGGGACTGCTACAGAGAGGCCAAGTACAGGTTCACTAAAGAAGTGGACATTGCTAAACATCAGCACTCTGAGAAGATGCAGCAGCAGATCTCAGAGAATGACTCGGCCTCTGTGTGGAAAGGTTTTAGGAATATCACCAACTACAAGCCTAAAACCCCCCACTCCACTGATGACTTGCTCTTAGCCAACACCCTCAACGACTTCTACTGCCGTTTTGACGAGCCATCAGGCAGCCTTCACACCTCCAACGACCCCAACAATAGAGGCACTTTGGACACTCATTCCCCCACCTCTCCCCCCTCCATAGAGCCATCACCACCTTCAAACTGTTCACCTACAACACCCCCCTCCTCACCCCACACAAAAGAGGATTTCACACCACCTCCTCCCACCACAACTCTTCATATTCATGAAGCAGATGTGAGGAAGCAGTTTAAGAGTCTGAATGCTCGGAAAGCTCCCGGCCCAGACGGTGTGTCTCCTGCCACCCTCAGACACTGTGCAAACGAGCTGGCCCCAGTGTTTTCTGGCATCTTCAACTCCTCACTGCAGGCATGTCATGTGCCTGCCTGCTTCAAGTCCTCTACCATAATCCCTGTCCCCAAGAAACCTAGGATCACTGGACTAAATGACTACAGACCCGTGGCTCTGACATCTGTGGTCATGAAGTCATTTGAGCGCCTAGTTCTCTCCCATCTCAGGACCCTCACGGCCCCCCTCCTGGACCCCCTGCAGTTTGCATATAGAGCCAACAGGTCTGTAGACGACGCCATCAACATGGCCCTACACTTCATCCTGCAGCATCTGGACTCCCCAGGAACCTACGCCAGGATCCTGTTTGTGGACTTCAGCTCTGCCTTCAACACCATCCTTCCAGACCATCTCCGAGACAAGCTTTCCCAGATGAATGTGCCTGATCCCATCTGCCGGTGGATCACTGACTTCCTGACGGACAGGAAGCAGCACGTGAGGCTGGGAAAGAATGTCTCGGACTCCCGGACCATCAGCACCGGCTCCCCTCAGGGCTGTGTTCTTTCTCCTCTGCTCTTCTCCCTGTACACCAACTGCTGCACCTCCACCCACCAGTCTGTCAAGCTAATCAAGTTTGCAGATGACACCACCGTTATTGGGCTCATCTCGGACGGGGACGAGTCTGCCTACAGGAGGGAGGTTGAACGTCTGGTGACCTGGTGCAGCCACAACAACCTGGTGCTGAATGCCCAGAAGACAGTGGAGATTATTGTGGACTTCAGGAAGCACACAGCCCCACTCCCCCCCATCATCCTGACTGACACCCCCATCACCTCTGTGGACTCATTCCGCTTCCTGGGTACCACCATCACCCAGGACCTGAAGTGGGAGCCCACCATCACCTCCGTCATCAAGAAAGCCCAGCAGAGGATGTACTTCCTGAGGCAGCTGAAGAAATTCAACCTGCCAACACGGACGATGATGCAGTTCTACACTGCAATCATCGAGTCCATCCTCACCTCCTCCATCACCGTGTGGTACGCTGGAGCCACTATCAGGGACAAACAGAGACTGCAGCGTGTTGTGCGCTCTGCTGAGAAGGTGATTGGCTGCAGACTCCCATCTCTGCAGGACCTGTACACCTCCAGGACATTGCGGCGTGCAGCTCGGATCTCAGCTGACCCTTCCCACCCTGGACACAGTCTGTTTGACCTGCTCCCCTCAGGCAGGAGGCTCCGGTCCATTCGCACCAGAACCTCTCGCCATAAGAACAGTTTCTTCCCCTCTGCTGTTGGACACATGAACAATAACCATATGACTGTTCCCACCACTAACACATGACCCTACGCTGTGTTCACTGCATCATTCCATGTTTGGCACTGATCACCACCTGCACTCATGTATACATCTTTCTACGTAGCACTTTTAATTCTTATCCCTACTTTTATTTTTTCATGTCTATTTAAGTGCTATTTATGACACTATGTTTGCACTGAAGCACCGCAGCAATTTCCTAATGTTGTAAACCTGCTCAACATTTGGCAATAAACCCCTTTCTGATTCTGATTCTGATGACTGGATGTGTAAAGCGCTTTGGGGTCCTCAGGGACGAGTAAATAGGCCATTTACCATTGTGTTTATACAAAATGTCAAAATGAAAAATTAACAGTAAATTCAAACATGTGAGGTTGTTCAAAGAAATCGGTCCTTCTTTAAAAAGGCGGCGTCATCCTGACTCTGTGTGGACAGATTTGTATTAAAAGACCAACTGAAAGATTTTGAGAACATCTTGCAGCCTTCAGTCTCTCACCTCGCAAAAAACAACTAAATCAGTCAGTAGCAATGCACTCCTGGGGAGGGAGGTGTGTGTACTCAGGTACATATGTAACCTTATTATGTCCTGTGTCATCCTTTTTTATCCTTCCTTTCAGTCTTTACTGGCTTGTATTTATTTATAGAAGCATGTAAATGCCTGAATGAAACGTTGAAAGGAACGAGACGTAAACAGTTTTCAAAGAGCTAAAATCTGCAGTAGTGAAAACGGCCAGTGGTACCCTCGAGCCCAGACAGGTGAAGGAAGGTGTGCTTGAACCTCTCAGCTGCAGACAAACACAAAGTACAACATGGCCGAACATGAGAGTGCCGCCATCACCTCACCAGCTCGCTTTTAGTCTGAGTCGCTTCTCAGGACGAAACCCACACACACACACTGAGTGGGTGTGGCGCTGCTGTTCTATCAGCTCGCTGCAGTCCTCGGGGCTCCGCCCTCTTCAAGGTTATCTCTCCCTGACTGTGGAAGCTCTGCCTGCAGGCAGACAGGTTCAGAGGCAGGTGTGTGATCGTGTCGCTGTGATGAAGGTTCTCCGCCCTGCAGAAAGATGCATTTCCTGTTTCTTACATAAGATAAGGATGGTGAGCTGACCCCTCACTTCCTGGAAGTTCCAGGAAGTTCTTAGAAGTGCTCTGTCCTGAGCTGAACGTCCACAGCACCGATGCAGGGATGTTCTCTGAGCTGTGTCAGGTCCACTCGTCTTTATTCTGATTACACTGACCTTTGTCCCGTTTACCTCAGTGAGCTAATCACAGGCTGATCACCCCGTGTGTGTGTCTGCACAGTGTGACCTGGTGTACACCTTCTTCCACCCGCTGCCCAAAGACGAGCGATCAGGAACGACGGCGAGCAAACCAGCAGGTACGTGATTTTGGACCCACACGCTGTTTAATGTGTAAAGCTCAAGAACTGGAAATAAACTGGGAAGACTTTTTGTTTGCTCAGTGGGACAGTGTACGGATTTTAGGAAGCCACAGTGGGCGGGTCCTCACGCTGATTAGACGGGGGCGTTACCCAATGAGGAGTACTCATATCAAATATGAGCTTATCTGAGGTCAGACTGCACCAAAGAGGTTTCGCTCTGTTAAACTTTAACTCACACAAACTCAAAGGTCAAAGGTCAGTGCTCTGTGACTCAGCATGTAACAGCAGATCTGTGGCATGTTTTCATACAGAATCACTGCTGATTGGTTAAAGGTTACAGCCAGTAAAAAGATTGTTCTCATAATTATACATCATCACAGCGTGATGCCTTCTCCTTCAGATCAACATATGAAGCATCGTAGCGGTTTTATTATCAGAGGTCGCCTTCACCAACTGGAAGGAAAGAGCGCTATCGCATCTTAAAACACCATCCTCGTTACCTCGACCCTCATCTCCTGAGCTCAAGTCGGGGCTTGAACACACCAAAGCACAACCATGCTCATTTGTTACTCATGTTGTCTTAATTATTTATTGTCCACAGGTTAGACATGTGACCCTTGACAGCGTGTTCGTTGATCCACCTTGAGGAGTTTGAGCATCTATGTGGGGAGAAGCTGCTTGTTTTGCAGCAATCATATGACCCCCTATGAGCAAGCACTTTGGCGACAGCAGGAAGGAAAAACTCCCTTTTAACAGGAAGAAAGATAGTGTCTGTCTCCTGAATCCAAACTGGAAGCTGGTTCCACAGAAGAGGGGCCTGAAAACTGAAGGCTCTGCCTCCCATTCTACTTTTAAATACTCTAGGAACAACAAGTAGGCCTGCAGAGCGAGAGCCAAGTGCTCTAATAGGGTGATATGGTACTACAAGGTCATTAAGATAAGATGGGGCCTGATTATTTAAGACCTTGTATGTGAGGAGCAGGATTTTGAATTCTGGATTTAACAGGAAGCCAAAACAGGAGAAATCTGCTCTCTCTTTCTAGTCCCTGTCAGGACTCTTGCTGCAGCATTTTGGATCAGCTGAAGGCTTTTCAGGGAGTTTTTAGGACATCCTGATAATAATGAATTACAGTCGTCCAGCCTGGAAGTAATAAATGCATGAACTAGTTTTTCAGCGTCACTCTGAGACAGGATATTTCTAACTTTAGAGATGTTGCACAAATGGAAGAAAGCAGTCTTACATATTTGTTTAATATGTGCATTGAAGGACATGTCCTGGTCAAAAATGACTCCAAGGTTCCTCACAGTGTTACTGGAGGCCAAGGTAATGCCATCCAGAGTAAGAATCTGCTTAGATACCATATTTCTAAGATTTTCAGGGCCGAGTACAATAACCTCAGTTTGATCTGAATTAAGAAGCAGAAAGTTAGCGGCCATCCAGGTCTTTATGTCTTTAAGACATTCCTGCAGTTTAACTCATTGGTGTGTGTTATCTGGCTTCATGGACAGATAGAGCTGGGTGTCATCTGCATAGCAGTGTAAATGTATGCTATGTCTTCTAATGATGCTGCCTAAGGGAAGCATGTATAATGTAAACAGAATTGGTCCTAGCACTGAACCCTGTGGAACTCCATAATTAACCTCAGTGTGTGAAGAGGACTCTCCATTTACATGCACAAACTGGAGTCTATTAGATAGATATGATACAAACCACTGCAGTGCAGTACCTGTAATACCTACAGCATGTTCTAATCGCTCTAATAGGATATTATGGTCGACAGTATCGAACGCTGCACTGAGGTCTAGCAGGACAAGCACAGAGATGAGTCCACTGTCAGAGGCCATAAGAAGATCATTTGTAACCTTCACTAAAGCTGTTTCTGTGCTGTGCTGAGCTCTGAAACCTGACTGAAACTCTTCAAATAAACCTCTGCAGATGATCTGTTAGCTGTTTGACAACTACTCTTTCAAGGATGTTTGATATAAAGGAAGGTTGGAGATTGGCCTATAATTAGCTAAGACTGCTGGGTCTAGAGATGCTTTTTGAGTAAAGGTTTAACTACAGCCAGCTTGAGAGGCTAGCAGAGGCTAACAGCAGAGTTACTGATAGGAAAGTTCAGCATATCCTCAACAGCTCACCTCAGTAAGGCGTTCATCAAAGTTTTACAGCCTCCTCCACAGTAAATAAAGATGCTTCTCACCCGGCTTTGACAGCTGAGGTAAACAGCAGTCTGTTCCTTTAATACTCAGACGCTGCAGTTCCTCTGATGTCCAGCAGAGGTTATGAAATAAATCTGTAATATTCAAACTTAAGTCAGAAGATGAAATATCTTTGTTTATCAGAATTAAGTACTTCTTAAACTCAGCCTGCGACTGAAAGTGTTAGAAATATCAGACATGTTCATTGAAGACTAACATTGAAAGTGTGCGTGTGTTCGCAGAGATCTCGTGGTCTCCAGGTTCAGGAAAAGAGCTCGGCGAGGTCAAACTGTCCATCTCCTACAAGAATGAAAAACTCTTCATCATGGTGATACACATCCGAGGCCTGGTCAGTGTGTCGTGTTATTATTAGATTCATTTATAGCTTTATTTCTATTTGTTTTTATTACGTTTTTGTATATATTTCTTTATTATTATGATTACTCTAGTTTCTGTTGTGTATATACTTTTTTTTAAATTATGTATTCTTGGGGGAGCAGCTGCTCTACTCTGAGCCCCTCCCGGATGGCTGAAATCTCACCCTACCTCTAAGGGAGAGGCCAGCCACCCTTCGGAGGAAGCCCATTTCCGCCGCTTGTATTCGCGATCTCGTTCTTTCGGTCACTACCCACAGCTCGTGGCCATAGGTGAGGGGAGGGGCGTAGATCGACCAGTAAAATGAGAGCTTCGCTTTTACACTCAGCTCTCTCTTCACCACAACAGACCGGTGCAGCGTCCGCACCACTCCGTCTGTCGATCTCCCGCTGCCTTCTCCCATCACTCATGAACAAGACCCCGAGATACTTGAACTCCTCCACTTGGGGCAGGAACTCGTCCCCGACCCGGAGTGGGCACTCCACCCTTTTCCGGCTGAGAACCATGGCCTCAGATTTGGAGGTGCTGATCTCATTCCCGCTGCTTCACACTCGGCTGTGAACTGCTCCAGTGCGAGCTGGAGGCTGTTACCTGATGAAGACTCCCCATACTCCCAAAGCCCAACCCACAGAATACTCAGATGGACATGGCCGTCTGAGTATTCACCTCCGGTGTCCACTTGCTGGTTTGGGGGTTACACCTAGGGCTGCTCAATTAATCGAATTTTAATCACGATTACGATCTGGGCTTTCAACGATCATTAAAAATGACTGAGCCGATTATTAGCCCCTCCCTCATTTATCCGCGACACCTTAAAGGCCGGTCCGTGAAAATATTGTCGGGCATAAACCGTCCGTGGCGCAAAAAAGGTTGGAGACCGCTGGAGGGAAGCTCGGAAAGCTAAGCAGGAGTTATTTGGAGAGGAGAGTGACTGCCGTTGGTTGAAAAGAGTTAAAAAAAACCAAAAAACTTCAGTGGTGTTGCACACTATTTTATATTATTTTTTAAAGTCATTGTTAACCCTTTAAAGCCGGTCAGAGCAGCACGCTCCGTTTTGCGTAACTATTTTTAAATCCCTGTAGAACCTGAACCGTGTAAGCTAGCGCAATAATTTGTTTTGCATATGAAACCGGAGGAGTTGTACTTGCATCTGATGCCATCAGCTTGTCCTCGGTCACGGTTTCCTTCCACATATAGCTTTGCAAAAATTGCATAAAAAGCGCTTGCAGGAACAAAAACATAATATTCCAGAAACACGCTTTGCCGTTCCTATCAGCTGTTCGTAACACTTCCCACAGTGAAATGATGCACCTGCTGTTTTCTTTGCAAATTTGCATCATAGGATTGTTTTTTGTTTTTCCTGCAGTATATAAAAATTGCTGTATCTCCAAAATAAAACTATGAAGACACTCAAAATAAATTTCCTGTGGTGGGAAACTATTTTTTGCAACTTTATTGTATTTAAAGTTTTGAGGGATAAACCTCTTAAACTTCTCCAAGTAGAAATATATGTAAACAAAACAAAAGCGATTTTCAATTTTTTTTGTAGTTTATTGCACTTTTTTGCAATTTATGTAATTACTATGCACTTAATGCATACATATTAAAATATGGGCTATAACAGTTGTATTGATGTATAGCAACTTGAAATGCTCCCACAAATGGCACTACAGCATGTAAAAAAAAAAAAATAAATATAATATAAGCTCTGGTGGACTTGGTTCTATAGTAGGTCTTAAAGGGTTAAATAAATATCGTCAAATAATCGTGATCTCAATTTCAGTGAAAATAATCGTGATTATCATTTTTGCCATAATCGAGCAGCCCTAGTTACACCCATGAACGGCCGCCTCAGCAATGGAGGTGCTGACTATGGTCCAGTCGGTCTCAATGTCCCCAGGGTTCCTCGGAATAAACACTTTTTATTTATTTATGATCATTGTTAATATTTTAATAAATGTATTTATATAATTTTAAGGATTTTTTTTCATGTTTTTTAATTAATATTTTTATATTGATCAGTGGGTCTAAGTCCTGTCCTGGTATTTGGGGCTTCTGATTGTTTTTGTTTTTTCTCTGTGGGACTGACACTGATGCCTGTGGGTGTGTAGCAGCCCCTGCAGGATGGGACTGACCCCGACCCCTACGTGAAGCTCTATCTCCTCCCCGACCCTCAGAAGATGAGCAAGAGGAAAACGAAGGCGGCGCGACGCACGTGCAACCCGACCTACAATGAGATGGTACGATCCGCTCACAGCGTCTGGAAGTGCTGTGAGATACTGCTATCGATGTGCTAAGTAAATACTGGCCCAGCTGTGCAGATAGTAATGATAATGCAGCAGTGAGCTGCATGCTGGAGGATAGAAACAGTGTCGCTCTGATAGCAGTGTTGGTGTTAACCTGTCGGTATTTGGATTGTTCTGCATCTCTGGTGTAAAGAATCGCGGATGTCACTGTGGTTCAACTCTTAGATGTTGATATGACTAACTTTGCTGTTTCCATAGCAACATCACTTTTGCCTCCCTTTGTGTCCCCAGCTGGTGTACGAGCGGATCCCACGGGGGGACCTGGACCAGAGGGTGATCCACCTTCGGGTCCTGGGAGACGGCGCCTTCTGGGAGAACACGCTGCTGGGAGAGACCTTCATCCCCCTGAAGAGGCTGGTCCCAGGTCAGCACTGGGTGGGCTGGCACAAACTGGGCCCCCCTGGCTCAGACTTCGCCCACTGATGGACAGGAAACGGGAGGCAGCGGACTTAAAAGAAAGAAGAAGAACTGCAGGCGTTCCTGCTGAGGGGGAACGGTGAAACAAAAAAAGGGAGATCCTTTCAAAGTAAAAGCCTTGTGGCTGCTCTGCGGGTGTCGTGCCACGCTCGTTAGTTTATAAGAGACTGAGTTTTACTTCAGTGAACGAGTTCCACTAACGAGCTCGCCCTGACCTTTGACCTGAGAGCGACTGAAGGAGTGGATTCCTTTTTTAACAGACCTACAGGAGCTCAGACGTGCTCGAGCTGTTTCTTCTTCTTCTCCTCGGACCGCAGCAGGAAGTTGAACTGTGAAAAAGGAAACGAGGACAGAGGCGCGGTGAAGAAGACGAAGCAGGTTGAAGAGCGTGGGCAGCGCCGCTGAGAAGACTTTAGGTTATTTTTTATAGCGGGTTTGATTTATTTTTAAAGTGCGACTGACTGCCGGCTGCTTGCGTCCCTATGTTTCATTCCTGGTTTCTGAACCATGTCATTTCCTGTTTTTAGCTCAATGACGGCGGGCGTTTTGTGATCAGCTGATTTTTGTGTTTGCGCTGTAAATGAATGCGAGGTTTTCACAATGACTGCTTCACACGTTTAAAGACGAGAGAAATCTGAAGAATTTCAAAATTCTGAAACACTGAAATTTAATTTTTATTGTTGGATTGTTTTTGATCATGTGACTCTGTGACGTCATCACGCTGCTCATTCAATCAGCTATCACTTCTCTCCCTGAGGGCACTTTCCCCTGATTGGCCAGCATGCAGAAGCCTGCTGAGGGGCAGCCTGTGAGCTGTTAGAGCCCCCTGCCTGTGGACATGTCATTCCACAGGCAGGGGGCGCTCTCGGGGCAAATTTCATCCTGTTTTTGATGGAAGAGTTCGACAGTTTCTACTGCAGTGAAGTCGCTGAGGACATCACAGCACCACGAGCCGCTTTACAGCACCCTGCGTTTTGATTTGGGGTGTGAAGCCAGCTCCTGCTTCTGCTGCTAACGTGTGCTGGAGGTTTGGAAACAGGCGCCGTCAAGGGAGGACGTCCTGTCCTGAACTCTAACCGACCAAACAGCAGGCAGCAGTAGCGTGCTGGTGTTTCATGGGTAAAATCAGGTCCGCACGAACAGTTCAAGTGTTTGTATTTGTTCTGCATCATGTGACTGAGGTCCTGACCAATCAGATGAGGTTGCTGTGGGTGAAGAAGCATGATGACGCGCAGAAGCAGGCTTTGTTTGGATGCAGCTTCACTGATGACGACCTGTACAGACGAATGATTCTGAACCTTTTCTATTGTTTGCACTACACAATAAACTTGAAATGAAAACAGCTGAAGGTGGTCTGTCCTCCTCTTCCTCCCTCCTCCTAGGGTCTACACCTGCCTCGTTTCCTGTGTCCGTGCTGCGAGGGATAAAGGTCGGCCTGGTTTTAGAAGCTTGGCTTGGTCTATCAGATGTCTGGGGCTAAAGAGGGTGGAGCTCAGGTGAGCACAGTGTGGTCTGTAACAGCAGGTCTGCAGTCGAGGCTGAGATTTCATTAAAATCCAAGAATGCCAGAAATCTCTTTAAAATGTAGAATAGAAAACAATAGAGTCCAGGTGAACCACTCAGGTCTGCTGATTGGCTGTCGGCTCTCGGGCAGGTACTCCTGCAGTGGCGGCACAGAAAACACCCCACGGACGTCTTTGTTACTACAGTTTTTAATAATATTTTATATTTGCGGGTGGCTGTAGCTCAGGAGGTAGAGCAGGTCACCTGCTGATCGCAAGGTTGGAGGTTCGATCCCTGGCTCCTCCAGTCTGCATGTCAAGTATCCTTGGGCAAGATACTAACCCCAAGCTGCTCGCCGATGCGTCCATCGGAGTGTGAATGTGTGTGGATGTAGTTAGAAAGCACTACGTATAGATAAAGTGCTTGTGAGAATGGGTGTGACTGGGTGAATGAGGCATGCTGTATAGAGCGCTCTGAGTACTCTGGGAGAGTAGAAAAGCGCTCTATAAGAATCAGTCCATTTACCATATTTACGTAGGGCAGATTTTTACAAGTAATGTGTGGATCAGATATCAAGCATCTCAATCCCAATGTTGATATTGGTATCAGATCGATACTAGTGTGACTGGACCGATACTTGGTCTATCCTCTGAACTGTTAAATAATTTCTAACAAATAAATATCCCAGAAACCTCTCTGAACCTTTCTGTGGTGCCAGGTTTATTCATAGCCACATTTAAACTACAGGAGCTGAGCCGACCGCTGTAGACACGGGCACATTTACAAGCAGCTCTTCAAAATAAAAGCTGAAATGTGTGAGAAGGCAGGACACACTGGTCTCCCCTACATCAGCTGCCTTTAAAGGGTGTCTGTGTCAGCAGTACTGGTCCTGTATTTACTTGGTATCAGAACGCTAAACTTTTTTACTGCAGGCTGGCTCGTTTTGGTTCACTTTTTATCTGTTTCTGTAATTATTGTGAAACTGCAGATTTGACAGATCCAGTTGTAGGCACAGTTTGGATGTCTTTGGTTTTTACATTAATCCTGATCTGTTTCCTGTGACGCTGACGGGACAGCAGGACCTTTGACCCTTGCCGCGTCCTCACACAAAAGCAGGTGATCCTCCACAGCATCATCCAGCACCTAGCTTACACACACACACACACACACACACACCTGCATACAGTATTTATGGAGTTTAGTTTACTGTCAGATTTTGATCAATGATTTCTGATCCTGGACTTGACACCTGATCCCAGTGTCAGCCTTTTGGTATCGATCCGATATCAAGTAAATGCAGAGCCAGTGCGATACCAATACTGATACTTTCAGCTTATGTGAGAGAGCCGTGTGTCTCTTTGTCCCCGCAGCCACATGTCCCTGAGCCTGGTTCTGCTGGAGGTTTTCTGCTTGGAAAAATCACATTTTTCCTTCCTACTGTTGCCAAGTCGTAGGCTCGTAGGCGTTTGTCTGATTATTGTAGGGTTTTTATCTTACAATATAAAGTGCCTTTGGTTGACTGCTGTGATTTAACGTTATATGAATAAAACTGAATAGAATGGGGAGCAGTGTGTCCTGATTCATGAGATGAACCATCATCTATCGGCAAATTCTGAACACATGAATGAAAGGCTTTATTAGCCACATGCAGGTTGCATGGTGATATGAGATCTTCTGTTGTTGCCTGTTAAGAGTCGCGCTGCACAGTCTGAAGATGATCTAAAGCTAATTGGTTAAGACACGTAAAAAGACAGGAAGAAATAGAAGCATGCATAATCATCTCCAGTTCAGCCTTTTTCACCATTAGTCTGAGTTTTGAAATGTTCCTTAGATGATGACTGACTTTTACTTTACACAGTTGGCACAATAAAACACAGCTTTCATCTTTTATTTTGGAGAGCTGAATGTGAACGTGCCTGTCTAATGTGGCTGTAAATAAAACAGGCACCACAGAAAGGTTCAGACATGTTTCACAGCATGTTTGACGCATTTGTTCATTAAAACACTCAGTGCGCTACATACTGAACTCGGGGGATAGAAACAAAGTATCGATTTAATACCAATATGGGCATCGGTTACTATGGGCTACTATCCATACTGGGTCCTTTCACCATCTCCAGTGTCTGAGCCGCTTCTATAAATTGACCGTGGGAGCTTCACGCTGATAAACACGTGGCACACTCGAGCCCAAGTTTCGTTTATGTAACGGAGACGCAGGAGCGAACAGCACCTCCTCCTGCACTCCCTGCCCGCGGCCTCCCGGAAATAGAGATTCGCGTCATAGGCGACGGTCCCCGGGCTGTCTGATGAAATCTCTCAGCGGACGGACGGAGCGAAGCGGCCGTGGAAACTGCTCTGTATTCGGAGACCGCACCAGTATTAACGCCAGGAGGAGTCCGGAGAGCACCGCAGACTGATTATAACCCGGTGAAGTGCTGCTTTGGTTCGAGTATTTGAATCCGTCTCCGCCTCCGGGGAACTAACCGTCAGGCTAACTAGCTGCTAGCGCTGAGCTAACGTGCTAAGCTAACTGGAGCCCCGCCGCAGACAGAATGGCCCGTTGCTGGTCTCCACACCCGGTACTCTTCGTGTCTCAGCACTTGGGTTTCTCCACCTCCGTCCGCACAGAGTTCTCCACAAGAAAGAAGCACCACTGTCAGCAGAGCACCACGGCCCGCGCCGGGCTCTCGGCCCTCGGATCCTCCCGCAGCTGTAGCCGGTGTGTGTGGTGTGCGGAGTAGGCGCGATGAGCTGTTGGATTAGCAGCTAACGTGCTAACAGCCTGTTCGTATTGAAGTTGTTCGCACATTAAACTGAGGACATGTTCAGAAATATGAGTGAAGAAGGACGTTTAATGGGCGGGAGGCGCCCCCCCTCATCTTCCTCCTCCATGCCCGGACTGGACAGCCAGGAAAGTTCGTGGATCGGCTTGCTGTCCAGGCCCGCGATGGCACTGGTGGAGAAAATCCGGAACCGAACTCTGAAAAGCAGCTTGGTTACCGAGGAGAGCGAATTTCTTAGCCCGCTGGAGGACGTGCAGCTCGGGCCTCCTCACCTGTCCTACCTGCAGTGTGAGCCCCGAGGCGTGGGGGCTCTGCCATGGCTCTCCGCGGACTCGCTACGGGAAATCGGGCTCCAGAATGGGGCAGAGGTGGACCTGAGCCTCTGCCAGCAGACCCAATTCAGATACCTGTCTTCGTTCCGGGCTGTTCTGGGCCACATGCTACTCAGTTCTCAGGAAGTAAAACCCCCGGGAGGGCAGAGCTGGTCCAGCAGGCCATGGTGGGACAGCTTCTGGGGGGGCAAGGAGTGCTCGGAGAGGGAGCAGCTGTCCCGCGGGATGCTGGGAGAAAATGCTGGAGCCAGCGACCACAAAGAGCAGCTGGTGAACAATGGAAGCCCCCCCACAGTCCAGAACGCTGTGGCAGACCGCCAGCTCAGCATCAGAGATCCACAGAACTGCTCAGGAGCCACCATCGCCGCAGCCTTACCTGTGACCCCCGAGCAGGACCATGGGTACTCCAGCCTGGAGGAGGAGCACCTGTCCGGCGTGACGTCCGCCAGAGCAGAGCCGTCGCCACCACAGGAGACTGAGGGGATGGAGGAGGTGGTGCTCGCCGTCCCTCAGTGCCAGAACAAAACTATCAACTTCATCATGGGTGGCCCTTGCAGCGAGGATGAGGACAGCCAATCAGAGGAGTCATCCTCTGATGATGATGATGATGATGATGATGATGATGATGGCTTTGACAGCGAGGGCTCCTCTGAGATGTCTGATGACACTAATGATGATGATGAGGATGATGACAGTGAGGCGGAATCAGAGGTGGAGCGTTTGTGGCGCTCTCTGTGCCACAGCGAGGACCCCTATGACCCCCGAAACTTCACTGCCCGCCTGCACACGGGTGTCACTGCACCTCGTGCCATCCCTGTCTCCACGCCACCATCCTCTGCTCAGTCTTCCCCCTCCTCCTCTCCTCCCTCCAGCCCTGACACATGGGACGACTCGCCGTCTGCGAGCGAGGCTGATGAGGAGAGCCTCCGCCTGTGGGACTCCTTCAGCTCCTCCTCAGACCCCTTCAACCCACTCAACTTCCAGGCTCCCATCAGGACCCGTGAGTCTGCCACGGCGAGGGCCAGGGAGAACTCCGCCTACCGCCGCCTCCGCCAAGAGTCTCCACCCGAGTACAGGAAGGAGGAGGCAGAGGACCGGATGGACAGCGGTTTCTGTGACGCCTCCGCCCGGAACTGCAGCTCCACGAAAAAGGTGCGTTGGGAGACAGTGCTGCTGGGGCGGGTCAGGTGGTTAAAACACTGATTAAGGTACAGGTGAGGCTCACCTGAGGGACAGTCAAAGGGTCTTTGTTAGTCACACCTGAACACACCTGCAGACACACCTGCCCTGTGGGGTTTTGGGAACAGTCAGAGTGAAAGTGAAGTTTCAGTCTGTTCTTGGTTCAGGTTACTGCGGCTCGCTCTGCGTCAGGAGCTCATGAACAGGTGAGACAGAGAAGGTGTGGAAAATAAAGTTTTATTCAAAGTGAGCTGAAAGTTTCCAGCAGAAGAAATCAAATCTTCACGCTGCATACTGATCTCTCGACACACCTGTAGCTTTTCCATGTTCATTACAGCAGATGCTGTTCAACCTGCTGACTTTCAGTGTTTATTCTCAGGTTATGTGACATATTTAATTATTTAATCTAAAATATTTAATAAATCTCTTAATTTAGGATTTAAAAACTATTTTTAAAAAGTTATTCATTGTGTGGCTCTGCTGAATGTTTCTTCCTGTTAAAAGGGAGTTTTTCCTTCCCACTGTTGCAGAGTGCTTGCACCGAGGCAGTTGTCTGATACTTGGGCTTTGCGTGTTCTTGTGGGTATTTACCTTCCAGGTAAAGCACACTGAGTTGACTGCTGTCACCGACTTTGGGGTAAACATGCTGATTTGAACATGGGAGTCTGTGGCACCGACTCACTGCTGGAGCCTCTGCTGGCCGTCAGAGGAACTGCAGCTGAGGAGTGTTTGACAGTAAACATGAGTCAGACAGCAGGAAGCTCCGCCTCCTGTGGGTTTGTTTGCTTCCTGGAGAGACGTGAGGAGAAACTGGATCGGTGAGCTGTAATTAGCTCGGAGCTTTATTTACTCTGTAAACACGGCCAGTTTATTAGTAACTCCCAGTTCAGCCTTTACCCAGAGTTCCCACCAGGTTGTCCGGACAGCTGTGATGGTGAGCCCACATCTGGGCCATGAACTCAGAGACGCTCTTTTCGCCCCTGAAAGCCAAAAACACAGCGCCATGATGGTTGAACGACTTATCCTGTGTCAGGTCTTAATGAAGGACGTCTAATGTCATAACGTTTCCCATCAGATTTCAGCTTCAGTCAGATCCTCCAAACGTCCTTCAAACATCATAAAAGCCTGAAACTCACTTTGATTTGGACCCAAAGATTTAACCAAACCCGACGATCCTGCTGCTTCAACTTATCCCCAATACAGATGTAAGGATGTAGGGAGTGAAACAGTCGAGTCTGTCACTACCCGATCCGTACCGGAAACCCGATCGGTACCCCGCATGCGTGAAAGGTTTCTACTTCCGGTCGTAGCGTTTTACGATAGTTCTGGGTCAGAGTATCTGTTAAAATGTTAAGAATAACAAGTATATCTTAAAATGTTTGCAATAATGAAGCATTTCAGTACAATGTAGACAAAAACGAAAAATAAAAAGAAAGTTACGGATCAGGACTCTCCGATCTTTACTGCGCATGTGTAAAGTCTGACCGTACAAATCGGGTCTACCCGATCCGTACCGCGCATGTGCAGATGTTTTCTTCTTCTTCTGTTCGTTTAATGGCAGTTTACTCCCCAGTGTACGAGGATACCGCCACCTGCTGACCGAGCGAATGAACCCTATTATAAACTGAATTATCGTCATTACAAACGTGTGTTAAATCTGATTTAGCGATAGTCGAGTGTGTTTATGCTTGTCTGTGAGGAGAGGATTGTTGGAATAGTGATGATGATGTGCACTATCACTGTCAATTGTCAGTAAACACTTCATCTGGCTGATGAATCTACACGTGAGATATTACAAAGTCTGCATTATTAACTCTGCAATTAGGCGCCATTCTTCTTATTTTACGGCGCTGTTGCTCAATCGGGGGACGCTCTCTGTTGAGGAGAAAAGCATGAATTTCTTTGTATACGGATTATCCATTGTTTAAATGTCCCGGGCAGTCGAAAAGGAGGCAGAGCTGTTGAGAAATGCTAGGAGCTAACTGGGCGCTAACCGCATCATTCAAATATATTGAATGTCGCAATGTTGGCAAAGAGAGGAAGTGATGTAAGATTTGCGCATGCGGGGTACTGATCGGGTTTCCGGTACAGATCGGGTAGTGACAGAGTCGTTTGAAAGCTGATTTGTTCCTGGAAGTTTCAGTGACCTGATGACCTTTGACCTTTCTTTGTATTACCGAGCTGATGTCGTTTTCTCCCTCTCTTTTCCATCAGGTTCGTTTCTGTGACGATGTGGAGGAATTCTTTGCCAGCTGTGGGGAGGAGGAGGACCGGCGGGGCCCGTGGGAGGAACTTGCCCGAGATCGCTGCCGCTTCCTGCGGCGCTGCCAGGAGGTGGAAGAGAGCATCGCTTACTGCCTTCAGCCGCAGCACCGCCGGCGCGTGTACGAACAGCTTGCCGCGATTAGGCATGCTCCTCAGGGTGTTTTTCTGGCGGCGGGCCCGAGGCAGAGTCCAGCTCCACTGTGAGGAAGAACGCCGCTGGGTTCTTCAGTGTTTCTGAGCTCCGAGCCTCATCAGCTTCCTGCTTCCTACCACAAACCCATGAGCACCACAAAAGAAGAAGAGAGGTCCAGACGCTCCACGTCTGGAAACGCTGTCAGTGTTAATGTGCAGAGCTGTGAGGGTGAGGATGATGAAGGCTCCCGCCTCTGATTAACCAATAAAAAGTCCCCGTCTGCAGCAGCTGGGCATCCAGCTGTTTCCAGTGTTTTCACTCTGAAACCAAAGAAGAAGAGTTTGTGTGTGTTTGTGTGTGAGCGAGTTCACCTGTCGCATGGGCAAACCTCCCCCAGACTCACTGATAATCAATACTGAGTTTTCCTGATCACTGTGTATTAACCCTGCGTGTCCAGCCGGAGGCGCTCTTGCTCCCTCTCCTTGTAATTCAGACTGGACAGAAACAGCTGACACGTCAGAGCCGAGGCCCCGCCCTTCAGAGCGTTCAGTGGTCAGAAAGATTGACGCTGTGGCAGATGTTCCAGATGTTTCTGTGACTGACAATGAGGAAGAGCGCTGCCTGAACTGTTTGGCGTCATTTTAGCGAGAGAAGCGTTTTATTTTTCTAACTGCGTGTTTGCCAAGGACTCGTGCCCATTGATCGTCTCACAGACTAAATATCAATCTAAATAAATCCAATATTTAATGATCGCACACGGCCTCCTGTCATTCTCCTCACACCTGCACACACCTGCCCAGCTGTCAGCTGCGGTACCACTGGCAGCCTCCAGGTGGTGGTAACAACAAGCTTCCTGATTTGTGTTCAGGGTGGATTCTGTTAGAAAATGTCACACAGGTCTACGGACCAATCAGCTCCCAGGTGTCTTCCTCACACCAATCGCAGGCAATGGAAACCATTTAAACTTAGTTGTGTGGTTGCTGGGTGTCGTGATCTGTCTGTAGGCCTGTGCGGCTGACCTTTAAATCACCCTCAGGGACAGGTCGCAGGTATTTATTAGTGATACTGAGACATTGGTCTGATACAGAGTACACAGCATCAGTATTACAGACACCTGTACAGATACTGTTGTGTTGGGGAGAGCAGAGTGTCCTGATTCATGATAAGAATCGTAATCAAAGTGCAAATTCTGAACACATTTTACTGACCATTAAATCACTGTGACGTTTACTTTCCACAATAATGACTGAACACAATAAAACACACCTCTCAGCTTTTATTTTGAAGAGCTGAATGTAGACTTATGTCTAATGTGCTACAGGCTGCAAATAGAACAGGCACCACAGAGATGTTCATTGAAACATAATCAACACTGAGTGGGCTACATACTGGACTCAACAGGATAGAAACCTGTTGCACTAGTTATGATGATAACAGCGTTGGCATTGATGCTGTCGACGTTCGGTTCGATCTGCCCACCTGTAGCGTCAATCACTGATTTCTGGGTCAGTCATTAAAAATAATCAGCACAAGCAGCGTCTGCAGGGTCATAGGTGGAGCAGGAAGTCCCACACCGTGCTCGCTGAACTGCCCGAGGTAATAAACGTGTCAGTAAAGGGTTGAATCATTGTCGGGAAATTCAAAGAGACACACACTTCACTTCTTACACACTGCAGATTTTATTGGTCCGAGTTGAAAGCAAAGAGAGAACGCTTACAGCTTCAGGTGAGAGCTCAGCATGTATGCAGGTGATGCAGCCAGACACACGCAGGTACTCGACAGCTTTCATCATTTCTCATCTAATGTTCTAAAATGTTCTTAATTCAGATCAAACTGAGGTTATTGTACTTGGCCCTGAAAATCTTAGAAATATGGTATGTGTCACTACCCGATCCATACCGGAAACCCGATCGGTACCCCACATGCGCAAATCTTACGTCACTTCCTCTCTTTGCCAACATTGCGACAGTAAATGTATTTGAATGACACGGTTAGAATAGAATAGAATAATCCTTTAATTGTCCCACAAGGGGAAATTTGGTTGTAACAGCAGCCAAAAAGATTAGCACCCAGTTAGCTCCTAGCATTTCTCCACAGCTCTGCCTCCTTTTCGACTGCCCGGACATTTAAACAATGGATAATCCGTTTACAAACAAATTCATGCTTTTCTCCCCAACAGAGAGCGTCCCCCGATTGAACAACAGCGCCGTAAAATAAGAAGAATGGCGCCGAATTACAGACTTAATAATACTGACTTAGTAATGTGTCACGTAAAGATTCATCAGCCAGATGAAGTGTTTACTGACAACTGACAGTGACAACAATCCTCTCCACACAGACAAGCATAAACACATGACTATCAATCAAATTAAACACGCATTTGTAATGACGCTACTTCAGTTTACAATAGGGTTCATTCGTTCAGTCAGCAGGTGGCGGTGTCCTCGTACACTGGGGAGTAAACTGCCATTAAACGAACAGAAGAAGAAGAAAACCCCTGCACATGCGCGGTATGGATCGGGGAGTCCTGATCCGTACCTATCTTTTTATTTTTCGTTTTTGTCTTCATTATATTGAATTGCTTCATTATTGGAAACATTTTAAGAGATACTTGTTATTCTTAACGTCTTAACAGATACTCTGACCTGTAACTATCGTAAAATGCTTCGACTGAAAGTAGACACCGTTCGCGCATGCGGGGTACTGATCGGGTTTCCGGTACGGATCGGGTAGTGACAGTATGTATGGTTGCATGTCTTTATCCTGTTTTCCTTCTCTCACCCCAACCAATCACAGCAGATGGCCCCGCCCCTCCCTGAGCCTGGTTCTGCTGGAGTTTTCTTCCTGTTAAAAGGGAGTTTTTCCTTCCCACTGTCGCCAAAGTGCTGCTCATAGGGGGTCATATGATTGTTGGGTCTTTACCTTACAATATAAAGCACTGAGCATGCTGCTGATCATTGAGGCAAATGTTGTTGAGATTTAGTGCTATATAAATAACACTGAATTGAAAAATGTAATTATTATTAATTAATAATAATGAAATAATATTTAATTATTCTTATTGTGTTTTAACAAATTCTGTTTTATTCATTTTAAAGTTTGATTTTATTGTGCAAATGTATAAGGTTTAGTTTTACTTTGGTTATATGTTTGAGAATATTCTGCCAGATTGTTTCCCTACCCAACACTGGCTGATTGACTTAACTGAGTAACCCAACAGCAGGCATGAGACCCAGTCTGCATCTGGAGGTTGGTTGCAGAAGGCCAGTCAGCAGCCATGATGTGGTGCACCAGATGTAATAATTAAGGAGATTTGGAGACCTCAAGAGAAGAGAGCACTGGAGTAGACAAACTCGAGTTGGCGATGTCAGGGTACTAAGATTAAGCCGGCCCCGTAAGTCTTCCTTTGGCGTGATGTCGGGCAGTGACTGTACACGCCTGTGTCCTTCAGAGTACTGCCACCATTGTGCCATTAGAGCCACTGACAGAGCAGACCTGGGAGCGTCATCAGGAGAGAGCTGCTATGATCAGGGAAGCACTGCTGCTCAGCTGAGGACTCGCTGCTCCCAAACAGTCGCTGAATCTCAGCCTTCAATGAATCTTGGATTCAGGGTAACTAACCACTGCGCCTGCGCTGTTGCTTTCGTCCTTTTTTAAACTTTTCTCTGCGCATTTATTGTTTGGAAATTCCTCTCAGTGATACTGTTTTTGGAATAACGTTAACTTGCCATTTTTAGATCTTGTGTTTTATTATCTCTACTAGTAGAGGTAACTTTAGTACCTTTGCTCTGTTTTATGGGCTTTTACTCATGTTGTCCATCCCACGGACTAACCTCAAATCCCGTGGTGATAGAGCCTTCTCTGTGGCAGGTCCCAGACTTTGAAATAGTCTCCCCTTAAATATTAGATCTGCACAAACACTTGAGCAATTTAAATCTTTACTAAAGACACATTTCTATGCCCTGGCTTTTAACACGCTATGACCCAAGCATTTTGGTCTTATTTGAATTAGTTTAGTTATTGTTTTAATTCTTTTACTGTCCTTTTATTGTTTTTTACTGTTATTATTGTTTTACATTGTTGCTTTTTAATACCATTTTTATATTGTTAAGCACTTTGTGCAGCATCGGCTGTTTGAAATGTGCTATATAAATAAATTTGACCTTGACCTTTTATTGAGGGGGGATAAAAACTGTTTTATAAGTAGTCAAAGGAGCTTGCAAAGAAAAGCGTCTGGACTTCTTTAAGTTGCTTGAAGACGTTTCACCTCTCATCCGAGAAGCTTCTTCAGTTCTAAGGTCAAATGGTGGAGAGTCCCAGATATAAACCTAGTGGGAGTGTCCCCCCACAGAGGGACAAAAGGACCCCTGATGATCCTCTAATCGCCTGAGCCAAGGTGTGAAACTGGGTGTGGGTCCCAATCAGCCAGAGTTTCAGGTGTGTTCATTGTGAAACCTGGCCCCACCTTATCATGCGAATTCCTGAGGTCAGATGGCCCAGGATGTGAGTGGGCGTTAAGGCGTCTGGGAAGGATCTCAAAACTGGATTATAGATGGCAGAGAGTTGGTGTCGTAAACCCCCGCCTCTGTTCAAAGATGGTCGCTCACAGTGGACATAGATGCTTCTTTCACTCCTCTTTCAAACCATCTGTCCTCTCTGTCCAAAATGTGAACATTGGCATCCTCGAAAGAGTATCCTTTATCCTTAAGATGCAGATGGACAGCTGAGTCTTGTCCTGTGGAGGTGGCTCTTCTGTGTTGTGCCATGCGCTTGTGAAGTGGCTGTTTGGTCTCTCCAATGTAGAGGTCTGAGCATTCCTCGCTGCACTGTACAGCATACACCACATTGTTGAGTCTGTGTTTTGGCGTTTTGTCTTTCGGGTGAACCAGTTTTTGTCTGAGTTTTTGTGTTGCTGGGTCTGAAATGCACTGGGATGTCATGCTTGGAGAAAACTCTCCTGAGGACTCTCCACCATTTGACCTTAGAACTGAAGAAGCTTCTCGGATGAGAGGTGAAACGTCTTCAAGCAACTTAAAGAAGTCCAGACGCTTTTCTTTGCAAGCTCCTTTGACTACGATGACCTGGATGACTAAGAAGCTTCACAGACATATTTTATAAGTAATTATCTGTTACGTCCTGTCCCCGGCTGTAACACTGCTCTCCCCTATGTAACCTAAATTATTCAAATAAAATCAGTTCCTAGGTTCATCTAAGCCTAGGCGACATTGTCAGAGTTAACCAGTAATCAGTCATTACCATGTTTTGACACATTCTTGGACTTTCTTTATTCACAATATGAGAAGCTGGGACAGGCAGGCCACAACATCCTGAACTGGTTCAGAGGAAGAAGGCTGGATGGTAAACCGTTCAGATGATGCTTTTTTAAATGCCACAGATTCTTCCTTTAACCAGAGGTGGCAGTAGTCCACACGTTTGTCACTACAGAGAAGAAGAAATGCTATGGTTCATGTTCTCTACTAAACTAAAGTGGAAGAAGTACAGGCTCTGAAAACAACATTCTTACACAAGAGTACAAAGTTTACTTCAGCTCTAATTCTAATGACGCTCAGCTTGAACCTTCGTTACGTGGAACACAAACAGCGAAGAAGAAAGACTTTAAAACTCGGCCTGTTTGTGTTTCCCTGCCACCACAGCTGAACACAGGTACAGTCAAGGGTTCAACTGGGATTGATCAGGTGGGGAAGGTCAGGTGTAGCGGCTCAGCGTGGGTAAAAGGGGACCAGGATTTCTGTTCAGGCTGTGATCAGCTGACCTGCTGCTGCTGCTCTTCATGGACTTGCTGGACTTTTCTTCCTGTTCAAAGGGACGTTTTCCCTTCCCACTTTCGCCAAGTGCTTGGTCATAGGTGGTCATGCGATTGTTGGGCTTTCTCTGTATTAGGGTCTTTACCTTACGATATAAAGGAGCTTGTGGAGACCGCTGTTGTGATTTACATGACTCAGGTCAACAACATGTGAGCTGATGAGCCGTCACAGCTGACTCCAACCCTGCACACGTGCACTTCAGCTAGTCAGTATGTGCTGCCCTCGATGTCACCTCACACCCCAGCACAGTGACGTTTTGCTGATGTATATGACGGCAGACACAGGTGTTACACACTATGCAGCTTGTGTTTGATTACTATGTTGCTTAGAGCCGCTTTGCCTACACCTCTCTCCCGGTAGCACACACAGAGGGAACCAGTAGCATTAATGGAGCTCTCATCGACAAAATGTCAGTGCGACGTTGATTATCAGCGCTTCATTGGAGGTTTCCTCTTTGACTAGCGATGCATCAGATAGCAGGAGTATAGTTTTCCTATTGAAATGTCTTGACCAAAGCTTAACAATAGCCTCAGGCAGACCTTGTTAATCGAGGCAACATCTAAGCCAGTCTGCAGTTGTTTCTCGCTCATATTGCAAGAAACAACTCCCAAGCCAGGTTTGAATCATGTATATTTTAAGGTATGCTTGGGTGCCTAGCTGGAACCTCCCCCATGCTAACCAATCCTATCTCGCATTGTGCATGCCATGAGTCCATCTTAAACCCAGAGGTATCGACAAAAAAACAGAAGAGTTGCCAGTCGCTATCCAGTTACACTACTCGCCTCAAATGATCAAGTGCGCCTCAAATGATCTCCAAGCTACTCAGAGCTTCCCGTGTGCGTCACAGAGCGAGAAAAAGCGTTGGAGAAGCAGAGGTAAACGACGTTGTCCTAATCTCTTGCCAACAAGCATGCTACATCAGCACTACCAAACCCCTCTCTGTGTGGGTCGTGCAGAGAGCGGTAGAACGTAGGCAAAGCATACCTAAGCGATGGAGGAATTACCTCTTCATAGTGAGCAAACATATGCCTCTGCTATGTAGGAGCTACCACCACTGATACAGTGCATAGAGGCTAAGTCGGCAATACCTCACTACACTGTGTTGGATGGGACGGAGACGGAGGGTGCTATCTGTGACTGACCATGAACCTCACAGCTGCTCTGCACCCGTCCTTACTTCTATCTAACCCAGGGCTGGGGAACCTGCAGGTTTTAGATCTCACCCTGGGTCAACACACCTGAAACAATTGATGAGTTCATTCCCAGGCCTCTGGAGAACTTCAAGACATGTTGAGGAGGTCATTTAACCATTTAAATCAGCTGTGTTGGATCAAGGACACATCTAAAACCTGCAGGACACCGGCCCTCGAGACCCGGAGTTCCCCACCCCTGATCTAACCGCTCTTCTTCTCCTTTCCTCTTTCTTACATTTTTCTTCATTTGTGAGTGAACTTCTCTCTCATGATGGGAAATACAGCGTCTGGACCTTTAGCTAGCAGACTCACTGTGTGACAAGCTGCACACAAAGAGTTTGTGTGTTTGCTGAACTCTTAGAAATGCTGCATGTGAAATTACCAGACACTTGAAAAACATTACTGCCTTTATGCTCGCTGCTCTTCTGTAGTAGTTGAAGTCTGCACCATAAACACTCTTGTGGATCATTCTGGCCCACTTTAACTTCTGAGTTTAGCGATATAATTGATGCATATACGATACACCAAAAGGGTTGTCTTTAAGCGCTATTGTTTCGGAATCTGGAAGAATCTGGAAGAATAAACTTCCTCCAGATGTCTTTAACTGAACGTAACAAGCCTGTTTGACAGATTAACCAATAAAAAGTTCAGATATTTCTGCTAAAACGTGGGGAGTAAAAGTAAAAAGTTGTCAGAAAAATAAATATTCAAAGTAGAGATACCTGAAAATTGTATTCCTGCTGCACCTTGAAGTACTGTAATGTAGTACTTATACTTTGTTACAATGTTCCTCCTGTAAATCTACACTTTGCTTTTTATCCACGTCAGAAAAATGAAGTTGTTTTAAACTCTGATTAAACAGTGCATGATGTTTCCAAGGTCATCTGCATCCACATCTCTGTTACCATAAAGTTCTCACCCATCCACAATACAGTGAAATGATGCCGGCTCAAATCCTTTCCCTCCATGCTCAAACTGGGACCCATGTGACCCTTAGCAAGTCACGTGACGATGGGGCGGGTCAACAACGCTCATGACCATAAGGCGTTCAGTGGATGAACATCTTCACAAAGAAGACTTCCTGCTGCCTTCGTTCAGAACACGGATGGATGCCAGACTCCGTTTTGGTAACGATGTGGATAACGTGTGCGGGATACTCAAGGGAGAAACGAATCGTGCTCCTCGTGTTCTGGTGGTGATGGACGGATTGTGGTGACCACGTTCCTGCTTCTGCTGCACCTTCAAACAAAAGGGTTGTTGATAAACTCGATGCCAGGTTCAGACTGCACGGCATCCACCTGACTGATGGAGGCCTCTGTAACGCTGTGTGACTCCCACTCTCCTCCTGGCTCCTCCTTCTTGATGTCGTCACACAGGTGAAGAACAGCGGCATGTAATCTGTCTCTTCAATCAGCTGATGCGAGAAGCGTCCTGCAGTCTGAACCCGGCAGTGGAAAGAGTACTTCAGTGTGACCTTATGGTGGTTGTTTAGCAGGTGAAGGTCTCCGTCTCAGCGCTGCAGTCTAGGCCCAGAGACGAGGTGCTGGGCGATACCCCTCCACTGTGCCTGGTGTCCTCCAGCTCCACTAGGCCCTGCAGATATTTGATGTACCTAATGGCGGCCCGCAGCGTCTCCACCTTGCTTAGGCGCTTGTCGGCACTCTGACCTGGCAGGTGGTCTCTCAGCTTGGCGTAACCCTGGTTGACACACTTCACCCTCTGACGCTCCCGCTCATTTCGTTTCTGGATGAATGCCGGCTCAAATGGACACTCGTAGACGCTGAAGTGTCCGTGGTGGTGAAAGGGGGTCAGATAGGGCAGGATCCCAGGGCCAGGGCCCCTCAGAGGACCTCTGTAGAGGCCAAGGCCGGTAGGGTCCATGCTGGACGGGTAGAGGAGGAAGGGGACGGAGTTGGAGAGAGAGTCTGAGTGCTGCGAGATGCTGTGATCCTCAGAGAGTCCAGCAGGCGGAGACACGCCGAAGCTCAGGTTCGAAGATCGTTGTTCGATGAACGAAGGAGAGAAGGCAGAGCTCATCGTGCAACCTGGCTGAGCAGTACCTGATCCGAACTCCCAGCTGGATCAACAACAGTCTTCAAAGACCACCTCAAAGACAGTCGATCACCAGCACGCAGAGATCTGGGGAGACGCATAAAGACAAATTCAGCTTTAATCCTGAATCTTCCAACCTGAAAAGCCACACAGGTGAGTTATCTTCCTGCTGACTGACACTGCAGTTCCTCTACCATCCAGCAGAGGGTCCAGCAGTGAGTCAATCCCCATAGACTTGCATTTTAAAATGTCCAACGTTATAGCAGAAACAAACATGTTTGCAGCCTGAAACAAAAACCGTTTTGGTCTTGATGGATAATTTCATGCCGTATTAAACTTTTGTTACAGAATAAAAATAAGAGGAAGAGTTCACTATATGTTAATGACACCGTTTTATATCCTGGAGACGACTTTAACGATTCCTCTGGAGTTAATATCACGAGTCAAAGGAAAATAATACAAGTGTATGGGGAAGAATGGTTTTCTAACATACCTGGAATATGGCTTAAAATTTGCATTATTAGGGGTGTGGCCTCTTTGACTCACCTGTGTGGGTCGAACTGTGATTGGTCAAAATTAATAATGAGAAATTTGAACCTGATATTTTGAACAATATATAGGAAGTCTTGGGAAAAAAAGGATGAAAATCACATGTTCTGATTTCTGAGGACTTCTCAGATCTCAGAGGCTGAAAGGAAAAATATTTCTGACGTTCTGGATCATCAGGATTAAATTAGATATGATATGAGGAGGAGTTTGGACATAAAAACACCACGTGTGCAGTTTATCGATCTTTCAGATGTGCTCATTCATAACTTTTAGACTAAATCATGAACCTGGAGATACTTAGATACTCAAATCTGTGTTCTGCTCTGTGGGAAGAACATCTAAATCTAACACAAATCTGTTGTGTGTTGACCTTGTTTTATGATGGACTTCATGGTCACGTTGAACTTGAGCTGATGATCAAAGCCTGAGTATAAGGTATTTGTATGACTGCACATCTGGAGCAACAGCAGCTTTGTTCTTTGTGTAATTTTTGTCCTGAAATGAGGTGTTAAACACATGAGACGATCTGATGGATCAGAATCATTGAACTTCAGGTAAACTCAGGAAGGTTTTTCAGTCTTACTTAAAAAATAATTCTTCTTGCTTTTTGCTTGGTTTGGTTTTTCAAAGCCTGCTTTGGATCTAAAATAATCAAAGTCTGGAGACCACGCCCGACGGAGCCGGTCTAATCCAGAGCTGAACTCCAGCACGGAGACAGCTACTTGTTATGTTTAAAATAGTTTCCAGAGCAAGTTTACCTGTTTAAGATTTTCTTTGTAGTTTGAATTAATGTCACAGTTAAACTGGGCATCTTTAAAAGTTCAGAGCAGGTTTAAACTCTGCATCCAGGGGAACAAAAGCACCAAAACCTTCACGAAGAGTCTGCGTACGTGAACAAAGTGATGAAAAACAGGTTTTCTCCGTATTTTAAATACGTAAATTAACTTCAAGGTTTTTTTTAGTCTACATGTTGTACAAAATATTTTTTACATTCATCTTTAGTTTTAGTTTTTATTCTGACAGCAACACGAAGAACCGCTGCGCCCACGTTTAGTCCCAGTCAGTGAACACAGCACCAGATCAGCTCACACACACACTCACTGGTTTCCAGTAACACTCTGACACCCTTTCTGGGAGGAAATGTGAGAACTTTCCTCTTAAAACTGAGATTTCTTCCAAAAAATAAAAAGTGAAAGACAATTAAAAACAAAACAGTGGAGACTACAGCTGCACACATTACAAACAGCATCATTTAAACTGCACAGTGTGTGTGTGTGTGTGTGTGTGTGTGTGTGTGTGTGTGTGTGTGTGTGTGTGTGTGTGTGTGTGTGTGTGAATGCATGATGTGATTAGTCGTGTCTTCATCTCACCTTCAGGTGCAGCTGCGCTCCTTCCTCCTCGAGCTTCACAGGAACACTGAGTGCACGATGAAAAGCTGATGCTTTACCTGCTTCTGCCTACTGAAGCCCCGCCCCCTACAGGTGTGTACAGGGTCATCAGGTAAGAGAAACTGTAGAAAACCAGCGAGCTGCGTCTAGCTTCACCTTGAGCCGATTAACTCGCAGCTCTGAGGTCGGATTAAGGTGAAACCGAACGTCGCACACTTCCTGTGTGGAAAATGTTGAATTTATCATCTTTCTCTTTTTTGGGGGGGGGATTCACTCAGGTGACGCAGGTTAAATCTGCTCGCCGCCGTCTCTTCTTTCTCTCTGGCTGAGAAACATCAAAGACAGAAATGAGTGTTTGCAGTTTCCTCTTCCTAAATCCTGCACTTCCAGATGAAAGGCGTCAGCGACACACGCCCTTCCTGTCATCACACATCTCATCACACAGCACACGCTGATGACTGTTTACACGCACACACACACACCTGTAACCTGAGCTGCTGTCTGAGAGTTTCCTGAGCCTGTGTTCACCTTCACATGAACGTCTCTGATTGTTCATCACACAGAGACCTGTTACCTGTGAGCCGTCAGACTCACCTGAGACGTCTGTGTTCGTCCGAGTTTGGCCACGACTGGAGAGCAGAAGTTTCTGACTCGATGATCTGACGGTTCCAGATCTGAAGGATCTGCGAGCACAATCAGCTCGATAAGTTCTCTGGTGAAGAAAGCAACTGTCTGAGGAGACACTGAGCGTCCTGTGTGAAAGCAGAGAAGACAACAGTGTCCCACGAATGAAGAAGCCATGAACGTGACCGACAGGTCTGAACCTTAAACTACAGCTGAGGCAGAAATCTCTCAGAATAACGATCATGAGCTTTACTAAAATACAGTTTTATTTACAAGGCACCAAAAAGACTGACCGGGAGAGTCTGTGCCAGGGTGCTGGAAAGACGAGTTTGTCTTTTAGCCAAACCTCGGATACCGAAGGAACAATGCGGTTTTCGTCGCGGTCGTAGAACACTGGATCAGCTCTTTAACCTCTCGAGGAGTTTGCCCAAGCAATCTACATGTGTTCTGTGGACTTGGAGAAGGCATTCGACCGCATCCCTCTGAGTGTCCTGTGGGAGGCGCTCTGGCAGTATGGGGTGTTTGGCCCATTGCTACGGGCCATTTGATCCTCATACAACCGTTGCAAGAGCTCGGTCTGCAGAGCCGGCAGTTCAATTCAATTCCACCACTTAGCATCAGCTTTCACCAGGGTGGGGAATCTCATCTCTGCTTTTTGCAGATGATGTGGTTCTTTTGGCTTCGTGAGGTGATGCTGGAACGGTTTGCAGCCGAGTGTTCGCAGCTAAGTCACAAATAAAACAGGTGTGTGTCACATCAACGATGAAAAATTAAAGCTGCTGCACATGCAGAGACATGATGAAGATTTCACCAGACCTCTATCAGCTGCTCTATTATTACGGCGTGCACACACACACACACACACACACACACACACACACACACACACACACACACACACACACACACACACACACACACATCCCCTCTGATGAGCACTCCGGTTGAACTGAAGCCACTAAGCAAACACGAGTCCAGAAAACAGAGGATATTTCAAAAGTCCCTCCCATCTCCTTTTCCTACGGCGAGCTGGGATCCAAACAAGCGTACACTGTCTCCTCGTAGTGTGACCTCAGGTATCCGCTGTGCTGGAACTACAACGTGCATAAGGTGAACAGCAAAATGAAACACATTTTGTAGTTGAACAGCTGCTGTGACATACTATAAACGTATCAGCTGAGGTGGCAACGTACAGAGATTCTGTAAGTACACATTCTGATATTTGTTGTAAATGAGCCACGACAGACCAGACGACCTTTTTATGCTTTTCAGCATAATTTTCATTTTTATTTACGGTTCACATGTTCGGCTGCAGCTCTACAGACCGACACATGCACCGCAACAACAACAACAACAATCAGGACCTTTTATGTCGGCGAGGCGTGATCGCAGATGCCGTGCAGGTGCATCTGCCTCCCCTGCACCAGCACCGCAGACCACGCCCGCCACGCTTGTGTTAAAAAACACTGCAGTAAAAACTGATTCAACTGTTTTAGTCAACTAAAAGTGAAAAAGCAAATTTACTCTGAAATGTACTCAAAGTAAGAAAGTAAAAAGTATCTCCTTGAAGAGTCCACCCTCATTTACATGCACGGGTAAAAAGACCTTCTGCTATGTTAATATAACACAAAAGTAATATTAGTGTGGATCTGTTATTTCACACACAAACTAACCTGTTTTCATGCAACATTTGAACAACACAACGTTAGTATACTTGTGCATTTTGCAGGACGTTTCACAATACAAAAATACAGAATTTATCAAAATCCATCACCAACAGATGCAGTATGTCATTACAAATTATGACACTGCATGTAATCTTTAATCTGCAGTTCATCTTTTCTTACACCTTTCTCCATCTCTGAGTGAAATAAGCAGCTGGACCTTTATCAGTAACACACTGTGACACAAACTGCACATAAGCAGTTTGTGTGTTTGCTGAAGCTTCGCCTCGTCCACCCCAGCTGTGAAACTCAGAAACCAGTCTTGTTATCATCTATCGTCCACCTGGGCCTTACACAGAGTTTCTGTCTGATTTCTCAGACCTTTTATCTGATTTAGTTCTGAGCTCAGATAAAATAATTATTGTGGGTGATTTTAACATCCATGTAGATGCTAAAAATGACAGCCTCAACATGGCATTTAATCTGTTATTAGACTCAATTGGCTTCTCTCAAATTCATGGTGGTGTTATGGCCGGGAGGCCGGACCAGGAGAATGAACTAAATGCAGACACAGATGGAGGCACTGGTTATACATGAGAGGTTTTTTTACAGACTGTGATATATTTAGAATATCAACCATGGACTGTGAACTGGAGCATAAACGGAGAGCTATGAGGCAGTTTTAAAGTACCAGGTATATGTAATTATTTTGCTATTAGAGACCTGAAGTGTTCGTTCCCAACCATGTGGCTCAAGTTTTAGCTCCGTTGTGGTCTCTAATGAACTATTGTAGTATTTCCCTCACTCTCTGGGCTGCTATCCTTTCCCCAGGCTGCGGTTCATCCCAATAGCAGACGAAGCTGCGCGCTATTCAATGTTCCCCACTGCCATGTCCACAGAAAAGCCACATTTCTGCAGCTCGAGTAAAGGCCTGAGGACAGAAGCGATTCACGGTTAAGGAGGTTTGAAATATATTATAAGAAAGAGTTGTCTTCCTTTCTCTCTACAGACCGAATATTAGAATGTTGTTTCCTGTTGAGTGGGACTCCAGGTCCGTCAGCTTTGACCGTAGAACTTCATGCTGCTCCAGGCAAGTAGTTAATGCCTCAATAGCCTCTGCCGACAATTCCTCCATTCACCCTAATCGTTTCCACTTCAGCTACATGGTCAGACAAGCTCAGCATGTCTCTCACAAGCGTATCGAGTTTGGAGTTGATCTTGTGACCCAGGTGGTGAATTTCTTATCTTAATCGGTCATTCTCCTTTTTCGGATCTGTTTATAATTCATTACTGGCCTCGTTATATCTGTTGACTTACTGGTTCCTCCAGTGCTCTGTTGCTCTGTACTTTGTCATTGTCACGGTCCGGTGTGTGGGAATGGAAAGAGAGGACCAAAACAAAGGATGAATGGGGCGGAGTCTGAAACAAGTGTTCAGGAGGGCAGCCACGTGGTCAGCAGCATCACTACAGCTTATCTGGGAGGCCAGCAGCAGTGCCAGCGACGATCCACTGTAGACCAGTTGAGGTTGCCGGTGGTGCAGCTTGGCGCAGACCTCTGGCTTAGACAGAGCAGGACCAGCAGGTGCAGAAACCTACGCTGGGCTGTGCATGGATCACAGCAGGCTCAGGTGGCTCTAGCTGGGGGTGCGCGTAGCTTGCAGCAAGCACTGGATGCTGCAGATGGAGCTCAGGTTGAGGACTGGGTCTTCCGTCCCTTGAAACCATTACAGGTGGAGGAACTGGCCGAACCTGAAGGTACAGGTGCAGGGACGTGTTGGGTCCTGGCCGCTCTCAACCTAGGAGCAGGGACAGGCGAAGGAGCTAGCTGGACACCAGCTATCGCCACCCGAGGAACAGGTATGGGTGCAGGAGTGGACCAGGTCTCAGCTGCCCTGGGAGCAGGCACAGGAGCAGGTGACAGCTGGATACTAGCTGCCCCAATGACAGAGCTAGACTGAAAACACACACGAGAAGTCGATGATGACGAGCCAAGGAACTGTGGGAAACTGAGGGTTTAATAGACTGGATAATGATGATGAATGGAAACAGGTGGGAACACAGCTGAACTAGATCTGACTAATGACACAGGAAGTAGAACTAAACACAACACATACAGACAGATGACTAACACAATAAAACAGGAAACATACATGGGAACTAAACAGTGACAAAGTCCAACTGAAAAGCTTTGAAGCCAGATAACACACACCAGTGAGTTAAACTGCAGGAATGTCTTAAAGACATAAAGACCTGGATGGCCGCTAACTTTCTGCTTCTTAATTCAGATCAAACTGAGGTTATTGTACTCGGCCCTGAAAAGCTTAGAAATATGGTATCTAAGCAGATTCTTACTCTGGATGGCATTACCTTGGCCTCCAGTAACGCTGTGAGGAACCTTGGAGTCATTTTTGACCAGGACATGTCCTTCAATGCACATATTGAAGGACATGAAAAGGACATATTGAAGGACAAGGAAATTTCAATGCAGATAAGTATATTAATGACGTAAAAGAAATTCACTGGACTGACATCTGCCTCGAGAATGACCCTGATAGGGCATTATCTATGTTTATTGAAAACTTTTGCTACCTGGCTGATAAACATGCCCCCTTAAAAAGATTTACTGTTAAAAAGAACTATGCACCTTGGTTAGATAACGAACTTAAGGTTGCAATGTCAGAGAGGGATATAGCAAAAGCAAAAGCACATAAGTCTATCAGTCCACAAGAGTGGGCAAGATATCGCGAGTTAAGAAATCAAGTAACTAAATTTAATAGGCGTAAAAAGAAAGAATATTATCAACTGAAGCTCAAAGAGGCCAATAAGGACAGCAAAAAGGTGTGGAAAGTTTTAAATAATATAATGGGTAGAGATCTTGCTCCGGTGATGCCTCACATCCACACGGGTGGTACGTTTATAAGTAAAGCCAAGGATATTGCCAATTATTTTGTGAATTATTACAGCAATAAAATAACAAATTTAAAATCTAATATGAGCAAAGGCGATCCCACCTTATCATGTCGTCTTATACAGGATGTTATCATGAATAATAAACTATGCCAATTTAAGTTTGAGGCAGTGAACGTGCAGATGGTAGAGCGCTTATTGACATCACTTCCTGACGATACATCCTCCGGTTCTGATAACATAGACAGTAAACTGCTCAAAGTTGCAGCCAAGTTTGTGTCCCTTCCTATATGTCACATATTTAATAAATCTCTGGCATGCAGCTTATTTCCATCGCAGTGGAAAGAATCGAAAATAATTCCGATTCCTAAAAACAAGAATGACATTTTTAATGGTGTCAACAGCAGACCTATCAGTCTGCTACCCATTTTAAGTAAAATTATGGAGAGGATTGTCTACGAACAAATTCAACATTATCTAATAGAAAATCAGTTACTCACTCAGTTTCAACATGCCTACAAACCTGGTTATTCCACCAGTTCAGCTCTCATTCACATGACAGATAACTGGTACAAATACCTAGATAAAGGGAATTTGGCCGGGGTGGTATTTCTGGATTTTAGTGCTGCATTTGATTTAATAAATCATGATCTACTGATAGATAAACTAAAATGTTATGGATTTTCACCAGCTGCTTTGTGCTGGATGGAAAGTTATCTGTCTGGAAGAAGGCAAAAGGTTTATTATAATGGTTATTTCTCGGAGGGCCGCGAAATGAACTGTGGTCTACCCCAAGGCAGCTGCCTCGGTCCACTTCTCTACTCAGTTTTTACAAATGATTTGCCGTATGTCCTGGATAAATCTCATCTTGTAATGTACGCTGATGATTCCACCATGTTTTATTCAGCCAGTAGCCACTCTGAATTGACAAGCGTATTACAACTAGATTTGCTGAACGTGTTTGATTGGATAAGTAAAAACAACATGATTATAAATGTGACTAAATCCAAATCCATGTTAATAGGAAGTAGAGCACGTTTAATCAACAGTCCACGACTAAATCTTTCCATAGCTGGATCGGCATTAGAACAGGTCACCCAGATTAAATTACTTGGTGTTACCATAAACCACCACCTTTCATGGTCTCAGCACATCAATTCTGTTATTAAGAAAATGGGACAGGGCATAGCTATAGCTAGGAAATGCTCCTTTTATATTACTTCTTCAGTTATGAAAGATGTCATTAACGCATTAGTATTATCTCATCTAGAGTACTGCTCAATCATCTGGTCTGCAGCTAATAAGACAGATCTGAATAGACTTCAGTTAGTCCAAAATAGGGCGGCCAGATTAGTGTTAAGGTGTTCATACTATACAAGTATTGACAAAATGCATGATAAACTTTCTTGGCTTTCTGTACAAGCTAAATTATACTATGGCTTACTTGTATTTTTAAAGAAAACAATACTGTTAAACACACCACACTTTTTTTGTGCTCAGTTGCAGTATCCAGATGAAATTCATAATCATGCCACACGATTCTCAACCAACCACAATTTAGTAATTCCTCGTGTTAAAAGTAACTTTTTGAAAAACTCTGTTATATTCAGAGCATCGTTTCAGTGGAATAAGTTGCCTGAGGCAATAAGAGAATTGGCTTCAATTCATAATTTTAAAAATTACTTAAAAGCCTATTTAGGCAGTTTTTAATGTATTTGTAAAAATTGTAGAGGGTAATATCACTTGTAATGGAAATTGTGTATTTTGTTTGAGTGTTTTGTTTTGGTTTTCTGCTTTTATATAATTTTTAATATTCACATGTTTACATTTCAGTATTGTAAAACTTTACTGTAGATCTAATTGTTGTAACATTTTATTTGGAGATATTTGATGGCTTGGGCCCCAGGAAGACTAGCAACCACTGTTGTGGAAGCTAATGGGGTTCCTTATAAATAAACAAATAAACAAATATTAAACAAATATGTAAGACTGCTTTCTTCCATTTGTGCAACATCTCTAAAGTTAGAAATATCCTGTCTCAGAGTGACGCTGAAAAACTAGTTCATGCATTTATTACTTCCAGGCTGGACGACTGTAATTCATTATTATCAGGAAGTCCTAAAAACTCCCTGAAAAGCCTTCAGCTGATCCAAAATGCTGCAGCAAGAGTCCTGACAGGGACTAGAAAGAGAGAGCAGATTTCTTTTTTTTTTCCCTTCCCTTCATTGGCTTCCAACCAATCACAGCAGATGGCCCCGCCCCTCCCTGAGCCTGGTTCTGCCAGAGGTTTCTTCCTGTTAAAAGGGAGTTCTTCCTTACCACCTTTGCCAAAGTACTCATAGGGAGTCATATGATTGAATAATACATACTTTCTGTATGTATTATTTTAGGGTCTACCTTACAATATAAAGCTTCTTGAGGCGACTGGTGTTGTGATTTGGCGCTGTATAAATAAAATTCAATTGAGTTGAATCGAACTGGAAAGTGATCTTGAGCAAGTCTGTTCACTTCAACAACAAAGCCAGAAACCCCAAACAGAGTTTTGATTCATTTTAAAGCCTGACGCTGAGCCTTGTTCACTCCAGCTATTGTCCACCTGGGCCTCACAGGTTCTTTACCTAATAACCTTTTAACTTGATCGTTTTTAAATTACCTCCACCAAGGTGGTTTTGTTTTTGGTGGTGTTTGCATGTCATTCTCTCTACACACAATAGCCAGAAAAGTTTAAAATAAACAGTGATAAAACTGTAGGGCTGTTTTCAAGGTTTCAGTTAAACTCCAAATACAGGACTCGGGAAGTAACTTAAAAGCAGCTTTATTGCTGAAACTCAAGTAATTACAACAGGAAAACATGTAAAATTAGGAATAACAGAAAAACGTAATGGCATGAGCAATACACCAAGGAGACACACAGCTCTCTATTTACAACTGTTCTTTGTAGGTGTGTAAACCTTCCTGTAGGCTCCCAAAAATATCATTCTGTTCATCTGGACCTGACATTTTCAGTGGGAGAAGCGTTTCATCATCATCATCATCATCATCATCATCATCATCATCAAGTGACTTCTTCAGTCTCAGCTGACTGCAGGTTTCCAACCTTATAAACAGGACATTTGCATGATAACTGAAACCATCAGAATCAGAATCAGAAACTTTATTGTCATTGTCATGAGAACAACGAAATTAAGAATGGTCCCCGATCATTGCATCATCCCTAGCAATATCAAAATATAAATAAAACAATAAAATTCAATAAATAAAATAGAATACTTAAAATACTAATAAGATATAACAGTAAAACATTCACATACATTCCCACACACATGCTTCAGACCGTGCATAGATTAACACAAGAGTGGCGTGATGGACATTTTTTTGTAGTATTCAGATGTGTTATTGCAGTTGGATAACAGCTGTGTTTGAGTCTATTAGTCCTTGCTCTGATTGCCCTGTACCGTCTGCCTGAGGGCAACAGTTCGAACAGGGAGTGGCCAGGATGTGAGGTGTCTTTTATGATGTTTTGGGCCTTTTTAAAACAGTGGGCATTGTGTAGAACTTCCAGTGTGGGGAGAGGGCAGCCAGTGATCTTTTGGGCGGTGTTAATGATCCCTTGGAGTGCTTTCCTCTGAGCCCCTGTGCAGCTAGTGTACCAGATGCATATGCAGTAAGTTAGAACACTCTCAATGGTGGCTCTGTAGAAGGACACCAGCAGTCTCTGTGTGATGTTATTCCTCCTGAGAATTCTCAGGAAGTACAGTCTCTGTTGGGCCTTTTTCAGCAGCTCGGAGGTGTTCACACTCCAGGAAAGGTTCTCCTCTATAGTGACTCCCAGGAAGCGGAAGCTTGCCACCCTTTCTACACAGTCCCCATTTATGAATAGTGGTTGGATCTCTGCCTTTTTCCTTCTGAAGTCTATTATGAGTTCTTTGGTTTTTGAAGTGTTGAGGAGGAGGTTATTGGCCTTACACCATGACGTCAGCTGCTCCACCTCGTCTCTGTACGTAGACTCGTCTCCCTTGGAAATGAGCCCCACCACTGTGGTGTCATCTGCAAATTTCACAAAGATGTTGCTGTGGTGGCGAGGAGTGCAGTCGTGTGTGTAGAGAGAGTAGAGCAGTGGACTGAGCACACAGCCCTGGGGTGAGCCAGTGCTGAGACTCAGGGCTGAGGATGTGTGATGGCCAACTCTGACTCTCTGTCTACGGCCCGAGAGGAAGCTATTGATCCACATGCAGGTGCTGTATGGAAGCCCCAGGTCTTGTAGCTTGGCCACCAGTTTGTGTGGAAGGATGGTGTTAAAAGCTGAGCAGTAATCCACGAAGAGCATCCGCACATAGCTACCATGCTCTTCCAGGTGAGTTAATGCAGCATGGAGTGCTGTGGCTACAGCGTCTTCCGTGGATCGGTTTGCTCTGTAGGCAAACTGGTGTGGATCCAGGCTGCGGGGCAGGGCTGCTGTGATGTGTCTGCGGACCAGCTTCTCAAAGCATTTCATTACCACTGGGGTGAGTGCCACCGGTCTGTAGTCATTCAGGCCGGTGATGTGGGGCTTCTTAGGCAAGGGGACTATGGTGGAGGACTTCAGGCAGAGTGGGACAGTCGCCTGTGCGAGGGATTTGTTGAAAATCCTGGTGAAGATCCCAGCCAGCTGTCCTGCACAATCCCTCATGGGCCGTGAGGTCAGTTTTCATGATCATTAACATGCAAATGTGCATGTTAATGATCATGAAATATGCAAACTTTGCAAATATGCAAAATCTGTAGGGATGGGTATCGTTTAGGTTTTATCTGATACTGGTGCCAAACCGGTACTTTTGAAACTGTGCCGGTGCTTAAAGAATGGAGAACACAAAATGGGTCCAAAAACCTCTCATGTTCAGCTGGTTTTTTTGTAAAAAGATAACAATGTTAGCCTTTTCTGCAGCTATGGGGCATATATGGTATCACTCTTGGCTGGAAGCAGTGCTTAAACAATGGAAAAAACACAAACTTTGTCCAAAAACCTCTCATGTTTAACTGTTTTCCACTTTTTCTTTGGTCATTTTAGCCTTTTTGGCCAGGGTGAAGGGAGTATCTGCCATCAAACAAGAAGACAGCCGCATGTAGCTATGATGATGTTTGCTAGTTCACCTTACATGCATTAATGTAATAACGTGGTTAGCCTACTCAACGTAAATTACACACGAACAACATGAAGCTACTCACGCAGAGAAGAACGGCTGCTGCTGCATCATAATCCTCATCATTTCTGCTACACTGGCAGGGCTAGGGGCCAGGACTCTCCTCCTCGTGTTTTTGGGGGATGTTGCTAACTCCGGGTCGATAACAGGCACCACACCCGCAGTAGATGCGCTCGGTGTGAGGTCTCACAGCAAGCTATCAAATACGGCGCATTTCTCGGCTTTTAAAAAAACGCTATGCGTCGCCAGGTGTTTCATCGGATTTGAGGTGTTACCTCCTTTGCACAGTATCACAGTATCAGCTTAAAGCACTTGTTGCTGCTGAGTTTGCATCTTTTGCTGTGAAGTACAGCCAGACTTTGACCGCTTCGCCTTGGGCATTTTTAATCTGTAGCTCTGCTCTAAAAGAACGTACGTACCTGGCCCCGCCTACTATCCTCGGAAACGTAAAACGATTGGCTAGAATCTAAAGTGTATCACAGCTCAGGAAAATAAAGCACCGAAATAAAGCACCGAAATGTGCGCTGCTTTTCAGTCTGGTTACTAATGTTTATGTCAGAACCGGCACCGGTACCCATCCCTAAAAATCAGTTTATCAAATAAAATCAGCTGTTGATCAGCTCAGTGTGACTGACAGATGATCAGAGGTGCAGAGCAGCCAGTAAAAGAGTAGATAAGCGCTGCAGCATCTACATCACAAAAGGAGACCAGACCCTCCTCACAAACACCCCCACCTTCTCAGGACCGGGCTGAAGAGAGAGAGGGACTGGAGGGCTAGCATTGGCTTCATACTTAATTCCATTTCTCAGCCACACAGTCCAGAAACCGTGTCGAGGACTCACTGTGAGTTGACCCTTCCTGTTGATCGACTCTGTGGCCACAACTAGGTCCCAGTCAGTCTTTCCTTTAACCTGAACCTCAAAGTAAAATCTGCCTGAAGAGAAACTCTGCTCTCCTTAAACATTAAACACTGAGAAAATCTCTCTGGGTTGTCTGGAAGATTTTTCTTCACATTACTGTGATACACTTGTTTTCCATCATCAGACAGGATGAGTTTAGGATGAGCTGTATCAGGATCCAGAGTCACATCCACCTCATGCTGCTGGACCCTCTTCAGCTCTGCAGCCTCAACCAGCTTCTTCTTCATGAGTTTCCTGAGTGTCTCCTCCAGCTGAGCCACAGCTCTCCCCACAGTCCCCTCATATGATGGTGGACGGACTCTGACCTCTGTCCAGTCCTTGGTGGGTGGAGCAGCTTTCAGGGACGAAAAGCTTTGGAGGAGGTGGAGGTGGTCTTCAGAGTGTGAGAGCTGCTCCACCTCAGAGCTTCTCTTCATCAGCTCAGAGATTTCCTGTTCCAGATCTTTGATGAGTCCTTCAGCCTGTTTCTCTGTAGTTTCCTGTTTGTCTTCGATCTCCTTCATGAGCTCCTTCAGGCGTCTCTCAGACTCCTTCAGAGCCGTGAGGACCTGAACACCTTCTGCTTTCTGTCTGTCTGCAGCATCTTTACTCATCTTCACTGACTATTTGATCTCCATAATCTTCAGTCATCTCTTCTGGATCATCTGCTGAATCTCAGCCTCTGTCTTCTCCAGCTCTGCCTTCTTTCCTTCATATTCTTCTCTCAGAGGAACAAACTCGTGGTTCTTGTGGTCTAAAACAGAGCAGAGCACACAGACACGTGTCTGGTCGGTCTAACCCTAACCCAGGTCAGACACACCAGGCAGGACTTCGGCGCCTTCAGTCTGGGTCCAGTGCAGACGTCACAGGGTCTTCTCCTGGTTTGGCAGCTTGTTGCTCTGAGCTGCTGCTGCTGGCTTTCTGCTGAGCTTCACGTCTGAACTGAGCAACCATCTCAGAGATTAATGTGTTGACCCTTAACCGAGGTCTAGTGCAGAAAGTCTCTTTACTCATGGGACACTGACACCTCTGACTCATGTCCCAGTGCTGAGTGATGCAGGTTTTGCAGACGTTGTGTCCACATGGTGTAGAGACTGGATCAGTGAACACATCCAGACAGATGGAGCACAGAAACTGATCGCAGATAGCTGACAGCAGGCGTGTCTGCACTCTGAGGGAGAAAAAAATAAATTTTTTATTACATTAAAAAAAAAAAGTTTTACATTACATTTAGATTACATTTTTAAAAAGACAGAAAAAGGTGTCAGTTTTGAACTCTTTACATGTGTTTCTCAGTAGTAGATATTACTACACTTTCTGGGTAGTGTAATAGAAAATTTCCATTATTCTCATTTGAAGTATTTAAGTGCTTATGCATATGCTTGGTTGTGACACTGTAATAGACTGTTCAGTGAACGTTTCTAAAAGTAGATGAACTTATTTCAGGCTCAGCAGTTGGAGAAGACGACTCCCTTTGCAGGTGCTGATAATGCCAAGGGCACAAAACAGCATACCCGCTGTTCTGTTAGGTTTCCTAGCGAGGCGCGTGATGTGTGGTGATCAGTTTGTAAATTCCTCCCTCTTCCTTGGAATGCATAAAGGACTGGGAGCACCACTCCTGTTTCAGAGCTCGCATGACTGAACTGTGATGTTTAATGCCTGGGAGCTTGAGGGTCCTGCGCAGTATCTTAGCTGTTCCCAGGACTGCGCTCTTCTGGACAGAGATCTCCGATGTTATTCCCGGGATCTGCTGGAGCCACTCGCCTAGCTTGGGAGTCACCGCACCTAGTGCTCGGATTACCACGGGGACCACCGTTACCTTCACCCTCCACATCCTCTCGAGCTCTTCTCTGAGCCCTTGGTATTTCTCCAGCTTCTCGTGTTCCTTCTTCCTGATATTGCTGTCATTCGGAACCGCTACATCGATCACTACGGCCGTCTTCTTCTGTTTGTCTACCACCACTATGTCCGGTTGGTTAGCCACCACCATTTTGTCCGTCTGTATCTGGAAGTCCCACAGGATCTTAGCTCGGTCATTCTCCACCACCCTTGGGGGCATCTCCCATTTTGACCTCGGGACTTCCAGGTTATACTCGGCACAGATGTTCCTGTACACTATGCCGGCCACTTGGTTATGGTCTATTTGGTAAAGTAAATTGAAGTAAATCTGTTGGGCATCTTTCTTCGCCTTTAGACAATAATTCTGATGCAAAAGAGCCGAACGGGACAGGCAAAAAAACAAACAAAAAACAAAAACCAAAGATAGCGGAGGGCGTTACACAGCAGCTGTTTTGTTTGACAGCCCTATTAAAGATTAACATCAGTCTGCACAGGATGATCTGATATCCTCGTGTTGGTGTTGTTCCCACATCATCATGCAAATGTTGTTCCAGGATCAACATTGCAACTGACCAATCACATTGTTGTGACGTTATTCTTTTGCACGCCAAGCCATTCGTGCATTTATGAAATTCCAATGTTGCAAGGACAATATCAGTTCTGCTTACTGTTTATTAAAGAGTCAGGGTCCATTGATTGGCGGATAGAGGCGGTTTTTCCCGAAGTCGCAAAAGTATGACGTCACAACATTCTGATTGGTCACTTGCAATGTTGATCCTGGAACAACATTTAGTATGATGATGTGGGAACAACACCAGCACGAGGATATCAGATCGTGCGTCTGCACGCGCTCCAGAGAGCTTTTCTTCACATTCTTTAATTCTCACTCTCTTTTGCAACTTTGTACTTTTGTGTTACTCGCAGCAACGACTCCACTTCATTGTTAGTCCATTTGAAAAACTCGCTGCTTTTCCTGCGACGTTTCAAAGAGCAGGAAAGTAAATAAGCGGCAGACAGAAATGAGGCAGGCGCATGCGCAGCACTGGAACGTCAGCGTTTGCAGCTGTTTCAGTGTGGACGCACAACTCTGTGAAAATGACTGAAAACGCTTGTGTGGACGCGGAGCCGTGGACGTAGCTATGGCTAAGCTCTCCTGCCTGTGCTCTGGGTTTCTGCACTTGGGTTCGGTTCTGGTACTGAATACTAGAACTAGCACTGTTAACAGAAGAGTTATTAAGGGCAAACCTTTCCTGGGTGTCTTAGCTAGTGATCAGCTCCAGATAAACACCATGGAGGAACCATACGAGAACATGTCATATTACTTTATGCTGTATGTCTAAAATGTGAGGATATTATCCAGTAATATTACAATCATGTAAAATATAATTGTAGTATTGGCGTTACAACAGACGGACGACGTGTCCAGGATGTGCCCTGGCTCTCACCCAGCATCTTCTGGGACCCTGAATCTAAACAGCATTGAAGAAAACTGATGATGAAGATTGCACCACCCTTTATTTAACTCAAACTTAACTTCCTGTTTTTAAGTTCATGATAAAAATCAAAAGTCTGAGAAACACTGATCCTTAAAGAAGAACAGCTCTGCTAACAAAACTCTGGCCATTAAGCGACAAATACATCACAAATCTTCGTACTGCATCACAATAAAGGCCTCGAGTTCTATTGTTGTTATTGTGAAAGACTGGATAATCATCAGTGTTCAAATTCTGAGCACTAAATCACTGTGACTTTTACCTTCCACAATAATGATTCAACACAATAAAACACAGCTCAGCTTTTATTTTGAAGCTGGGTTTTGGAGAGCTGGATGTAAATGTGTCTCCAAAGCTCTCAGCTTAGCTTCTGTAGTTTAAATGTGGCTGTAAATAAAATGCAAACATCAGCCATGACGGAAACGCCACTGTGAGCTACACGATGGTTCTCTGTGTGAAAGGACTGACAGTCTCTGATTCACGGGTCTGTCTTTGAGTCTGTTGCTGCTCCGTAACGCTCTCTGTGACAAAGCTTCCTCTCTTTGTGCTCTTCCATGTCTTTATATATGTTGGTGCCACAGTGGAGAATGTTCTTCTAACATGCACGATGTTTGCAGCGTTTTCATTTACAGCTGTAAAGTAACACAACACTCACTGCAGCCTGAACGTCACATGACCACCGGGCAAGTAAGCAGAGTAGGGAGGAAGGGCGTGCATGAGAGGTGTCTGCACAGACATGTCTACTTTCTGATGAACGGGGCCATGCACTACACCAGCAGGAGACAAACCGGTCATGCTGGTATCGATCCAGTACCAGTGGATTCAATATTTGGATTGATCAGGTCACTCCTGATCAGTGCCGCAGTGAGACAGTTTCAAACAGCAGATGTTTCTACAGCGGATCTGTGGCTAAATGAGCCCATTTGTATTGAACCAATGTGACTGTGACGAGTCAGCATGAAGTGATCTGAGTCATCAGAAACAGGAAGTGTGATGCACTCAGCACTGCTGCTGAGAGAAACCTGATGGACTCTGGTGAATCCTCTCTTAGACCCTAACAGGACTCGACTGCAGCTCTGCTGCTGCGCTCTCACTTTCACTTTCTTTAGTAACATGACCTCTGACTTCACATTTTTCAGGCGTTGCTCCGCCTCTACCTGCAGCTGTTTGTCTGGTTTTGCTGCCTCTTCCTTTGCAGCAATCAGCTGGTTTATACACACAGTAATGACGGCCTCAGGTGAGAAACTCACCTGGATTTCCAGCAGACTGAAAGTTTCTGGTGGCCACTGATGGAGGTCACAGGTCTGAGCTGAAATGATGCTTTAAATCAGCGGTCCCCAACCCCCGGGCCTCGGACCAGTACCGGTCCGTGAGTCGTTTGGTACCGGGCCGCGAGAGTTGAGGCTCAGGTGTGAAATGTGTGGTTTTCAGGGTTTTTATCGGTTTTCAGCGTTATTTTGTTATCGTTTTTATCGTTAACTCGGTTTTCCTGGGTCTTTTCACGTGTGTTATGAATACATTTTGCTTTTTTTCTGTACCAGTACTAGTTTTATTTTGTTGTATTTATCCGCGACACCTTAAAGGCCGGTCTGTGAAAATATTGTCGGGCATAAACCGGTCCGTAGCGCAAAAAGGTTGGAGACCGCTGCTTTAAATAAAATATGTTAGAAATGAATTCTTTAAAGCTCTGAGTTTTTGTACTTCCAGCCTGTTCGACCTCTTTAGTTTGCTGTAAACCACAGACTTCACTACGTTTGTGGGAAACCATCACAGCACTGAATGGTTGCCAACTGTTTGACCATCAAATAAGGCCACCTCTGGCATGCCGAAGCACAACGCACAGCCAGCTGGACATAGTTTAAACATGTGCTGTATGTTCATTTCTTTTAACAAAAATGCAGTAAAATTTTGGTATTAATTTCAATCAATACCTCATCTAAAACAAAGACCAGGACAAAATCACAGTAAAATTAGATTTTGGGGCCATCTGTTGGTCAGAAAGTGGCATTGCAACATACGGGACATTTTGCTCGGTATGATGGATGTCGCGGCTCGAACAGGACAGAAACGTAACGTAAAATAATGAAATTGACCTCCTACATGTGTAAAAATATGTACTTAATATGATCAGTAATGTTATTGTTCGATTAATCGGGCTTACAATAGTAGAAAACTACTATTACTTGGGTTAATTATGTAATTGTATATAACGGTTCTTGTACATTTAAGCCATAATATATTTAATAAAATTGATATAAAACAAGTGTGTAACTGATTACTTGGTTTATAATAAACTCCCATCTGCTGTTCATCTTTGACTACATTAAATGTAATGTTGATTTATGTCTTTCAAAACATCCATAAAATGTTGTTGTAATTATTCTGTTAATTGCAGATCTTGTCAAGTACAAAGAGACTGATAAGAAACGAGTCCACAAACAAATCACGTGTTCTTGGATGCAAACACTGAGAAGTCCACGTACTTTGTAAAGTGCTGTAAAAGAGGAGCACAACATTTTTATTTGGCATATTTGTCCTTGAAAACATTTTTAGACATTAAAAAAATCTAATGTTGCTATAAGACCACCTCAAGATTTCATGTCAGTTTTACTTGAAATGATAAATATTTGGCCTCACTGTAAATCTCACTGTGCAGCTGTCCTTCTCACTTGCAGACCCCTTCGTGTGATCATGTGCGTGGCTTTGTCACGTCGGTGCTACTGGTTGCTGCGCAGCGCCATCTACCATCCCATCATGATCTCTGTCCTGGAAGTGCTCGTATAATAGCAGAAGTCTCCGATGCAGCATTGCAGTATTTCTGGCTGCAAGCAGCCTCCTATCAGGTAATTCTCACCGTCAGCAAAGCCAATCCAGTGCCATGCAGTTACAAGAGCTTGTTTCAGATTTACATCTACAAGCCTTTACCTTCCCTCTGTGAGCGCAACAGCAACAGACCTTAAATACTGATCTGCATGCGTAGCTTTACATCAGCTTTTAGGCGTTCCCATCACTGATGGAAACCTGACGTCTAACCTGCCACTTTTCATATCCTCCCTGATGAACTTGATGTGTTGCAGGTATATAGATGTGTGTGCATACTGTTGAAGTGAGACTGAGCAAACACAAGGAGCATAACAGACCAAATGTTTCCATTATTTATTGTTGAAAAGTAACCATCAGAGTTTCTAAGGCAGGCACGTTCTGAAAACACAGCTCTGAGTCAAAGAAACGGACGCGAGTCGAGTCCAGACCGGCAGGGACGGACATCTGTGCTGCAGCCCGATGACGAGTCAGTGTGGGCTCTGCTGCAGGTGACGCTCACTGGCTGTGTCCCATTTAGGGTCTGCACGCTAGAAGTACGCGCACTACGTACGGTGCGCACTACGTACGGTGCGCACTACGTACGGTGCGCACTACAAGTACGAGAAGTGTGGAAGCGAGAGGCTTGTGAAATGGGACGGTATACGCTTCGTCGCGCTGTTCAGGTTGCCTAGCAACCATGATACTAACCGCGAGACACCTTACACACAGCTTTGCGTACTTCAAGCGTGCAGTCTCTTAATTGGGACACAGCCACTGTCTGCGCTCTCAAACAGGAAGTTATTTCTACGTCACACAGGAAATGAGGTCACACAGAAATGGAAAAAACTCTAAAACAGGAAACGGACGCAGATCTCTGAGACTTCGACTAGAGTTTTAAATCACGAACTCTAAACCAATGATAACTCTTAACAGGACAGATACCGACTGATTAATGAACCGATCATCTCAGCTGAGGCCTGAGCCGCACACCTGAACCTGCCGTGCTCACAGGACCTCACTGATGACTCTACCATGATTGATTAGAAAAGCAGCCGTGTTAGGATGAAGACACGTTCAGTGCAGCGAGACGAGGAGGTGATCGGGCCGCGCGTGGTCTCAGCGGACGGACGGACTCCTCCTCAGCCCATGTAGGGGTACTTCCACTCTGTGAGGGGGACGTGCGTCCGCTTCACGGTCTGCGGAGACGTCCACCTGAGGACGTAGTGAGGACCTCCAGGTTTGTCGTTTGTACCTGCCACACAAAGCAAACAGCACTAAACTTATGGTCACACGTCGTCTGGTCCTCGCTTACGTTTTGCTCGGAGTCGTTGTTTGGCGTTCCCGACAGGTAAAGTGCCCTCTGGTGGACAAACTACGTAACACGTGTAACAGGCGTTGACAAATATTTCAGACATATCTGCGATATTCTGATCAGACATAAGAAACCGTCGGCAAAACAGGAAGTACTCGAGTAAATGTACTCTGTTACGCTCCAGCTGAGGTCAGAGCAGCGGCGACGCTAACCTGAAGCTCTGGCGCCCCCGAACGGCTGCTGAGCCACGATGGAGCCGGTGGATTTGTCGTTGATGTAGTAGTTTCCCGCGGCGTTCCTCAGCACGCTGGAGGCTTCGTCGATCACCTTCCTGTGACGGAAACAACCAGAACACACAGAGTTCAAACTTCCTCTGAATCCATTGCTGTTAGAGCTCCGCCTCTTTCTCACTGTAACCCACTGACAGTCAAACAGGAAGTGGCTGAGGGCGAGCCTTACTCGTCCTTGGCGAACACGGCTCCGGTCAGCGCGTACGGCGACGTGGCGTCGATCAGCCGCAGAACCTCTCTGTAGTCCTTCTCAGGATAAACGTAAACGGCGAGGACGGGCCCGAAGATCTCCTGCAGAACACGCGTGTTCATTTAAACACGCAGAAACACGGGATCAGGAAGGCGGACACACGCAGATGCCGTGAACATGACAACATGCCATCGCGAGGAAAGCAGCTGAGGTAATAATGATGCGTGACACTCGCGGTGGGGTTTTAAAAACAACATGGACGCTCACGCAGCATCACTTCATACTTGTGCTCGCTGTCAAACATTGTGTCGCTAACAGACCTGAGACAAGCTCGTCGACACGCCTGTGCGCGCTCGCCAAGCTACATACATGAAACTGTAAACAAGGACTCATGAAGGATGCACACAGGAAGCAGGGAGACGGTTACTGCGGCCCGTACCTCGTTCATGATGGCGTCCTGCGGGTCTCTGGTCTCGATGATGGTCGGCTCCACGAAGTAGCCCTTCTTGTCGTCGCAGTTTCCTCCGGCGATGACTTTCAGGTTTGGGGAAGACTTGGCGCGTTCGAGCCACTTCTTTATCCGGCCAAACGACTGCAGGAGGTGACGAGCAAACGGGGCTCATGACGTACACCCACCGACATACTAACACTGAGACTTTTGTTGTTTCCGAGCAACGGGATGTTTACCTTGTCGTCGATCACGGCTGATAAGAAGGTGCTGAAGTCCTCGACAGGCTGACAAAACAGAGGAAATCAGTGAGACTCAAACATCACGCACTTCTTGCACTTAAAACCTGCTCAGAGCGAAACTTTAGGACCGCCCCCACGTCCTGTTTGTGGCCCACGGCTGACTGAGTCACCTGCTGCAAATCATTAACGCTCAAATAATGCAGGACGTGAGAGTGAACATGACTGCATGCTTCTGCACGTCAGGCTGAATCACCTGGATGTTCTGCTGGAGGTTTCTTCCTGTTCAAAGGGAGTTTTTCCTTCCCACTGTTGCCAAAGTGCTGCTCATAGGGGGTCACATGATTGTTGGCTTTTTCTCTCTGTGTAGGGTCGACCTTACAGTATAAAGCACCCTGTTGTAATTTGGCACAACTGAAAACTGAATTAATGAACATCTAACCTGAATAAATCCTGATCACTTATGAACAGCTCAGACTTTTCAAACCGCTTCTGTGTGCACGTCTGAAACGACGCTAACATCTGCAACTCGCCCACAAAACCTCAAACACGCACGGACGAATCGGCTGATACGCACAAGACACGCCACATCCACACGCGGTCAAAAGACACAGATTAATGCTGCCCGCTTCGCACAGATGTAAGCTGCGTTCAAGTCCTGGTGTAAAGCTGGGACAGCGGGCGTTTCTTTTTCCAAACACACAGAACAGCTGGTCTCCCCACCACCACAGGAGCCTGCTGGGAGAAGTCAGGGAGCAGCATGTTTGTCACTGTGTGTCAGCCAACTCATCCCTCTGCATTTGAATAGAGAAATAATCCAGGTGATGTTAGCTTAACCACTAATCCTGAAGGCTGCTGTGTCATTTAAGAATTTAATGGGTAAATCTCTTTGTGGCAGAGCTGCTCTGTGTATTTACAACGCCTGCTTTACTTAAAAACAAACAACAGAGGAGTAGAGGAGGATAGAGGATGCCCATTTGTCCCAGTTTTACACTGGGACTTGAACTCAGCTTACATTAGTGGGTCTGTGTGAAGCCGGCACCACGACACTTGTCTCAACATGCGGGCGATTCGTCCACACGTGTCTAAGGTTTGTCAGCGAGCGATGTTAGATCCGAGTCGTCCTTCACAAAGAGGTTTTCAATGACCCGTTCTGATTCTCGGCTGACGTTATTAAAAAAGCCCAAACAGATAAAAACCAAACTGAACGTGTTACATGAGCAAAGCCGCTCCTGACCACGCAGCAGCTCTCTGTACTCACGTCGCCCACTCGGATGTCCTTGTGGATGGCGAGCAGCTGCTCTTTGATCTGCGGCCACAGGCTGTCCGGTACGTACATCCTCGAGCAGGCCGAGCACTTCTGACCTCCGTACTCGAACGCCGAGCGAATGGTTCCCGTCACAACGCTCTGGACCTCCGCTGACGTGTGGACGAAGTGGAAATTCTTCCCCCCGCACTCTGAAAGCACAAAGAAGTGATGGACACGAGCTGCTTTTAAAGACAGTAGTGAGAGCAGACAGCGAGGAGCGCTCCTGACCTCCTGCCAGTCGAGGGAAAGTCCTGTAGATGTCCAGGTTCTGCGCGACCTGCTTCCAAAGACGCTTAAACGTCCTGCGAACACAGAACCGTTTGTAAGAGACGTACAGGCGGAGGACGAAAGACGTTTCACTCATCAACTCTGACAAAGCTGAAAGAACCGGACACGCTGACAAATCAAGCTGAAACTGCAGTTCCACGGACATCCAGCAGAGGCGCCGGCAGCGAGTCAGCATGTTAACATTTATAACAACTGTTATAACGGCTGAATGAAAGAAGGACGAGCGTCACAGTTTTATATGCTGCTCAGTCCTTTAACAGGAGTCAGAGACAAGCTGACACCTGTGGGAGGGGACAATGTTTTTACATCTCACCTGTTTAAACTGCTTGTTATTATTAGGGGCGTGGCCTTTTTGGTTGACACAGCTTCACCTGAACTGAACCTGTGGAGTCTTCTGGAGTATTTTAATGATCTGATCAATAACTGCTGTGAGGTCACTGTACTAACAGAGCGTCCAAGAAGGCGGAGCTCCAGTTTTGGTGCACAGCGAGATTCAGAGATTGAATGTTTAGACTCTGCAGGACATTCTTGTGTGGAAACAGTCGTAAACATCCTTACGGCATGCTGCCGGTGAAGTTGATGCCTGCCAGGTGCTCCGAGGCGGTGACGGCGTCTCCGAACACGGGGCCGTCAGCGGGCAAGAACTGGATGATGTTTGGCGGCATGCCGCACTCCCTGAGGATTTTATACACAGAGTAGCTGGCAGACATGGCGGTGTCACTCGGCTTCCAGAGGACGACGTTACCCTGGAAGACATGAAAACAGTCCACAGATCAGGGAGAGATCCTCCATCAGCCACAGCTGAAACAGGACAACTTTATTAAAAAGCGAATTAATAAATACAGCTGCTTCTATTAAGAGCAGTGTCATGCTGGTCTATTATAAACAAATCAATCACGCAGCATGGATGCACTTCTCCCCAGAAGGAGCGTGGCAGTCAGGTCCGTGAGCGGCGGCACTACGGGGAAATCGTCCGGCATCTTGGAGCTTTGGGAACCTTAAACCTGAATCTGACCTGTGGGAGGTGTCGGGCGCATCACCTGCAGCCTCGCACTGTCTGTTCATTAAAGTCAGAAGAGAACGTGGAGCCACCAGTGGGCTGCACACAGTGTGAGTTAAATTCACAGTCGAACATCAGACACTGAATCTCAGCTGGTTGGTGAAGTTGCAGAGCTGCAGAAACAGCTGACGTCGCGGGACGCTCGGCCGCGTCGCTCATAACGACCCCTCGCGCCGAGTCACGCCGAGTGGAGCCAAGTGCGCGGCGGTGAAAGAGGCTTTTGTGAGTCAGCTGACACGACCACACTCACCATCAGAGCCGGGGTGCCCGCCAGGTTTCCACCAATGGCAGTGAAGTTAAACGGAGCCACAGCAGCTACAAACCCCTGAAAGAAACAAAGACATGAGAGCGGTCAGCTGCAGCCGAGCTGAGGACGAAGCACCGCCTCACAGGTCCACCTGGTTACGTGTGACACGGGAGGCGTTCCACATGTCACGTGCCCCAGAGCGCCGTTTCCTTCCACTCACGGGTTCACAGAAAAAAAAAAGCACACGCAACAAGAAAACCATCATAATCATCGCCGTGACCAGCGCTTCACAGCAGGTCCAGCGCTGGACTACACAAAATCATCGCGCTTCCACTTATGGCGACAGCAGGAAGTGATGTCATGTTGTGCAGAGTAAAATGTGTTTCTGTTGTTGCTACAGCTAACTCTCAGCCTCCTTCATACACACGGCGCTTCTTCTCGAGTCATACTGAACACGTGGCTCGCTTTAACGAGCAGGTTGTTCCAAACCAACGCCACCACAGCGTGAGCATGTGACTCCGAGTTCACGGTCAAACAGAAACAGCTGACGGTCGAGCTGTGAATTCATCAATCGTCTGCTGACGTCAGCGTTGGGACATCCCGCGTCGGGTGGCCGGGTCTCCTACGCGAGGAAGTCACGATGTAACCTGATTTTTACCTCCAGGCCTCGGTACAGCAGCGTGTTGGTGCTTCCCTCTGCGTCCAGCGGCTGCTGCCGCTGCAGCTCGATGGCGTGTTTGGCATTAAACCTGAAGAAGTCGATGAGCTCCGCGGCGGCGTCGATCTCCGCCTGCACCACCGTCTTCCCCTGAACGCCCACAAACGAGACAACAAGGGAAACAACTGTAAGGACACGCCCCTCGTTAATCCGTCACCGCCCCCCGGCTCGCACCTACCGTACCTGTCCGATCATGGTCTTGGCCAGGATCTCGGCTCTCCTGGGTCCGCTGATGACGTCGGCGGCTTTGAAGATGATCTGAGCTCGGTCCTCGACGGGCTTCAGGTCCCACTCCTTCCTCGCCGCCACAGACGCCGCGATGGCTTTGTTGATGAGCTCCTGCACGGGACACAGAGGACATGACCAAAACATACTGACAACCAGGGTTTCTGCCCCGAGAGCACGGACGCGTCACGATTAGAGGGCAGGAGTCCCGTCACGCTGCACCTCCGTCACTCAGACCTGCGATGAGCTCACCTTGTCAGCGTAGCAGAACTTCGCCACCTTGTGTGAGTGATTGAAGGGCTGCAAGAGGAAAGGAGAGAGAGCGGTGACCCCTCAGCGTGCGCTAAAGGTAAACGTGACCAGACTGAGCGACCAGCGTTTCCTCACAGAGAGCTGGTATCTGATGTCTTTGGTCCACACGTGCTCGTCTCCCACCACACACGGGATCTCCTCCGTCCTCCCCTTCAGGCTCGCCAAGGCCTGCAGACACACAGCAGGGAGTAAGGAGTGAGAGGGGTGAGGGAGGGGCGAAGGAGTGAGAAGAAGGAGAGGGTGAGGAGGAGCAGAGTGAGCTCAGACCTTCAGCAGCTCCACCCTCTCATGGCTGCCCTCTTTGAAGCTCAGGATCGGCTCATTCTTCACCTCCACAGCTGCACAGGGGAACGTCTTAAACCTGCAAACACACACACACACACACACACACACACACACAGACACACACACACACAGACACACACACAGACACACACACACACACATCAGGGTACATAAAACCAGCCTGGAGCAGCTGGATTTGAGCTGATCAAACTGGTCCCACTGGGAGGATGCTGGACTCCTGAACTGTGCAGCTAATCAGTAACCAAAGACACACACACACACACACTCCTCGTACCTATGGTACGACAACTTTTCTCCGTGCCCCTGGTACACTGCGCAGAAAAACCTTGCCACACACACACACACACACACACACACACACACACACACACACACACACACACACTCTCCTCTCTGCAGCTTTTCTGCTGTCACAGGGATGAGCTGACTGAAGGGAAGCCGTCTGTCAGGACCTCCATGTCTTCACGTCACAGCTTCTTCTTCTTCTCTGCGACCCCCTAATGTGTCGCCCCCCCCCCACATGTCAATCACACGCATCCTTCCTCCTATTGGTGGTTGCATCAGTTGCCGCGGTTTCCCGAGCGTCTCAGAGCACTGACATTACAGACTTACATGTTTCTCTGCTGGGTCTGTTGTTTATCTGTGCAGGTGTGCGTGAGAGGAAGATGAACCGAGGCCGTTGTAGAGCCGCGCTGTTTGCTGATGTTTCTCACGACCTGGTTATTCCAGCTGGATCCAGCTGAGCCGGATCGCTGCAGCGCCTCCTTCATCTATGATTAACCCGTCTGAACTCTGAGCAGAAGGTCGGCCAGCTGCTGTTTGCATTGGAGGAGGAGGCGGCGACACGCCGGCTGGCGGCATGTCGGGCATTCACACACACCCATGTGGCTCTGCGGCCCAAACGATGACAGCAAAATGAATCTGAGCCCGTTCAGTGAAAATCATGCGAAACGCAGTGGATGACCTTAACGAGCAGGTAATCCCGTGTAGCAGTACCTTAACGTTAACAAGCAGCTCTTCTGATTTTGATTAACACACGTGGCGTTCGTGTGGTACGTATGTCAGGTTGAACTTCAGAACTGACCTTAATGTAAAGACTCAGGATTGCCACATACAGAGGTTACCCAGGCGAGGCTACAGATTCACCTGGAGCTCAAATATCATCATTTCACTCAGACAGGACAACAAAACCATCCATAATTCAGAATCCTCATCGCTCCTATTTTGAAAGCTCTGTTGCTACTTAATTGCACTGTAAACCCAGAGTCATCGACACCCCTGAAACTCCCCGTTTTAACGGCCCACATAAGGCCGGTGTGATCTGAAGAGAGCCCGCGGTGCCACGTGTGCTTTTAATGTAAATGACTGACTGTACAGGTGAACGTGTCATTACATGTGCACTGCAGGCCACGCCATAAAACCAGGCGGTGAAGGCAGCATGACATCGATACTCCAAAGCTTCCAAGGTGCATTTTCCTTGAACCACTGCTTCAGTGTGGAAAATCACATGTGACCAATGAGGTCCCCTGAATAAATCACATGATTGGTCGAAACCGTCGATAACGCTTTGTATCGCCTCAGTGCCGTGTGAATGTGCGTTTTTGAAAGCTGGAGACATTTTCAACAAGAAAAGAAACAAAAACAGTGGAAAATGATTGTTTGTCATTAAAATCTCGATCCCATGGAAACAACCACACCATCCCTCACATCCTCCGTTTCCCCGGCACGCCTTCTTCAAACTACTACATAACAGCAGTTTACAGAATCCACAGACCATCCATCTTTGCAAAATTGTGTTTCATCGTCCACGCAGACCTTCATTACACTCAGCACCATTAGTTCAACATTGTTACGCTGTCTCCTTTTTCACCACTAGATGTCACTGAAACGACGCTTTGCATGAATGAACCGATTTTCAGTACAGTTGGTGAAATGGTTCATTGCTGGTTCATTGCTTTATTTGCGCAGCACTACACGGCTGAAGGGTTTCTTCCTGTTCCCACTGCCACCAAGTGCTTGCTCATAGGGGTCATCTGATTGTTTCCCTGTGTTATTCACCTCACGTTATAAAGCTCCTTGAGATGACTGTTGCTGTGATTACTGTACAAATAAAACTGAATTGAATTTAGGTATTTTTCCACGCCCTCCGGCCTGGACTGGTCCCTTTGGTTGTGGCTCCTGGAACCAGCTGTTTGACACCAAGTTTACACACTGACTTCTTTATCAAATGTTTGTAAGATATCTTGTTTGTTTTCATCTGAGCCTCTCGGGTAAACACACCTTTCAGGTAAATGGCGTAATAAAATGTATTCTTAAAGATCTTCCGGGATTAATGGAGTGGTACCCAGATGGCACCACCAGAGGTGCGAAAGGTAACTGTTGCCCTATCATATATGTATGTGCTCTTAATCTGAAAGGTATAAATACGGAAGTGTGTGAGGAAGGCGTGTGCCTCTGAAGTAAAACTCTAACAACGTGTATGTGGTTTATTCCTCCATGAGATGTGCGAGTTACCACGGTATTTCTGCCCTAGAGAATGGAACATCCAACAGTAACAATGTCTAGCAGGTGTCTTCTTACATGTGCTCCCTTCCATTTCCCTGAATGTGTTGGATTATGAAAGTAGTATTAAACGTACAGTACTTGAGTAAAAGTACTTGGTTCAAGTTTGTGTGCAGTCAGTTCAGGCAGCAGCTGCCGGTCAGGTGTCATTACATAACCTGTAAACCTGTCACAAGCGACCCACTGGACCGTTACCGCCCCACACGACCAGCCTGGACCTCCACGCATGATCCGTCCCGTTACAGCATCGGTTATCGATCAGGTTATCGGAGTCGGAGGCCCTGAGGAGGCTAATTAGCTAAATGACATGCTGCAGAACTCAAGGAGTCTCGTGCGGGAGACATGCGCAGACCTACCCCCTCCAGGACCGACACACGGCCGCCCTCACGTGGAGCATCTTCCCGCCACAGACCGCTGATTCACGCTGAAGGAAAAAGCCTATAGACCCGCTAGCAGAGCCGATCTGGCCGGAGAATGGATCAATAAACGATCGGAATCAACTTTCAGGTAACACCGACCCCCCCCTCGTCGACTACACACACATCCCAACTCACTGCGACCGGGAAGGGGACACTGGTTTACTTATATCGTTCAAGTGCTTCACGCTGTCGCTACGCATTGGTGACATAACTCTACTTTACTAACGTGTCACTATAAAACCACTCTTAATCTCTCAGATTGGACTAAAGAAGAGCAAATATGTTTACAAACCTTCAGGAATCATAGATCCCCCCTCCCCACTACCTACGATGGAACCTTCCACAGGCGAATCTGCCATTGGCTACTCAGTAACCAATAAAAACAGGGTTAGGGTTAGGGTTAAAACAGGTCAGCCAATCAGAGGCCATATTCCAGGGGTCGGAACGAGGCTCCATATTTAACAATGTTCTTGATCTTTCGGTCAAGTCTGCAGTGTCTCTCTGATAATTTATTTGATTGTATTTCATATTTAATATTTTTTTTATTTTATAGATACTTTTGCGCTTCATTATTAAAATTGAATTGTATAGTATTAACTTAAATTAAACAGAAATTGTATTTTTTTAAGTTAAGTATACAACTCAACATGTGTTCTGTATTTTAAATAAATCACATGCACATTAAAGTGGCCTCTTTCATGGCTGTCCTGTTCATATTTGTGTTGGGCTGGCTCCAGTCCTGAGGTTCACTGGACTTGTGAAACCAGGAGGGGCAGGTGGATTATCTTTCTGAGAAGAGCTGCTGAAAATAATCAGAATACTTTATTCTGATTCTGACTAAATGGTGGCCATGAACGATGGCTAAGTTATGAGAGCCAAAGATGAAGCACGTTGGCTCTCTGAAGTCATGCTGTCATTTACGTCATGAAAACGTTTATTTAATCCTGCTGTCATCTGCGTGAACTGCAGTCAGTAATGACACAGAAGGACCACAAGATGGAGACATAAACCTCTGACTGAACTCAAGACGAGACGAGATCTTTTATTATCCACAGGTTCTCAGGTGGAGTCTCTTGAAGTAAAGCCAGGTGTGCCCTCTGAACATTATTACTGCATATGCACAAAAACAATGCTTTGATTTGAAAGGTTCAGAGAGAGTTTAATGACTCCATCAGTTATAATTTCTGACCAGTTTAACCAACTAATGATTATTCTTATATTTTCATATTCATATCTTCCTAAATGTTCTTGTCTCACAGTTTTCAGCCTACCACAGAGTCACAGTATATTTTAACGTGTGTTTGATGCTGCATGTAAGACTGTTTTAAATTTATCTGTGAACTGCTGCTAGCATTTATATTTAAAGCTCATAATACATAATATTATATATGTAATAATATTTAAAAACGTTAATTTAACTTTTTAATTGTATTTGTATTTAATTGTGTTTTGATCAGCCATAAACTAACGACGACACACCTACACACACACACACACACACACACACACACATATTTCTGCCTTCGCGTTTTTTCGTCTTTGCCCTTCTTGTCCCAGTCTGCCCTCCGTACCGTGAGAGGCGTTAACAGCAGATAAGACTCCGGTGTTGTTGTGAAGATTAGGTTCTTATCGCCGATATCCAGCGGCTCAATTCACAACTATCAGCCGGACTACCAGAGCTAGCGGCGGCTACAGCGGAGCAGCGGCCCGTCCGAGCAGCCGGAGGCGGTGAGTGTCGCTGTCATTAGCCGCTAGCTGTTAGCCTGCTACCAGCTGTGTGACATGTAACTGCCTACAGCCGAGCGATGCTCGACTGATGTGTCCAGTGATTACCTCGACACTCAGCCCCCAAAGTCCCGCCGACAGGGTTATAACGGACCGGTCTGCCGAGCCTCAGTGCTCCGGTGAGCTAACGGGGGTCAGGGGGCATGCTAACAGCCGAGCTAGCTGTGCTTCATCATTGCTCAGGGCTACCCCGAGACTACACTTCATCATCAGCTGTATGTAGCAAGGTGATAAAAGTACATAATATTAGACCTAGGAGAGGGTAATCGCAGTGTATCAGTTACATACAGTTAAAGTAAATCCAGCATGATTAAATTCTTTAGGCAGTAAAAGTACACAGGTAGGATTGGGGCAAAGTAGTAAAAGTACACGGTAATGACTCAGAGAGGGCAGGAGATGTTTATGTCAGGTGCCAGGCGCTCTCCTGAACATGTGGCTGCTGTTTGTGACACAGCTGCCTTGCCCTGTGCTGTGATTGGACACGACGATGGTGGTGGTGTTTACAGGTGTGTCTCTGGCAGCAGTGTGTGGGTCAGGTGGCTCCAGTCAGACACCATGAGTTCTAAGGGAGGCGGCACCGCTCTGACCCGCCGTAACTACAGGCTGGCGTCAGACATGGACAAGCCGAGATCCACAGGTATGAATGCTCAGTCACTTCAGCACGTACCCACCACTCCTGCCCTCCGATTGGTCTGTCTGAGTCAGCTGTCCCTCTGCCAGGTATCGTGAACGAGAAGATGCTGAGCGACTACCTACACCATGTGTTTCCCTCCACCAAACAGGGACCCACACTGGCCTCGCTCAGGTAAGCTCATGCTGTGACACCCCCCCCCCCTCTGATGCACATCTCTGAGCAGGTAAGAGGCGAGACCACCATCAGGTTCAGTTTTTACAGCTCTAAACACAAACTGAACACAAACTGATTTTGTTTCTATTTTAAATGTGCGAGGCTGTAAAACTGAAACCAGACGCAGGAATGAGGCCGACGGTCACAGCTGCTGCTTACTCTGAGTGTGTGTGTGTGTGTGTGTGTGTGTGTGTGTGTGTGTGTGTGTGTGTGTGTGCACACGTGTGTGCACACGTGTGTGTGCACGTGTGTGTGTGTGTGCGTGCGTGCGCGTGTGTCCTGAGTTCCTGTTTAGTGACTCAGAGCCTCGTTATTTAAGCCGGCCAGGTTCATGTTACCTTCAGCAGCTTTAAAAACACACACACACACACACTCGGATACAATTCATGAAATCTAAAAACAAACATCAACGTTTTAATCATGTAAAACTTTTTTCATTTGTTTTTTAACTGTAAATTTTCATTTTGTTCATTTTTAACCTTATTTTTCTATATTTTTTTCCTGTTTAATAATCTGCAAAAATGAACTTTGGGTGTGTGTTTATAAATAGTCAGATTGTTTTTTTTTTAAACATATTTTTTATATAACACATTTTAAAATGTAACCAGTTTCTTTTTGGTGATTTCTTATTTCTGTGATTGTCTCTGGTGAAAAAATCAGATTTATTGTAGACGTAGTTTTGACTTTAAGTCCGATTCTTTTTCTATCTAACTTTTTGTTTTTATTCTGTTTTTGAATCTTGGTTCATGCTGTAGGAAGATTTTTTTTTATAGTCGTGGACTTCTTTGACTTTTATGTTTCAGGGTTTTTTTTTAGGATGTAGTTCTTTCTCTTGTCTTTTTTACAAACTGTTGTACTTCCCAAAATAGTTTTTTAATAATTGTTATTTTTCTTTTTTTTGATAAATATTTGTTGGGTTTGTTTCTAACTGAATGACTGTGCTGTGATTACCTGATGTGAGAGTCGTGTGCTGATGTTTTTCTGTGTAACGAGTCTGGTCTCTGTGTCAGTGAACGAAGTTTAAATGGAAAAATCAGACTGAGCTGAAAGGAGGAAACGATAATGAACAACTCTGAGAATAAAATCTTTTCTGTCCCTTTGTCGTCTTTTCCTGCCGCTCTGGGTTTCAGGAAGCCTCTGGGCTTCCAGGATCTACCTGCTCACCTGGAGAAGCTGCTGTCTGAGGACACGCCTACGGAGGACGGTAAGGCTGGAAGCGTCTGTCTGCCTTTAAAACCAAACCTTATGTTCTGTGACTCAGAACGAGCTCAAATGTCTGATAACACCGTCACCTGAACCTGTGCAGGTCAGGCTGTGGACGGTCGTCTGGGTCCTCAGCCCGTTGTCCTCGATCACACCAGCGGCTTTGAAGGACTCCTGTTTGTAGACGACGACCTGCTGGGGGTGAGACACGCCGGAGACCATAAACCAGTGAAACCAGTCAAAGTTTGGACACGTGGCTGATGTTTGTCCAGACTTTTGATTGGTACTGTAGAAAAACACTTCCTATGTGTGATAAGTGTGTAAGGGTGATGAATTTCTCTGCATTCAGGTCATCGGCCACAGCAACTTCAGCTCCATCCGAGCGACCACCTGTGTTTATAAAGGTACGTTGTCTCAGAAAAAGCTTTGACTTTTGGGTTTGTGCTGAACTGACTCAGTAAATATGACACACAACAAAAATGAGCCCTGAAACAAAAAACTGTCACAGGAAGTGTGACCTTCTCTGCAGATGGGCTTGCTTTTCACAATAAAAGTCCAGTTTAGAAAGGTCGCCTGATCTGGTTTTCCTGTATTATTGTCGACCTTCCAATATAAAGCACCCTGAGGCGACTGTTGTGATGTGGAGAATGATTTTGGGCTGTTTCTGTCTGCAGGGAAGTGGGCCTACGAGGTGCTGATCTCCTCTCAGGGTCTGATGCAGATAGGCTGGTGTACCCTTAGCTGTCGCTTCAATCAGGAGGTATACACACACCTTGATGATGAACCCTGTAAAGGCCTTGACACGGCGCATGTTGTGGGGGAAAACAAAACATGAAACTCGACTGGGAACTGGTCAGAGCTGTTATAAATAAATGCTGCAGGTTCATCCTGCAGAAGTACGCAGTGAGCGTCAATGGCTCCATTAAGACTGCAGACATGAACCCGGGGGCTCAATCGTGAGCCGCATGGAAAACTGGGACAGCTGTGAAGGACTGACTTTCTTCTTGTTTCTCAATATTGTTGTTATGAAGGAGGAAATGATCTATACACACCAAACAGTTTGTGTATCAGGATTTAAACCTTTTTATTTCCGCTGCAAAGTTTTAATGCGAGTCTGTGTGGACTCACTGCTGGAGCTTCTGCTGGACGTCAGAGGAGCTGCAGGATGTGGAGGTTGATGCTTGATTAAAGCACAAAGTTGACTGTTACGCTTACATTAATGTTGCGTGTCAAAAACGTTGGAATATTTGTTGGTAAATTTAAAAAAGAAGTAATTGAAGCTGGATATTTGCTTCAATCAAAGAGCTAAATCGAGTTTTCTGTGGCTGGTGTCTGAGGGCGTCCATTAAAAACTGTCTGTTTTTCACCTCTGCTGCATCCGTTCCCATGAAGGATGGCGGCACGGTGATGCTGAACAGTGTGTTCTTGTGCTCAGGAGGGTGTAGGTGACACGCCGGACTCGTACGCTTACGACGGAAACAGAGTGAGAAAGTGGAACGTGACGACGACAAACTACGGAAAGGTGAGCGTGAACACAGACGCTGGGATCTGCCCCTCTGTTTCATCATGTGACCATAACGGCGTGTTTTCTCTCCCCAGTCGTGGGCAGCAGGAGACATCGTGAGCTGTCTGATAGACCTGGATGAAGGAACCATCACGTTCTGCCTGTGAGTCCCTCTGTCCTTTCCTTCCCTCCTTTCCTCCGTTTGGTCGTCTTTTTACATCTTTGGTTCAAACCGAGAACTTCTGATCATCAACATATCAGGATGGCTTTCTGTCCTTCACTTATCCTAACGTCAGCCCGGAGTTTATCAGGCTAGCTGTCAGCATGAGCCCGTGACAGAGGCGGAGTTTGGAGCAAGTGACCAATCAGAAAAACAGACAGGTTTCTTGATAGCAGAGCAGCTGACTTTACAAAAAAAGATAAAACTGTAATTTTGAGAAAATGTGACGACAGAGTAGACTAGAAGCAACATCTGTGAAACATCTGTAGCGTATGTTAGGTATACAGAATGATTGTCACACTTAAATGTTTCAGAACATCAAACAAATGTAAATGTTAGACAAACTCGAGTAAACACAAAATGCAGTTTCTAAATGAAACTGTTTGTTATTAATAGAGATGGACCGATCCGATATTACGTATCGGTATCGGTCCGATACTGACCTAAATTACTGGATCGGATATCGGAGAAAAATAAAAAATGTAATCTGATCCATTAAATATCACGAAAGCACCTCACAAAACTTGCAACACGCCGTAACTCGCCTCAGAACGTCGGAGCAGTATGCATCACGTGATAGAGCGGCTGTGGCATGCGGGACCTGTCGGTGGTCTGGATAGCATTTGGAGCTTCGCTAGCAACCCGGCATTTCATCTCCGACAAAGTTATCCCCGAGAGAAGTAAAGCAAGTGTGTAAGTCCATCTCTGAATGTTTGTAAAGCATTCCTGCATTAAGCTTAACAAGCGACTGCCTCTCGCTCTCCGGCTGCTACTTCAATCGTGAAACTGCTAATGATCAGCTGATCGGCTTTTCTGTCGTGAGTCTCTCTTGTTTGTTTTTGGCCCACTTTGCACCAGAAAGAGGAAACCAGCGGCTGAACAACAGCAGCATGTTTAAGCTTGATCAGCTGTTGTTAGAATGTATTTAATATTACTTTCTACTCGAGGATCTTTTTCTACGTAGCTGACGCTGGTAACTGTGCAGGGGCGGATCTAGCAAAGTTTAGCCAGGGGGGCCGATAGGGCATTAACTGGGAAAAGGGGTCACAAAGACATACTTTTCTTTCTTATTCTCATTTAAAATGTCTAGCTTTTAATAAATAATTATCTGACACCCAAAGTTTTAATTTGATGTAAAATGAATAGAAGTCCATTACTGTATATAGTAACTATTAAGTCTAATATATATACCCTAGTAAGCTATAGTACTTTTTCCTTTGGGAAGGTACCATCTGTGCAGTCTGCAATTTTGTTGAAGAAAGATGTTGAATCTATTTAATATTTCTTGAAAAATAATTGATTTCTGTGCATTTTTTTTTCACACTGCATCAAATTAAGGTTGATTACGTCGATTAAGCATCATGAGGTGGAGCGTGAGGGGTGGTTCCCTATTTTTTATTTATTTATTTTTGTTGTTGCTGGGAGTTGGAACCCTATTAGTTAGGTTGCTTAATATTTACGCTAAGTACTCTTTAAAATACCAGAATAGGGAGGATGGTGTAGGTTTAAGTTTATTAGATTGATCAGTATTGCTGAACTATGAAATATTTTTTTTGTATACAGGTATAACAGAATAGCTTTAGTGTAGTTGTTGTTTTAAACTTGAGTATGAACTTATACAAAATGCAGCAAGATATTTAAAAAACACTATATCGGATTCATATCGGTATCGGCAGATATCCAAATTTATGATATCGGTATCGGACATAAAAAAGTGGTATCGTGCCATCTCTAGTTATTAAGGAGTAAAAAGGTGAAACCAAAGCTGACCAAAAACAACACAAAGTCTAGCCTCAAACATCTCGATGATCCCGAAGACTTCTGGGAAAATACTCTGGGCTGATGAGACAAAAGTTGAACTTTTTGGAAAGTTTGAGCCTCTGTGGCGTAAAAGTAGCAGCATCTCAGGAAAGGAACATGATACCAGCTGTAGGGTATGGTGGTGGTAGTGAGACGGTCTGGGGCTGTGTCGCTGCCTCAGGACCTGAAGACATCTACTAAAACCTCCTGAAGAAGAATGTCTGGACAAGTGTTCATGACTTGGCTTCTGCAGCAGGACAATGATCCAGAACACGGCAGCAAGTCCACCTCTGACTGGCTTTAGAAAAACTAAAGGTTTTGGGCTAGTGGAGTGGGCTAGTCGAAGTCATGACCTGAGTCAGACTGAGATGTTGTGGCATGACCCTAAAAAGGCAGTTCATGCTCAATCTAGGGGTGGGCAGTATAAACGGTATAAATTTGGCCAACGGTAGAGATTTTGACTATACCGCTATAGCGCATGTTGATGGTGTCATCAAGCTGCGCCTGTTTTGGTCGAAAGCATCACAGCGGCTGCAAACATCATCTGCAATGTTTATGCCGGGCGACAGTCATAGCAAAGAAACGAAGCACTTTTGGAAGATGGGGAAAGCCAAAACCTGCGCTTCCTCCACTTCTGTACCATTGATTCATTAATGTTGAATTCTCTCCAGCTGCTCTGTTCCCATGTTGTTGCAGTATATTAATGACTAACCTCGTATTGTGGATGGATTATCTCAGTTGTTCTCCTGACTGAAGTTTGGTCCGTTTACAGCATCCTGCCATGCGATTGCATTTGTCTCTAACCATCAGGAACCCTCATGTTAACTATTATCGAAAGTTAGCGTTCATCCTCCAGCTTCACTGTGTTTATGCTATGCTAACATAGCTGTGTCGCTAGCAATCACGTAGTACATCATTATATAGCAGCTAGCCAAACTTCAGTAACCCTACAAACATCACTGCTGTTTAGTTTTCTGTCTTCATTTATGTTGGAAGTGACAGCAGAGCTGTACGTTTGAATGCATGTAACAGGCATCTCCCAAAACGTGAGAGCACTTTTGCAAATATGTGATGTCTTGATGAACCGAGCAGATATTAGAAGTTTACACAGAAACATTCTCGCATGAAAATATCTTAAAAGTTTATTTTGTGACCCAGAAAGAGTAATATTTCAAACTCCGCCCCTCTGTGTTCCTCCGCCACTGCCTCGTTTGAGTTTTGGATGAAATGGATTCTGGGATATTGCATTTTGTCATTTCGAGCTGATTGGAGACCAGAACAGCCAATCAGATTTTTTTGCATCCAAGTCTGTGATTGGCTGGTTTTGTGGCACAAATATAACGGTGTAGAGAAAGAGTTGAGCGCGCGTGGGCAGAAATGTTGCGAGGAAGCGCAAATGCAAAAACTGAGCGAGAGGGGCTGCTGTGTGTGTGTGTGTGTGTGGATAATAGCAAACACTGAAATACAGTTTTTGCACGCAGGAATGAGTTTTGTTCACTCAAATTCAGCTTTTCTTTGCACCAAATAAATTTCTCGTCAAAATGCAACACTTGCACCTGTGTGCCTAATAGTGAGTAATATACGTTATACAGAAGAAAAGAATATATCGCGATATATATCGTTACTGTACATGCTTCAAATTATGCCGTGATATGGATTCTAGGCCATATCGCCCAGCCCTAGCTCAAACCCTCCAACAATTCTGACGGTTGGGCCAGAATCCCTCCACAGCTGGAAAAGACTCACTGACGGTTATCACAGATGCTTGAAGGCAGTTGTTGTTGCTAAGGCGCACCCAGCCAGTTATTAGGTTTAGGCACGTTTCCTTTGATAAACCTTTCAGGGAGTTTTTTGGGTAAATCATTCTGATTTCTGGCCGTCACAGATGAGACTGTACATGTTGGTCTGCAGACTGAATCAAAAGGTTTTAAGCTGTCAGTGACTCCGTTTGTGGTTGAAGTCTTCTCTGATGTGTCCTCATTGTTTAGTAAAGCACTGAGCGTGTCCTCTGTGTCCTCAGGAACGGCCAGTCTTTGGGGACGGCCTTCACCAACATTAAGATGGGTCCTGGCATCGCTTACTTTCCCGCCATCAGCCTCTCCTTTAAAGAGTCAGTGGCTTTCAACTTCGGCAGCAGGCCCCTCAGATATCCTTCACAACTAATCGCAAAGTGTCCAGAAGCCCTGCCGGCAGGTGTTAGCGCCACTCCCCTGGGAGCTATCAGGGCCGTACGTTTGCATGGTGGAGTCATGGACGGCACAGAGAAGCTTCTACAGGCGTAGGATTTCAAACTGAGCTCTTTTTAACTAAGCTGGTCCCATTGTATTTTTTCAGCATCCATCTGAAAAATGCTGTTTGGCTTTATGGGTTTGTACAACTCTTTTGCTGTGAAAGATTTCCCTGGAACATCTGTAAGTGGAGAGTCCTCTTCACACACTGAGGTTAATTATGGAGTTCCACAGGGTTCAGTGCTAGGACCAATTCTGTTTACATTATACATGCTTCCCTTAGGCAGCATCATTAGAAGACATAGCATACATTTTCACTGCTATGCAGATGACACCCAGCTCTCTGTCCATGAAGCCAGATAACACACACCAATGAGTTGAATTCGATTGGATAAATGCTGCTGTGGTGTTGTGAGTTTGTCTTTAACCCGACTGTGACCCACGTACCCCGTGGACGGCTACCTGCCCCTCCAGAACCCTCCAGCTGCAGACCTGATGAAGGCCCACAAACTGCTGGGCTACATCAAGAACGTCCTGTCCACCGCCATCGACGCTCAGGTAGGAACACGAGCAGGTGAAAATGGCATTGCCTGTCTTCAGCCTGGTGTTTGGTTGACGTGCAGGTAAAGTGAAAGGTGCGTCCTTTGTCTGTCCTTTACTGCTGCAGGAGGAGAGGCTGGTGGAGAAGGACTGCGCCGTGTGGAGGCTTCACGGAGAGCCGACCGTCCTCGTCACTCTGGCTCACATCTTTAACCCCTTTGCTCCACTCATGGTGAAATATGCTGTGTTTGTAGCTTTTTTCCTTTATTGCATGAAGCGTCAGGAAACTGAAAACCACCCAAAGATACCGATGTGAGGCTAACAGGGCGTGTTCAGAGATCGCTAAAACTGACCGCTGCTCTGTTATTAACTGAATAATCAAAGTGCTTAAACAGCGCTGTGGTTAAAACGAGGCTGCTCCTGTCGTCCGTGTTTCTGGATGAGGACTTTTCCACCAGAGTCTGTTTTTAGAGTTCGTTTTTATTATCAGACGTTGTCACTCGTATTTAAATACACGGAGAAGAGACGACAGGGAAAAGCATAAACTACGTCGGCTCGCTTCCTGTCGTGGTTCATACGAAGCATAAAGTTTCTAATAATGAGCTGAGTGTCACTCAGACTGTTTCTCATGATCCTGCTGTGAGGCTGAGACACAACAAACAGAAGCAGATTATTCAGCTGGATTTTATATCCAGCATCAGAGCTGTAACTGTAAAGTTTAAAAGAACAGACTGCATGCAGCCACATGAACTGAAGCAAACTGGAGATGGCCTTTGTTTTAGTTCCCAGACTTCTCGTGCACCGTGCTCTGCAGCTGATTAAATCCATCCACAGTGGAAACTAAATCCTCTGTTTGGGCCGCTGTTTGTGCAGGCGATGCGTTTGAATGGATGAAATCACCTCTGTCTGAAAATGTGATGTCATCAGGTCACGTGCACTGATGGTGGGGTTGTCTGGTTGCAGTGTAAGGTGTATCTGGTGGAGGACGTGCTGATGAACTTCCTGCTGGGGATTCTGGAGGGAGGAGGTTCGGTGGACGAACACCCGCTCATCCAGCAGCTGCTCGACCTCTTCTGGCTGCTGATGGAGGTAAATCTGCACGCTCGGCTCACTGCTCCAACCATGGCGCCCCACCAGCCACCGCAGGCCTAAACCCAAAAACTGGACTGTGCGTCCACAGGGTAACTGCAAACATGCACAGAAATACAAGACGTGTAAACAGAAGAAGCAGGACGCGCTCAGGTTCAGGGACGTCATTTAAAGTTGCTGCATTTATACCTGGCCTTGTGGACCGTCACCTTAACACCTGTTTACCTCATTGTTGCAGCTCCGCCTCGTGTCCGACTGTACAGGTGCGTTTTCATCATGACTTCCTGTTTCGAGCTAAAGTCACACAAAAACATGAAACGCAGGTTTTTACTGTGAAAATCACGAACGTAACAAATCATTTAAAAATGTTACATTTCCAGAACGGTCTGATCAGCTGGTTGCTGTTGATGATCTGTGGTAAAGCTCCACTTCGGTTATTAAAAGCACGCATCACGACCTTTAGAATACCTTTTGACGAGGGTCGGTGTACGCGCACACCTGTCCGTCCAGGTGTTTCTTTCCTGAGACAGTTTCATGTTTTCTTCAGTGCGAACTCCCCCGCCTTCCATTTTACTGTGTCCGTTCATCAAGCAGCTCTGATTGATGCGGCCGCACAAACACTCGATCAGCATCTTTTATTTATTCCTGTTGTGTCAGCCAATGAGGAGAAAGCTTCATCACCTGCAGGTTGGGCTGAAAGCTCCTCTTGGTTAGTGACCTCAAAAAGAGGGAGACGCATCCTGCTGTACACCATCTCCTCACAGGAGGCGGCCCTGGGTTTGCATCGCCCCGTCATGTGTCCAAAACTCAAGATGGTTTTTTCTTTTTTATGGTCCGTCGACCCACTTTCAGGCCTTTTTGCCTTTTTCACGAATAGTTCACAAACCTTTAAAGACAACAGGCTGAAATTTTCTTCATATCAAGATGAATCTGTAACTTGGGACAGATGCATAAAAACATCTTAGAGTGGATGCTCTCCTGCAGAGTTCCACATCTGAGGATACATGAATAAAAACTAATGACGGCATGGATGACGTGTGGTTGTTAAAAGGTTAATTCAACTTTCATGTTGCTCCACAGAAACAAAAACATCAGCACTTTGTTCAATAATAGCAAGTTAATAATAATACAATGTTCTGGAGTATTGCACAGTACTTTCACCTCCTGTAGGAAGCGTCGGAGCTGCCCAGGACACCACCTCCAGGAGGCCAGCGCCTCAGCTGCCTCCCTTCAATGTGGAGACATAGCTGCTCCACTCAGGGCGCCTCCTGAATGGCTGAGCTCCGCCCTGTCCCGCTAAGGGGAGCCCGGCTGTCAAACAAAGCTCATCTCCACTGTGAGCTTGAAGGGTTGCTCCATCTTGGGGTATTAAGGTTCAATTAAAATGTTAACGGCTGGGTTAAATGAGTAGTGACCATAGCAACGTCGACTGGTCACACACGTCCGTGTGGGTGTTTCTGCTCCAACCGCTGCCTCTGAGGCAGAAACCCTGTGAATGTTTCGAGCACGTGTAGTGCCGACAGTTCATGCTGAGCTCCTAAATAAAAGTGACAGCATGCTGAACATGTGTACAGATCTCCTAATAGCTGATGGTTGGTTTATTTACCGCCTCACGGTGGCACCCAGACTCCACAGAGGAGGACCCGGAGGTTCAAACAAGGAGGCGATGGTTAAAAGCACTCGTTTAAATTGGTGATATTTACTGTAGAGCGTCTGCATCAGGATGTTTTTCTGGAGTACCACAGCCTGAAACCTCTCTGTCCTCTCTGTCCTCTCTGTCCTCTCTGTCCTCTCTGTCCTCTCTGTCCTCTCTGTCCATCTGCTGTCCTCTGCGTCCATCTGCTGTCCTCTGCGTCCATCTGCTGTCCTCTGCATCCTCTCTGTCCTCTGCTGTCCTCTCTGTCCTCTGCGTCCTCTCTGTCCTCTGCTGTCCTCTCTGTCCTCTGCGTCCTCTCTGTCCTCTGCGTCCTCTCTGTCCTCTGCATCCTCTCTGTCCTCTGCTGTCCTCTCTGTCCTCTGTGTCCTCTCTGTTGTCCTCTGCGTTCATCTGCTGTCCTCTGCGTCCTCTCTGTCCTCTGCTGTCCTCTCTGTCCTCTGCGTCCTCTCTGTCCTCTGCGTCCTCTCTGTCCTCTGCTGTCCTCTCTGTCCTCTGCGTCCTCTCTGTTGTCCTCTGCGTTCATCTGCTGTCCTCTGCGTTCATCTGCTGTCCTCTCTGTCCTCTGCGTCCTCTTTGTCCTCTCTGTCCTCTTTGTCCTCTCTGTCCTCTGCGTCCTCTTTGTCCTCTCTGTCCTCTGCGTCCTCTTTGTCCTCTCTGTCCTCTGCGTCCTCTTTGTCCTCTCTGTCCTCTCTGTCCTCTGCGTCCTCTTTGTCCTCTCTGTCCTCTGCGTCCTCTTTGTCCTCTGCGTCCTCTGCGTCCTCTTTGTCCTCTTTGTCCTCTGCGTCCTCTTTGTCCTCTTTGTCCTCTCTGTCCTCTGCGTTCATCTGCTGTCCTCTGCGTTCATCTGCTGTCCTCTGCGTCCTCTGCGTCCTCTCTGTCCTCTGCGTCCTCTCTGTCCTCTTTGTCCTCTCTGTCCTCTGCGTCCTCTTTGTCCTCTCTGTCCTCTCTGTCCTCTGCGTCCTCTTTGTCCTCTCTGTCCTCTGCGTCCTCTTTGTCCTCTTTGTCCTCTGCGTCCTCTTTGTCCTCTTTGTCCTCTTTGTCCTCTGCGTTCATCTGCTGTCCTCTGCGTTCATCTGCTGTCCTCTGCGTCCTCTGTCCTCTGTTTGCAGGACCACGAGGTGAACGAGTGTCTGAAGCAACTCATGATGTCCTTACTCAGGGCCTACCGCTTCTCCCCCATCATCCCAGACTTGGGCTTCCAGGTAGGACAAACAAACAGAGCCCCACAGGTTATATAAGGTCAGGGGGCGGGGCCTGCAGAGCGACCTCACTGACACAGGAGGTTCATCTTCAGAGACCAAACTTTAAATGTTTGTGTGCAGGTGGCGACAAACTTCATCTAAAATCTTTTTTTTTTTCATGTCACGTGTTTCCAGATGTTCTCCAGCTGATGTGCTTGTGTTTCAGATCCACTACCTGCGGCTGACCACGGCCATCCTGCGCCACGAGAAATCCAGGAAGTACCTGCTCAGCAACGTCTTATATCCTTCAGCCGCCGAGCGAAAGCGCTCTGTGACATTTAAACCGCTGTCGCGGCATTCTCCTTAACCGAAGCTCACGTTCGACGTTCTGCGCTCGGTTGTGTTCTTTTACATCAAGACTCCTCTGAGGGTGAAGGAGGCGGGGCTAGAGGAGCTCATCCCAACCACCTGGTGGCCCACGCACTTCGACAAAGAGGTGAGAGAAACCGAGGCTCTGCCGTTTGCGTCTCCTCGCTCCTGACGAAATGTTATCGAGTGTGTCAAAGTCATTAAGCTGAAAGCAGCGAAGCTCAAACAGAGAGAGGCCGTTTACCTCTGTGACGTGCGCAACGACAAATCAGATGTGACGTAAGAACTGACCGTGACAGACGAACCGCAGGCTCCTCAGGGGAAGGCTGCAGCCATCAGGTGTTTACAGCAGCACAGGTGTGAGAGCTTTAAACAATGCTTCTTTATCAAACAGGGTAAAGACGAGCGCGAGCCCAAAGACGAGAGCGCCGACGAGCGTCTGAGGCGCCGAGCCTACGAGAGAGGCTGCCAGAGGCTGAAGAAGAGGATCGAAGGTCGGTCTCCGTCACTCGGCCGTGTTCTGTTTTAGTACTTTACTGTTTTATTTTGGTGTTTCACTGAGTTCCTGTCTTTGAGACCACCCACCTGTCTGCTTACCTGGACTGTCTGTGTGAGCTCCTCTGACCTCTGACCTCTGTTCTCCTGCAGTGGTGGAGGAGTTGCAGGTTCAGATCCTGAGGCTGCTGCTCAACAACAAGGACAAGAGCACGGTGGGTGCAGCGCCGTGATGTGTTGGTGATGGCGACCGCGGTCAGGACGCTGCTCTGATGTTTGCGGTGGCGAGACGTTTCAGCGTCGGTGTTTCTGTCGGGTGGAGGTTCAGGTGTTCGGCTCAGATCAGATACCTCAGCTGTGCCGGCTCTCCTGCAGCACCGTAGCACGTATCCAAGCAACTGCCAACGAATTCACGGAGCGAGCGCTCGAAGCGATAACGGCCCGGGCTCGGAGTCGCTTTGCTTTAAGCATTTATTTTAAACCAAATCACGTAACCGGGAGGAAACGGCACCTCGGCGTGAAGGCGACGACCAACCGTGCTATTCACCCCGCTGCTCTTTCGTTCCTGTAACTGTAAGATCATCAGGAAACACGTTGTATCATAGACCCATTTTTAGTTTTTTCTTGATGGTGATTTAAAGAAAGTCTTTTCAGTCACAGACACGAGAGCCTTTTTAGGTTTTAGCAGCGAACCCGTCAAACTCACTGATCCGCGGTTTCCCTCGGTGCGAGTTGGATCGCTGCACTTTGAAACCACGACTCTGACGCACTAAAGAACTTTAAGGTCTGTGTGTCTAACAGCAGCTTTTATTCCTATCCTGCTCAGAGACCAAACGGATGATTGTGCAGTATTCCCCGTTTATCCAAAAACAGATCCAGGGTCTGCCTGTTCTCAGTTTTTACTCTCCGTGTCGTCCTCGGATGCTTCGGCCTGACGTGAACGTTGGCGTCCTCCCCGAGTAACACTCGGTCTGATCAGACTGAGGGTTGGACTGCAGCAATCGCTTCTCCTGTTTCAAACTGCAGTGAAGAGAAAAACTGAGCTCTGCTCCTCTTTCAGGGAGAAGCATCGCGCTACATTTTCCTCAACAAGTTCAGGAAGTTCCTCCAGGAAAACGCCAGCAACAGAGGGGTAAGGAGCAGCGAGGAACGCCACCCTCTCAGGTCATGTCAGTGTTTCCACAGGTCAGTTTGTTCCTGTCTGTGAGCGACGCAGACAAACTGAAACCACAGGTTTGATTTCATGGAGACGTGTTTTTATCAGTGCGCTCTAATCACGGGTAAAGCCTCACGTGTGTGTTTGCACATGCGTGCACTCTGTGTGTTTGAGCAGCACCCCACGGCTCTGTGTCCGCCTGAGTACATGGTGTGTTTCCTGCACCGCCTCATCACAGCGGTCAGAGGCTGCTGGGACGAAGGACACCGCAAGAGTCCGAGCAGCGTGAGCAGCGACGGTACGACACACTGAGCCACACAGTGTGTGTGCGAGTGTGTGTGTGCGTGCGAGTGCGTGTGCGTGCGAGTGCGTGCGTGTGCGAGTGTGTGCGAGTGCGTGTGTGTGCGTGTGTGTGCGCGTGCGAGTGTGTGCGCGTGCGAGTGTGTGCGCGCGCGAGTGTGTGTGCCCGTGTGAGACCTGCAGTGGAGCAGAAGCTTCCATTGCAGGTCTCACTCATGAGTCTTGAAATTACCTGTATGCATATTCCACCAACGGCAAGGTAATTTCAAGACTCATGAGTGAGACCTGCAATGGAAGCTTCTGCTCCACTGCAGGTCTCGCACGGGCACACACACACGCACACGCACACACGCGCGTGTGCATGTGTGTGTGTGCGCCCGCCCGTGCGTGTGTGCGTCTTCCCTCAGTGATGTGCTTCTGTACCCCTCACAGAGGCCTACGTCCCTCCTCAGTTGTTCTATAACGGGAAGGTGGACTACTTCGACCTGCAGAGGCTGGGCGGGCTGCTGTCCCACCTGAAGAAAACCCTGAAAGGTAAGGTGTGCTCCTGGTGGGCGTGGCCCTGGGAGGCGTGCTCGTGGGGGGCGTGGCCCTGTCCAGCATGCTCCTGTGTCTGTTGTCAGTTTAGGTGTTTGGTAATGACTCTGAGCCCAGAGCGCTGGGACATGCAGGAGTCACTTCACACCGACCCCCTCAGTGTCTGATCAGCTGATTGGCGGCTGGGAGAGTCAGAAGTGCCCCAGGACAACGTGATTGGACGAGCTGTCGCTGCTTTGGTGACGTGTGCGAGCGTGAATCTTTTCTCAAGATCTCCTTCATTGATTTCCTGTCACGTCTGTCTAATGACGAGCTGTGCCTGCGTAGGAATCTTGAACTCAGTTTGTGAGGAGCAGCCAATCAGGAGCAAAGGTGCTCAGAGGGGGAGGAGCTAAAGCAGGGTGCACAGAGGTGTCACATAAACGGGGATTATTGTTAACTCATCCAAGATGAAGGACAGGGAGCTGGAAGCAGGCAAGCGCGCCCGCGTTAATAACTGGATCAAATCTGAAGTTGGTCATCACAGCTGTCTCCACCAGAGGGAGCAAGTGCTCCATGTTGGATAGAAACCTCTAACGTAACCAGTTTGACCAGTTTGCCCCCCATCAGGTTGAAAGCCGCTGGGGGGCGGGGTTGGCGTGAGGAGGTAAATACACCAACCATCACCCAAAAGAACCGTTTGAGATCCTGTCAGGTGTGTTTGATGTCTGTACCCCCCGTACACTGACTGACGATGGCGAGGCCTCAGACTCACAGATATGAAATACAAGAGGCGTGACGGGGTTAGCGGTGAGCGCCGATGGTCCTGAGCCAGCGGGCTTCGCCTCAGTATCAAGAGCAAGCGTCTGAATGATGTTTCCGTGGGGAGAAATGAGGCCGCCATCAGCAGGTGTGTAATGTGGATTGATTCACTCCGTTGTGCTGACTGGCAGCGCTGCACAACTGCCATCAGTTATCCGCTCCGGCGGCCCGCTCGCTTCCATTTCCTCTCAAAGGCGGGCACGCTGCTTCTTCCTACAGTCGCTCGTGATGAAGAGGAGCCCGAACAACTTACAGCCATTTGTATTTTGGACGTTTGACTTTGAGTCTCGGTAAAGATGAGACTTCAGCCCCGAGCGTGTGTTCCTGAAGGTTTAGTCGAGGAAGTCCTCTGCAGATTGGTCGGGAACTTCCTGCACGGGCCAACCAGTCAGCTCAGACTTTTAACACCCGCCCTCCTTCACTCTCAGTACCAGTGACAGTTTCTTCGTTACTGCCAGCTTCCTGTCAGGCTGATGCTCATTGGCTAACGCTCACACGCTGGTCTCCGATCAGTCTGAGGCCGTCTCCTCCTGACGCGCCCGGCACGGCTCGACGGTTTGACCTCGTCAGCGGTCAGAACGTTCGTAGAAAGCCGGTGCGAGCTGGCCTGGACGGCTAAGCTCAGTTTTAATGTAGGGTTGCAGTTTGTTTTTAAACGTATTTCTGTGGTTTTGAACTTTTCTGATGGTGTTTTGGGGTCTGAGTGAATATAAAATGCCGCTGTGAGAGCTGTGCTCGTCTGATGTTGGCGTTTTTCTGCAGACAGCTTGATGAAACTCAGCTGATGGGTTTGTTTTCATGAGTGAAGAACTACAACATGACAAATGTGCCTGTTTTCTCTTTTTCAGACGATTTGGCGAGTAAAGCAAACATCATCATCGACCCCGCGGAGATCCAGGCCACATCCATGGACGACCTGGACGAGGACGACGAGAGCGGAGCTGCTCAGGTGATGTGGTGATGTCATTTGTTTGTGTGTCACCGAGTAAACAGTATGTGTAAAAGTACACATGAGTACTTCCAGATATTGAAATAAAACGATGGAACATGTAAACGTTATGAAGAGCGAGTGCACGGCGATGGATTCAACACGTTCTGCCGCCATTAAAAACCATGAAACATTTTTATGGCGTGCACGCTCTGAGTTGGAGAGCCGATCTAACGGCGCCGGTGACGGCACGCCCGCTTTGTCTAAGCCTGCGCCCGCACCTGTTTCTGTGGGCTGAGCCGCTCTGAAGACGACATGCTGCAAAATGTTGGCGTGGCGAGACCAGAACCAGCTGACGGGTGGCTCTGCAGGGCGTGCAGAGGCGTGGCAGCTGCAGATGTGAAGCACAGCTGGCTGCGTCTGACGGAGAGCCTCGTCCATGTTTCTCTCAGGCTGCTTCCATTTGTCTTCATTGTTCCCGTTCACTGATCGTGGTTTTAATCCGTACTGCTTTAAGCCCCTCCCCCGATTGGCTGCCCTAGCTGAAACTGTGGGTTAGACAGGAAGTGAGGTAAAACGTATCCACTCGTTTTTTAAAGAACAAGCTTTAAAAAAATTATCCTCACTGATGTTTAATATCCATAGTTTCTAAATGTGTGACCAAACATCTGTGCAGACAGCTGTGACCTCTGACCTCCTGATCCTCTGACATCACTTTTTTTTTTTCCGTCTGACCACAGAGGCTGCCCGGGGCCGTGGCGATGGGCGGAGCTCTGGCGAGGCCCAGCTGGTTGAGTTCTCCCACTTTGGGTCGGGCCAACCGCTTCTTGAGCACGGCCGCCGTCAGCCTGATGACCCCCAGGCGACCCCTGAGTCAGCCGGAGAAGGTGAAGGTCCGAACGCTCGCCGTGGAGCAGCGCACCGAGGAGGACAGTGAGTACAACTCGCTCCTGCTACGGAACTCACGGGCATCAGCCCCGTTTGCTCAGAGCTTCTCCTGCGTTTGAAAATACGAAGCAGGTCTATGTGGCAGTGCGTGGCGCCCCCTGCTGGCAGCAGGAGGTCAGTGATTTGTCAGGAAGTTTGCTTTTACAGGCGTGATGAACAGCCACACAGGGGATCACTTCCGCATTTGCTCGCTTTGCGTGGAGCTTTTAGGAAGTGAGAATCAGAATTTAATTGTGTGAGGTTCACCTAGGCGTCAACGTGACGAGCGAGTCACTTCCTCTGTGGATGTATGGCGTCATTTTTGTGCCACTATTCTGAGCGCACGTAAAAAGGTTTGCAGGTGCAAGTGTTGCATTTTGAGGAGAAATTTCTTTTGAGCGAAGAAAATTCATTCCTGCGTGCAAAGAAATAATTTCAGTGTTTGCTATCACACACACACACACACACACACACACACACACACACACACACACACACCAGCAGCCCCTCTCGCTCAGATTTTGCATTTGTGGTGCAATGACACCAGCGTGCAGGAGACGAGCAAAGTGAGAGAAGGGCCCGAGCCGTGATCGCTGCAGGAAAACGTCTGCGCTTCCATCTTTCAGTTGGAGTCTGCGTGTTGTTCCACTTCATCCTCCAATCGAAGGTAGTGATAAATGTTCAGCCACGCTCTCCTTTCTGCACCCAGCACAGTAATCAGAGTAATCAGAGTAAGCATGGTGATGGCAGGAAACAAAGCAGCAGAGGAATCTGCCAGGTAAAATATCAGGAAGTACTTTGTCAGTGACAGTGTTGGAGACGTTTGAGAAGAAGTGATTGGTTCCTGCGTTCTGGTTCTGGATGGTGGGACAGAGCGTGGATGGAGGTGGATCGATCCCTCGCGATGTCCACCAGTGTGTTTCATACCACGTGCTTTCAGCCCGGCGTGTTCAGCTTTACGAGGTATTCGTGTGCTGGGAGCTTTAATTGGGTCACTTCCTGTTGGGGTGTGTCAGGTGTCCTGTTGATTTCACATCATTATTTTTCACTGTTGGCCCAGACTAAGTTGGTCTCTGGTTGTTTCCTTCATTAGTCAAATGAGGCGCTCGTGCCTGATTGGCCGGTTAGACACAGCGTGAAGTTGGCGTGGAGCCAGTTATCATCGCCTGAGTCTTTGGGTGGAAGTGCCACAGCTGTAAAAATCTCTTGCCTTTTTTAACCATTTCCTGTTTCTCTGCAACCTGAAGTCGAGGGAAGTCATGGCAACGACGGCCTGTTGCTGGGGCGACCGCTCGAGGAGCCCGATCAACAAATTGCAGACAAGTCGCTGCTGGAGATCGTGGATGGGATCGTGATGATGTACAACCTGAGTGTCCATCAGCAGCTGGGGAAGGTGAGTGTGTGTGTGTGTGCGTGTGTGTGTGTGTGTGTGCGTGTGTGTGTGCGCACGTCTGTGGTGTCTGCGATGAAGACCAGCGAGCACGTCATGGCCGTGCCTTAAACGAAGTGCTGAAGCAAAGAATGTGTCTAGAATTTTTTCTAATCGAATTATTTGAAACACACGATGAACCGTTGCAGCCCTAACTATATGCTTTAAAGGAAAGTTTGAAGCCTAATCTTAAAAGTAGAGATAGTGTCTGTCTCCTGAATCCAAACTGGAAGCTGGTTCCACAGAAGAGGGGCCTGAAAACTGAAGGCTCTGCCTCCCATTCTACTTTTAAATACTCTAGGAACAACAAGTAGGCCTGCAGAGCGAGAGCGAAGTGCTCTAATAGGGTGATATGGTACTACAAGGTCATTAAGATAAGATGGGGCCTGATTATTTAAGACCTTGTATGTGAGGAGCAGGATTTTGAATTCTGGATTTAACAGGAAGCCAAAACAGGAGAAATCTGCTCTCTCTTTCTAGTCCCTGTCAGGACTCTTGCTGCAGCATTTTGGATTAGCTGAAGGCTTTTCAGTGAGTTTTTAGGACTTCCTGATAATAATGAATTACAGTCGTCCAGCCTGGAAGTAATAAATGCATGAACTAGTTTTTCAGCGTCACTCTGAGACAGGATATTTCTAACTTTAGAGATGTTGCGCAAATGGAAGAACGCAGTCTTACATATTTGTTTAATATGTGCATTGAAGGACATGTCCTGGTCAAAAATGACTCCAAGGTTCCTCACAGCGTTACTGGAGGCCAAGGTAATGCCATCCAGAGTAAGAATCTGGTTAGATACCATATTTCTAAGATTTTCAGGGCCGAGTACAATAACCTCAGTTTGATCTGGATTAAGAAGCAGAAAGTTAGCGGCCATCCAGGTCTTTATGTCTTTAAGACATTCCTGCAGTTTAACTCATTGGTGTGTGTTATCTGGCTTCATGGACAGATAGAGCTGGGTGTCATCAGCATAGCAGTGTAAATGTATGCTATGTCTTCTAATGATGCTGCCTAAGGGAAGCATGTATAATGTAAACAGAACTGGTCCTAGCACTGAACCCTGTGGAACTCTGCTGTAAAGGTTAATGCTGCATATTTTATTCCTGTGACTTTCTCTGCAGCTGGTTTTGTCTGCAGGTGGAAAAACTCCCACAGTGAGTTCATCCTTTGGTTTGGTGCTCATCACGCTCCAGTTGGTCACATCACTGTTAACAATCCCTTCTTGTTTTAAACTTCTATATTTAAAACTTGCTGAAGTATCTGTGGGCGGTCCTGACCTTTAGCTGCATCCACCTTTCTCTCGGGTGGGTTGACCCGAAGCAGCTGTGCTCAGAGCGCTGTGATTTGTGTGTCTGGTTTTATTTTTACGTTTTTATTCGAGGTGTCTGAATAACGTGTCTGTGCGCATTAAAGCGAAGCACTCCGAGTCCTCTGGTCAAACACGGGCGCCTCGCTGAGCCTGAAGGTTTTTTCTACTCTGCGATTGGCTCATCCTCCCCACACTAACGCTGTGCGACCTCTGACCCCTGTCTCATTTAAAAGCGCCTCTGAGTCTGTAACGTGTGCGTTTCCATCACGTAGCTGCTGCGTGGTCAGACTCTAATGACGAGTTTTCATGGTCGCTGTGACAATCAGCCAATTAGATCGCTCGTGCCTCCAGTGTTTTTCTCAGCAGCGTGCTAACATGTGTCTCTCCTCTCAGATGGTGGTGGTGTCGGACGACGTCCATGAGTACGCCGTGGCGCTGAAGGATACGGAGGAGAAGATCGCCCGCTGCCCCGCCAGAGTGAGTGCCACCGCCGCCTCAGCTGGACATCAGGGCGAGTTTTAGAAGCAGTGCTTGGTCTGAGTGACCCTCATCACTCAGGTCACTCAGACCAAGGCTCAGATTGGTGAGGTGGGTGGGGTCAGCAGTGGGACCTGATTGGCTGATTGACCGAGTCAGACAGCTTTAGACAGATTATCACTGCAGTGGGAGAGAGGAGCTCAGGAGGTTCATGGATGCTGGGAGACGGAGGCAGATGATTGGCTGTGGCGCCCCCTGTGGGAGAAAGACCTTTGTTGCAGGCTAACAAAAACGACTGCTTAGCTTTGGATTCATGGTTTACAGAGCCTCTGATTTTCCTCGACAGCAGGTGTCCGTGTGTCTGCTCTCTGTCTGACATGAGATCACTTCTGATTGGATCACGTCCAACGACACGAACGATAGAACAAAAGAGCATCTCTCAGTGAAAGGGGGGATGGCTCGGTTAACGCACCCCTCCACCCCTCACTGGGGCGACGCATTCCCACCAACAGGCCCTCATTTTCTGCCACGCTTCGTGTTTTCATGTCGTTCTCTCTGCAGGATTTCTTTATTGATGTTCGCTGTAGTTATTAAACTCAAATGTGTTGAAGTGAGACTCATGCTCAGGCTTTATTCAGGTCACAGGCCTCCTCTGGTTTCCCACTGAATCTAGAAACCCTCGTTTAAACGCCGCTGTTGGTCCGTCCTCATTAATAAATCTGACGCACTGCTCTTTGTTTGTCGGAGCTCTTCTCGAGGTAATTGGCCGCGCTGCTGTCAGCCCGTCGTGATGCAGAAGCTCCTCTCATTAGTGCCGCGGAGTAAACTCGCTCTCTGAAGGCAGACGGGAAGAGTCGGAGGAGCGCCCCCATCAGGAGCGATGCATCCTGCGATCGGCGAGGGCCTCAGTCAGGCCGTGTATGTCCTCGTTAACTGCAGGGAACCAGAAACCTGCAGCGTGCACATCATGTCAGATCAGAGGCACACGTACCTGCTCACATCACCTGGGAGCGTCTCCGCTCCTGCGGTCCAGGGAATAACGGAGTAACCGAACGCGGCACGGACGCTCGGCTGCTTAATGATCGCGTGTCTGTTTCAGAGGGCCGACATCCTGGAGGAGCTCCAGAAGAGCCAGAAGGTTTTTGCGGAGAAGCTGAACCACCTGAGCAGGAGGCTGGCCTGGATCAACGCCACCATCTACTCCAAGGTGAGCAGGCCGCTCCGCCCGCTGTGCATCCGCATTAAATGGTGGATTTTGTGTTGTTTCTGAGCTGTGTGCTGCTGCTGTCTCCAGGAGAAGATGTTGGACATCTACTGGCTGCTGTGTGTCTGCATCCGCACCATCGAGCACGCCGACAACACCGGCTCTCTGTTCGCCTTCACATCAGAGTTCTACCTCAACGTCGCCATGAACGCATACAGCGCCCTGAAGAACTACTTCAGCCCGGCTAACGGCATGGACGAGCTGCCCGGTAAGCACCGCGAACCATCAGCCCACCCAGCCTGCAGGTGATGTTTGACCTGAGGCAGGTCGTTGAACGGGCGGGGCGCGCTTCATCAGGGTTGTTATGGAAGACAGTTGGAAGATTTATTTTTTTGTATTAGTCTTTGCTGTGAAGCCAAGCGAGCGTTCCCTTTTCCACCTCACCTGTCGAAGGTGTCTGCAGGTGCACCTGCGCGAGTCGTGGTCCAGCTGTGCTTCAGTGTTTGATCCTGTTTTAGGTTAACGCCGTTTCTGTGACGTCGGGTTTTTGTTTCCCGTCTCGTGTTTGTGTGTTTAAACGATGCTTGCGCTGAAAGTCTCCCCACAGCATCGCACCTCCACAGCCTGCACCGCTCACACAGGCGGGCTGGTTGTGTTCTCCCCACCTCTGAGCCGACCACGTCGCAGCAGACGTAAGGAGACGTCCAGATTGGTCGGTTTGTTTTTTCTGTTCTTAGCTTCAGGAGTGAGACGGCGTGATCTGCTGCTGTTCTTCTGCGCACCTTGGTTATAACGAGTTGTTATTTTATTGGTTATCGATTAGCTGTTATTTCTTTTGACTTCCTGTCAGCTCGAAGCAGTCTGCCCTTCTCCTCTGACCTCAGCAGGGCGTTTCCTGAACTCTAGAGCAGGCGTGTCAACCGTACGAGATGATTTCATCTGTCAGTCGTTAATGGGCCGCCGGTATGTGGGAGCCGGACCTTCAGCCCTACTGGGAACCCATGCAGACAGGGCGGCGCAGTATTTTGATTTTGATGGGCACACCATGTGGCCATTCACGCGCAATGACACCATCATCTGTGAAAGAAGAGGGCAAAGCTTCTTTAGCAGCAGTAGTAGCAGATGAAATGGGCTTTGTGATGAGATGCTTCATCGATTCATTTGTTAGTACTTGAAGACACTTCCATCCTCGATAAAGCCGACTCGAGGTCACTGAGGTCATACGGTCTCATTTTAGCTGGTTTGACGTTTGCGTTACTTGATGAAGTGGACGGACTTTTACTATTATTTTATTAATATTTGTAGTAATTAGCTCGACCCCGGATGATGCACGTGTATTTACGAGCCACTACGAGTTTTCGTGGACCTCCAATCTGTGGCTTGCAGACCCCTGGGGGTCCGTGAACCCCAGTTTGAGAGCCAATGGTCTAAATGAGCCTCACAGGCCTGAATGTGTGTTTGACGCCGTTTATAATCATTATAACTACAGACTCTGCTGCTCATCACAAACAAGCACAAGCAGACTTTTTACACACACACACACACACACACACTGACACACACACACACACACTGACACACACAGACACACGCACACACACACACTGACACACGCACAGACACACGCACACCCACAGACACACGCACACACACAGACACACACACTTTATTTTATCTTTCTCCCTCAGGCTACGAGGAAACTCTGACTCAGCTCGCTGCCATCCTCGCGAAGCACTTTGCAGATCCACGCATCGTTGGGACAGGTAACACACACACACACACACACACACACACACCATTTTTCTGTCTCGGGGAGATTTTCAATAAAGATGTGACAGATTAAAGGAAAACCCTGACCTTGGCACCACTTCATAAAAATGGGTCACGCCTCACAGTTTTCATCCAATCATAGCGAGCCAGAACAGGTCCACCTTTGATTCTAGTTGAGTAAAGAGCAGCTGGAATCGGCAGTCTCCTCTTCTGAGATCACTTTTATTCATGTGTCCGACTCTCTGCGGTCCTGCTGCCCTCGCAGTGCAGAGCGGGACACTAAGCTTCATTTCTAATTAAAGACACGCCTCCACTGGCCTGGAGGGCGCTCTCCTTCTTGACCTCTTCAGTTCTTACTAAGACTGTTTAGAATAAAACCTTATTTCTATAAAGTGAGGCCAGTTGTAACAAGCTTAGCTTCACTGCATGTTGCTGGTGTCTCCACCCACAGGGTGGTGTGGGTCTGTGCAGCACTCTCAGGTGGAGCACACACCTGACCCTTTAGGACGGCTTTTCCTTTAATCTGTCCCCGGTCTGCGTGTCCTTCTCTGTACTCGTGTTTAGGGCTGGGCCATATTATACCGTTCACGGTAATACCGGTATAATGTTAGGCAACGATAGGAAAATGAAATATCGCGATAGAATATGAGTAAAACGCGCATGCGCAGTGCCTTTGTTTTCATACGCACATGGCCGATTGTTGAGTGAAACAGATGAACCAGAACTGGTTTGTAAAAATGGTGCAACTTCAGTGATGTGGAACTGGTTTGGTGTTTGTCCGTCAGATACACAACAAAGCACATTTGTTTGCAGAACATGCAAGCGGCCGTTGTTATTGTCGGACTAAGATGCTCTTAAATCTGGGAGTAATCTGGGTCCTAAACCCCCCTCTTCAGGTCAAACAACACTGCAGCATCACTGAGAGTTAAAAACTGTCTAAATTCTTTCATCTTTAATAAAACGATCAGCATTGCTGCTTTACCAGGTGTAACTATAAAGTTTAACTTCCAGGCATCCATGAAAACAAAAGTTATTACATTTAACGGAGTTAGAAGTTAGCAGGAAGCTAGCGGAAGTTAGCTCGCTAGTTTCGCTAGTTACCTAAACATGATATAGCATGTTCTGACTGAGAGATTTCTGAAAAAAATCAAATGTACAGCTCTGTTATCACTTCCAACATAAATGAAGACAGGAAACTAAACAGCAGTGACGTTTGTAGGGTTACTGAAGTTGGGCTAGCTGCTATATAATGATGTGCTACGTGATCGCTAGCGACACAGCTATGTTAGCATAACATAAACAGTGAAGCTGGAGGACGAACACTAACACTTTTCCACTTATAAAAGTTAACGTGAAGGTTCCTCATGGTTAGAGACAAATGCAATCGCATGGCAGGATGCTGTAAACGGACCAAACTTCAGTCAGGAGAACAACTGAGATAATCCATCCACTATACGAGGTTAGTCATTAATATACTGCAACAACATGGGAATAGAGCAGCTGCCAGAGAATTCAACATTAATGAATCAATGTTACAGAAGTGGAGGAAGCAAGAAGAATGAGTTTAATAAAGTTTGATTTATCTGACTGCTTTGTTTCGCTTAATGTGCCTTATAATCCCGTGCACCTTATGGTCCGAAAAATGCGTACTGCACACTGCAGTTTAATGTTGCAAAGCACCTCTTTTTAACTTCAGTGGATATTATACATGGTTATGCTCAGGATATGTCAGCCCATTTCTACTGGAAATGCCTTTTGGTTAAACTTTCAGCAAGGAATTTGCATTTGCACTGTTACATTTTTATAAAGCTTTAATGTACATAAAAACCAGCTTCTTGTTTAAGTGAAAATAAATGGAAGGTTGTCTTTTTGCGCGAGTAATGTTGTGGAGTTGTATTTTGTCTCGCATCAATTATATCGTCAGTTATATCGTTATCGCAAATTTTCAAATATATATCGTGATAAATATTTTTGGCCATATCGCCCTGCTCTACCCGTGTTTGTCTTTTAGTGCAGATCAGCTCCAGTCAGAGGAAGCTAGCCCCTCTGTGCAGCAGCGCCCCCTGCTGGGTGGTCAACACTTACTCCACCCACCCACTCCTGGACCTCCCCCTCCTCCAGCTGTTCTGTGGGTTCTGTAATCTCCAGCTGTGTGTGCTGGGCCTCCTGGTCAGATGCTGAACCTCCTCCACTGCCTCCCTTCCATATAGAGGAGCAGCGGCTCTCCTCTGAGCCCCTCACTATCTCTTGTCTATGAATGACCACCTTACAGGGGTGGAGATGTTTGCATGTTGGCCAGAACTGTAGGAGGGTGTCGTGTGAGCAGGTCACATGGGTCCCACCCACAGTCAAAGGTTCCTGATCCTCTTGGTGTAATCCAGAGAGCTGATCTGGATCCAGGCTGAGGACGGAACATTTAGCCTCGGTTTGTGACCCGTCGCCTGGAAACGGCTGATGGATGGCGTCGACACCGCCCGCCCGGGGATGTGTGAATGTGATAACTTGAACGAGGTGACGTAGCAGCTTCACATTCATACCGAACGTGCATCTACGAGGAGACGGAGGGCGAGCACTGGAGCCCACCATAACTAATGAACCGAATCCCCCGAGGACCGCGGGACGCCTCGCAGCAGAAATGATGAGCTCAGCAGTTCCATCCATCATCTGAGATAAAACGCCGTGCGGGGAAATCCGGCCTCGAGCGGTCTGGTCCAAACGGCGAGGCGGGACCTGTTAATTATGAAGTCCTGCTGGAGGACAGCGGAGGAGACTGAGTGGATGTAATGGCTTAGACGCGCCTCACTGCCATTTTTAATGAGGAGACTGAAGATGAGGAGGAGGAAGGGTAGAGGATGGGAAAGTGAGAGCCTGCTGATAACAGTGTGTCATTAGAAAGGTGTAACTGATTGTGTGTGTGAGACCGACCTGGAAGCAAACAGCAGGGGGCGCTGCTGCACACGTGCAGTAAAGCTGTTTTCCTGCTGCAATGTTTATTTTTCCAGCTGTCTTTGAATCTCTGATCTGCTCTCTCTCCACAGATATCAAAGACTCTCTGATGCAGGCGCTGGCCAGCTACGTCTGTTACCCACAATCCCTCAGGGCTGTGGAGAGGATCCCGGAGGAGCAGTGAGTCTGGTTTGATTGTTTTCCAGAAAAACCTTCAGGGTGACTGAGCTGCTGCTCTTCAGTGATCAGTAAACACTTACTCGCCCATCCCACCTGGACAGGTGGCCAGTCCATCGCGGGTGACGCACACTCGCCACTCACTCTCTCACCTGCAGTCAGTTAAGCTAACGAGCGCGTGCTTGGCGTGTGGGAGGAAACCTGCGACCTTGGGGAGACGCTTCCTGCTGTGAGCCGATGGCGCTAACCGCTGCTCCACCGAGAGGGGCGGCCGTGAGCTCATGTCCTGCAGCGGTCCAATCCCGTGGCTCCAGTTGTCTTTGAACCGACCAATCAGCATGCCACATTAAATACCAGCGGCTCCCCTCCTGTGTGAATTCGGACGCAGCGCTCGAGTCTTTGCGATGAGACGCATTTAAAATAGAAAGTCTAAATCTGCTAATGGTGGATTCTTATTGGCTGGCAGCATTTAAGGCTGTTAGAGGGTTTAATAAAGCCACGCTGTGCCCTCTGTAACATGCTGGAGTTTGTGGGGTGGTGTAGTTGGATCCATGCACTACACCCACTCTGAGAGCTGTTTTCATCTGACCTCTGACCCTGAAACCTGCCGGCAGGGTTCAAACATCAGGGCGGGACCAGCAGCGGGGCGTCGGCAGAGACGGCGGGCAGTCTGATGTGAATAACAGCTGCGCTCACAAACGGAGCTCCTGAAGGGATTGATGTCATGTGGTGTCAGCTCGCCACAGCTGATGGATCAACGTGTGTCCGGCGTGCAGCTCGTGATGAGCGGCCTAGTTTGTCTCCTTACACTAAACGACACACGGCATCGTTTCTGAGCATCAGTCAGGATTAAACGTCCCTCAGCTCTGTCTGCTCACAGGGAAGTTGCACGATGCGTGCCGCCGCTTCCTCCCTCGGTCCACGCCCTCGGGCTGTGTGTTAGTCCTCTCCACGTGTAGCACGCTCGCACTCTGACAGCTGGGTGAGAAGTGGGTGCATTGTTTTTATTGTTTGTGCCTTTTTAGCTGCTGTAATCGAGCCTGATGTGCGAGCCGAGCCAGAGCTCTGCTCACTCAACGTCTGCGGTGACGTTAGCAGCATCAGAGCAGCTGTTCAGCTGTCATGGAAACAGCTGCTCCCACTGAAATGATGTTTATGTGTCGGAGCTGACAGGAAGTGACGTGTTGATGCTCACCTGTCTGATTCCAGGCGAGTGGCCATGATGAAGAACCTGCTGGCTCCGTACGAGCAGAGACCCTGGGCCCAGACCAACTGGATCCTGGTCAGACTGTGGAGGGTGAGACACACACACACACACACACACACACACACACACTCCTAACAGGCCAATATCCAAACTGCCTTTTATATAGAAGGTTTTAGAAAACGTAGTAGTAGAACAACTTAACTGCATTTTTATCCAGGAAACAGTTATGGACACTTTCCAGTCTGGTTTTTGTAAATTGCATCCCACTGAAACGGCCTCCCTTACAGTATACACTGATGTCTTGATGGCAGCAGACTCTGGAGAGGACGCAGTGCTGGTCCTGCTGGATCTCGGCTCTGCTTTTGATGCTGTAGATCACAGCATCCTGATAAACAGACTCGAGAACTTGTTTGGGATTACTGCTGTTGTTTTAAAATGTCATATTTGTGTGAGAGATCTTTTACTGTTCATGAATCGTGGAGCCTCAGGGACCTGTCCTGGGTCCAGTTCTAGTTCTGCTTTATATATTCCCCCCGAGCCAAATTATTAAGCGCTATAAAAATATCTCCTATCATCTCTATGCTGATGACATCCAACTGTACTGTTCCTTCAGGATTTCTGACTTTTATAAATTGTCTAATTGAAGTCATTGGTTGACAGAAATCAACCAGCGGTTAAATGACAATTCCCTCCAACTAAACTCTGATAAGACAGAAACTCAGCGTATCAGCTTCTTAGACCCTCCTGTAAAATCGAGCCTCAGAAACCTCGGTGCCATGTCTGACAGCTCGCTGTCGCTCGAGCAGCCGGTCCGAAACTGTTTTTATCATTTACTGAATGTTTCTAAACTCAGACTAATGGAGTCAAAGCCTGAACTTGAGGTGATTATTCGTGCTTTTACTTCCTCTCGGTTAGACTACTGTAACCTTTTACTTGTTTTAACAAATCAGCCTTAAATCGTCTTCAGACGGCGCAGAAGGCTGCAGCGCGACTGTTAACAGGCTCCAAGAGAAGGTCTCGTGTTACTCCAGTTTTAGCTTCCCTTCACTGGTTGCCTGTAAGTTTTAGGTTTGATTTTAAAATTTTAGCTGTAACCTTTAGAGCAGGTCTGATAAATATTGGAGACCATGTAGGCCCTGCATGGTCTCCAATATTTATCAGACCTGCTGACACGGCACTCATCTTCTCGAGCTTTACGGTCATTAGATCAGAGGCGCTGGTAGCAGCGCCCCACGGCTGTGGAGTCTCTCCCACGGTCTCTACGCTGCACGGACTCATTGTTTTAAAAAACAGCTGCAGACATTTTTATTTAGAAAAGCATTTTATTAATTTCCTCTTATGTTGTTTTATATTTCCATTTCTTGTGTGTTAAAGCACTTTGTGGTTTTTATCTGTGAAAAGCGCTATAAATCAATTTTACTTGCTCAGCTGTTATGAGCAGGTGCTGCGATCCTGCCGTCAGCTCTGGGCCACGGTGAAGTCTGTTCATGCAGCACATTTAAAAGAAGCAGAGCTTCACAGGAAGCCGACAACAGAACAGTATCTTTACAGGATGACGAGGTTGAGCTCGAGGCCAGAGAGTCGGAGTGAGACTGGAGCAAAAGTAGAAGCAGCTCCTGTATGAAGGGCAACAGCTGAAAGAACTGAAGGTGTTTACTGAGGATCAGCAGTGTTCAGACTAATGCACCAACACATTCAGTCTCTATAGGAATCCTCCACGAAATGAAGCTCGCAAAGGGTTAACATGTTCACGCTGTCTTGCCTCAGGTGAAAGTGGAGCAGCGGCTGTCACCAATCACAGCCAAGCTTTGAACAGACTGACGGATGCACCGCCCTGAGTGGTCGAGAGAGGCCGGTCAGCACAAGCAGACATGGCGTCTTTCTTTAAGATGAAAATCAGCGTTTAACCAGTTCTTTAGGTCATCACGGCCGTTTAACAAAGATACAGTGACGTGTTCGGGCTTTTGCTCAGTATTTGTTGTCTAACACAAACATTTATTGATCGTTTATTGTTAATTAATCAGTGAAATCAGCACTGATGAAGTGTTAGTGCTGCAAGAAGTAAAGCAGCGTCTGGAAGATGATCAGCACTGATGCTTCAGCGATCATCTTCCAGACGCTCCAGTGTTTTTGCAGTTTGACTGAGAGAAGCTGTCTCCCTGCAGCTCTGCTGACCTTCATCCCTCTCTCTTCCTCAGGGTTGTGGTTTTGGCTACAGATACACTCGCCTCCCTCATCTGCTGAAAACCAAACCCGAGGATGCCAACCTGCCCAGTCTGCAGAGTAGGTGCTCTTTGCTGTTCTGTCTGTGCATGCCTGTCATCAGCTCCCGTCTCCTCCTCTTGGTTTGCAGCACGCTCCCGGTTCAGGTGCTCGCTCTTTCATGAATTTCCATAAATAAATTGAGGCGGCGGCCTCGTCTGCAGTTTATTTTTGCCGCAGCTCGCTGTGATTTACGGCTTTAATCATCAGCGTTTGTGGAGGTGAACGTCAGAAATGAATCACCAAAGTTGTGTGTGATGTTTGTGCCGAGATGAAGACTGACGTTTTATTTTAGGAAGCGGCTCTGCAGCGCTTCAGTGCTTGTGCTGAAAAACACAGACGGCCTCGACTCGCCGTCGACATCATGCAGAAACATCTGCTCTCAGAGTGAAGCGCTGCTCGGTCCTCGCACGCCGAGCTGTGGATCGTCACGTGGAGGCACTTTAGCAGCCCGTTCACGCCCTCTGATCCCGGCCTGCGGTGCTTTATGGGAGCGTCTGCATCCAAAAACACCTGCCCTGCACCCCCTCACTGACTCTGTGACGCTCCTCAGTGGGTTTTTAAAGAGCTCAGGGTGGAAAAATAAAAGCCAAATGCAATAAAACTGCTCGACACACTCAAATAACAACAGTGCAAAAAGGAAAGTAGCTCACTAAATTCTTTTAAAGGGGAAATTCATTCATTACTTTAGGTCAGTTATACACCAGCCTCTCTCCTGGACGTCTCCATACCTGCACAGGTGTTTTATCTGCACCGTCCAATCTTCGTCCTCTTCGTAGCTTCCCTCAGTTCCTCCTCCTCTTCACTGACTGTCTTGGATCTGTCTGCCTCACTCTGAGTGCTCCTTCCAGCTTCTCAGCGCACTCCCAAAGGACAGAATAGAGATTCAGTAGAGACAGAATAAACACAGAATAGAGACGGAGTGATAGAGCCACTGCCTCTTCTACGTCCAGCATGCCGACTACACTACGCTACGCCTCCCATCAGGTTTGGGCGCTCGTGTTTCCCAGTTTGTTATTCCTGCTGATGATCTGCTGGGTCAGCGTACAGAGCGCAGGCACAGAGCTCGAACCCCTCTCCTCGTCTCTAAAACTGAGGGATGGATGAGGGTGGTACACTGAGAGTGCAAACACCAGAGGTTAAAGATGAGTAATCGGTCAGACTCAGGGCGTGGCATGGGTCGGAGGGCGTGGCTGAAGTCAGAGGGCGTGGTAGTGACTGTGTCGTGAATATGAACTGGGACAGAAGCTCTGTCCGTGGTGCTGAATCCTGTTTGTGTCCCACCCGAGTCTTACTCCTGCACGGACGCTGACTTCTCTGTGCTTCTCCTTTGCATGCCTTTCAGGAGATCTGTCCATTGCTAGTTTCCAGAGTAAGTTCATCATTTCACCTCTCCCAGTGTTGTCCTCGCTGTCTCTGTCTCCTGCTCCCTTCCTTCTGCTCTCCTGAGCCTCCTGAGCCTGACTCAGCCAGAAGTGCACGTTGTACTTAATCTATAAACGACCCTCTGGTGGAACTCGGTCGATACTCAGCGTTTCAGGTTGGAGGCACAGCTGCCCCCGTTGAGGGTTTTTTTTCCTCTCCAGCTGATCTGAATCTTTGTCATTTTTTGCTTTAGATCAGGGGTGTCAAACATAAGGCCCAGGGGCCAGAATTGGCCCAGCAAAGACTCCAGTCTGTGGACAATTCTTGAAAGTTATTTCAGAGTCTGTTTCTTTTCTTGGTGATAAAGACCCACCGTTCAGGTGATTTAGTAATATAATAATAACAGTTATGGTAATATGTGTCGTTTTGGCTGCTGTTACAACCAAACTTCCCCTTGTGGGACAATTAAAGGATTATTCTATTCTATTCTATTCTATTCTATTCTATGTACTATAAGGTTTAAATAAAAAAAATAAAAAATTCCATTTTTTTCACTGTTGACTTTAAAATAGATTACTGCCAAAAATGAGCAGAAAGGTTGTTTGGTAATCACAGGACAGTCGAGAGTTTGACTCGTTTCTTATCATCTGACAGGCAACAGGCATTCAAAGTGAGGCGTGCTCGCACGTCACAGGTTACACGTGTCGTTGAACGTCTTCACGCTGACGCGGCGCTCGCTGGTCTGGCCTGAGACCAAAGTGAGCTGTTTGTTTCCCGCAGCAGAAGAAGAGTTCGACATCCTGCTCTGGATACTTGGAGTCTGTCTCGCGTGATGTCCACATCGAGCTTTTTCCTTCGTTCTTCATTATGACTCATTACAGAAACTCTGTTGGATTGTTGTCTTACTGTGAGCTCATCTTTGGACGTCGTTCGGTGGAAAAACGGACAAGTATAAAAGGCGGAGGCGGTCTGGGTGGTGCTCATAATGCAGCTGCTGTGCGCTCGTGGTGGCTGCCTCGGTTTAAAGCTCGAGGCCTAATAGCTTCGTTTCATTGTTAATTGGATTCATATTTGTGCTCCGTGTAAACGGCTGCGGCACTTTTTATTTTTTAGTTTCCTTCAGTCATAAGAAATCAAATCTGTAGCTGTGCTGATGGAGCCCAGAAAAACTCAGTAATCCCAGTAATAAATAGGACTGGGTATCGTCACTGGTTTCTAGAATCGATTCGATTTGAATCTGGGAAACTTTGCTTCAGACAGTCACAAATATTATAATTCAGATCACTACATATTTTTTCTTTTTAATAATAATAATAATAATAATAGCATAACAACATTGATAATTACAGAATTTTTAAAAACAAACAAAAACAAAACAAAGAACTCAAAAAAAAAAAGTGAGGAAACCAGAAAACCCATCATGTGAACCCCTCCCACCATCCCCCCACCCCTTTACCCCTGTATGGCTCTCAGCCTCATCACATTCCATATTTACACCTCTCTATAGAAACTTTCATGCACAGGAATCAACACCCCCACGATAAAACTGCAGCATTCAGGGAGTCGAATCAGCAGGGCCCAACCGGGGATCAGCTCAAGGCAGACCCAGGCAGTACCACCGTCTTTGGAACTAACAGACCATCGGGATGGCGCAGATCCCCTCAGATCCCCCTTTGTGTTTATGTCTTCGTGCAGAATCGTGTTCCTGCTCTCATTTACTGTTTTGGTGGTTGTTTAAATTTTGTGAGGTTTAACCTGAGATTCTGGCGTTTTGGGCAAAATAAATTTATATTTAAAAAATCGATTCAGGATTTTAATGAATCGATATCACGTTATTCAAGCCAATCGATAAATTAATTATCAAAACCCGCCCCAGTAATAAACCCCAACTGGGACGCATCTCACAGCATCGTACTTGAGACTCAGCGGGTGTTTTTTGTTATATTGTTCAGAGGGCAGAGAGGATTGGATTTAATGACTCCACGGAGCTGCCGTCAGCTCCCGGAGGAGGCCGAAGCGCCAGAGAGCCGTCCTTCATCTATTTGCTGCCTCCTCCTCCTCTCCTCAGTGTTCCCTGCTCTCTTTGCCGTGTCCTTCCTCCTCCGTCCCTCCTCTGTGTGTCTGTGACCGTTTTCCCTCGGTGTCCCGTTTCCTTTCACTCATGTTTGCTTTGGTTTTGAAGAATATGACAGACATGTAGAATAGAATAGAGTAGAATAGAATAGGCCTTTATTGTCATTGTACATGCACATAGAGGAAACGGCGAGTGTCTGTAACGCTGTCCACACGGCGTCCTACACCTGCTGCTGCTGCCGGGGCGGGCCGGGCAGCGTCCGGTCCTCTGCTTTCTCTCTGCTCACCTGTCCTCTGTCATCTGATTGGTTCAGAGCCGTGCCCGTCGTTGCTGCTGCAGAGACACATGGCGGAGCTGCTCAGCATGGATAAAGACATGGCCGCCTCTTTCCTCAACAGCGTCCTGAACCAACTCAACTGGGCCTTCTCAGAGTTCATCGGCATGATCCAGGAGGTAAGAACAACCAGAGTCCCAGCAGGTGCGGGGGAGGACGCGCAGGACGCGGCGTTGAATAGAAGGTCCAGAAACACCAACTCTCATTATTTAAACATCAACAGAAACGACGAGTGCTTAAAAACCCTGAAATTCTCTCATTAGTATTCATGTCCCGTTACAGCATGTTTAATAATGTCTTTAATATTTATACTCAGTACCTCCGACTCACTTTATTAATTACTGATACTGAAGTAAAGTTTGATTGGAGCTCTTCATAAACGCAGATCATTCGTTTCAGTCTGCTTCAGATTTCCCACATTCCCACAGCATCGTCCGCATGCTCAGAGGACCTGGAGGACTCTGAGCGCGGGGACGAGGCCGACAACCTTCAATCAGCGCTCTGATAAATCCGTGCACGGCTCAGCAGCTCGGCGTCCACACGTGCAGGTTGCTGCTCCGCCACGCGTTGACCACGATGGAGAAACATCCTCTGAACCTGAAAGCTCCTCTAAAACTGGTCTAAGGTCAGATCCATCCAAACGTGGCCCCCGCGTCCTCGGGCGACGAGCAGGACCTGTTCTCACAGACTTCTTTATAAAACCAGTGCAGTCGCCCCCTGCTGGATGTTACACAGAGCGCAGGTTTAGGAAGCGGTTCCTAGTTTCCGTGCTGACACGACATCACCTGACAGGTGTGCCCACTGTGACCTCGCAGGTACACTCGCAGCTGAGGCCGGGCCGACCTCACTTCCTGCTCGTCGTGCTTTGCTGTGAACTGAAGGTTGAGGATGTGTTCGCAGCGTGTTTGACCTCTGAGTGAAACACGAGAGCGAGCCCAGCCTGAGGAGTGTCAGCTTTAGCTCTGAGCTTTGTTTCCCTTTAATAAGATTATTCGGGCTTTTCTGGAAATCCTGCAGCGAATCATCCACTCAGCGCTGTAATTGATCGTATTCCTGCGGGGCGCCGGGGTATTTTCAGCCAGGCCAGCGCTCGCAGCGTTTCAGAGATTAGGCTCATGTTTCCGTTCCTCGCTGTCCACCTCCTTGTCTGCTGCTTCGGTTCAAACTGGCGAACGCGAAGCTCGACGCGGCTCCTCGATTTCACGCCTGCAGAGGTTCAGGCAGAAAGCCGGCACCTTCAAAGCTGCCTCAGTGCGTGCACAGCGACGCCTGTGAGCCCACGCCCCCTCTGGATCTGCATGAAGTCATAGAGGGACAGCTCCATCCACATGCTGCTCAAACATTCTGTTAGTTGGGGCAGCCAATCAGAAAGGAGGAGGTTACTTAACGGGGCGGGGCAGAAACAGCTGCGACAGGTGCTTTTTTTGATTGGTTGTGTCTTCACAGATCCAGCAGGCCGCGGAGCGTCCAGAGAGGAACTTTGTGGACACTCGTCAGCTGAAGGTAATCTGAGTCACTCAGCCGGGTTCGCTCAGGTAACGCGGCTCAGGTGTGACAGGTGTGGTCACCGCCCACAGGTTAACCTGCAGCTTCTGATTAGCGCTGTCACCTGCAGGTGTGTGCGACCTGCTTCGACCTGTCCGTCAGCCTGCTGCGGGTGCTCGAGATGACCGTCACTCTGGTGCCTGAGATCTTCCTGGACTGGTCCCGCCCCTCCGCGGAGCTGCTGCTCAGACGGCTCGCTCAGGTGAGGCGCTGCCGGGTTTAGTTTCACTGCGACACAGTCGGAGCTCGTTATTGGCCGGTTTCAGACCAGGTAATGTGATTTTGATCTTTTCTTGCACAGTCGATGATAAAACTGTTTTTATTGGGTTCAAACAAAAACGTGTGATGTCACAGACGGTCTGTGCGGCGACTTCAGCGAATCGTGAATTAAAACAACTACAGCCTTCGGTCTGTTAGTCAGACTGAATTAATTGGCTGCTTATCATCAGAGCAGCACGAGAACAGCCAGCAGAGAGATAAATGTGAGCGGCGTCGGCCTGCAGAGCGCTGTCATGTGATCACAGCTGCTGCTCCTTATTGGAGCTCCAGAACAGGAAGCAGACACGAATATTAAAAAAGCTTCAGTTCAGCTCCAGCCCCGCCCACAACGCCAGGAGAAGTTTCCTCAGAAGGAGATGGAGATGATGTCACCTGCCCCCCCCGCCCCGGTCACATGACCCAAAAACCAGCCAGCTTAGAATATTTAACGATGAGTCGGCAGCCAATCAGCCGACAGCAGAAGTAACCATGGACTCAGGTTTATGTGAACTCAAACGCCGCCACGCACTGATAAACCCGCCCACATCAGCACACATTTCTGAGTGGCTACTGAGAGGAGTGACCGTGATGTCATATTTCCTGTGACATCACAGTGGGCGGAGCCTCACTCATGTTTTTGTTCACGTGCAGCTGC